>NC_048313.1:20133504-20463131 GCF_013100865.1 Trachemys scripta elegans | reverse complement strand
TGACTACTGAGGATGTGACTACTGGGCCGGATGAGGGTTAGCCAAAGACTTGGGGGGTTAGGGGGTTAACCATAGACTCAGGTTCAGGGGTGCTGAAACAATTTGTACAGTGGGGGTGCTGAGAGCCATTGAACCAAACTGTAAACCCTGTATGTGATGGAAACCACTTCAAGCCAGGGGGTGCAGCATCCCCACTAGTTCCAGCCCCTAAACTCAGGTTCAGCTCCCGGCTTTGAAAAACGTCCTTTGCCCCAGGTCACACAGGCACTGGGTGCGCTTACCTGGCAAACAAACCCCACAGCAGTGAGTCCCAGAGCCCGGCTCTTCAGACGTGTGGGGCTCGTGCTGCCGCCATGTGTAGCCATGTGAACGTTCCCACTCGGACTCTGACACCCAGCAAGGAGCCTGAATGGGAACATCACCATGGCTATTTGTAGCGTGAGCCCCGCAAGCAGGAGTCGATGTGTCCAGGCGCTGAGGTGGCTCCACTTAAAACACTACAGTGTAGACCAGGGGTGGCCAACCTGTAGCTCCGGAGCCACATGCGGCTCTTCAGAAGTTAATATGCAGCTCCTTGTATAGGCACTGACTCTGGGGCTGGAGTTACAGGCGCCAACTTTCCAATGTGCCGGGGGGTGCTCACTGCTCAATCCCTGGCTCTGACATAGGCCCTGCCCCCATGCCACCCCTTCCCCCCTCTCCCCTGAGCCTGCCCTGCCTTCGCTCCTCCCCCACCCCCACCACCCACCCCCAGAGCCTCCTGCATGCCACAAAACAGCTGATCGGGAGGTGCGGGGAGGCACTGATCGGCCGAGCAACTGGTGGGCGGGAGGCGCTGGGAGCTGGGGGAGCTGATGGGGGGGGGGCTGCTGACGTATTACTGTGGCTCTTTGGCAATGTACATTGGTAAATTCTGGCTCCTTCTCAGGCTCAGGTTGGCCACCCCTGGTGTAGACACTACATGTGCCAATGGGAGGAGTTTGCCCATTGGCCACCTCCCTGGCCTCTTCCATCAACCTCACTCTGTCTACACAGGGACTTAGGTGAACTTAACTAACCTGCTCAGGGGTGCAGATTTTTCACACACACCCTGAGCGATGCAGTTATGCTGACCTAATTTTCTAGCACAGGCCAGGCCAGAGACTTGCTGCCGTGGGGTTTTGCTTGCGGTGTAGACATACTGCAGCCCGAGGTGTAATTGCCAGCTCAGGCAGACATACTTGTGCTAGCTCTGAGCCAGCAAGCATGCTTAAAAATAACATTGTAGCCCCCCCCCCCCACCCACACACACACACACAGTGTGATCCTAGCCAGGCCAGTGGAGAGAAATTTGGGGCCCCTGTACATCATGTTCCCTGAAGCCCCATCCTCCTTCCCTTTCACTACAGTAACAGACATTTTTAACATAAGAATGGCCCGTACTGGGTCAGACCAAAGGTCCATCAGCCCAATATCCTGTCTTCCGACAGTGGCCAATGCCAGGTGCCCCAGAGGAAGTGAACCTAACAGGTAATGATCAAGTGATCTCTCTCCTGCCATCCATCTCCACCCTCTGACAAACAGAGGCTAGGAACACTATTCCTTACCCATCGTGGCTAATAGCCATTAATGGACTTAACCTCCATGAATTTATCCAGTTCTCTTTTAAACCCTGTTATAGTCCTAGCCTTCACAACCTCCTCAGGCAAGGAGTTCCACAAGTTGACTGTGCGCTGTGTGAAGAAGAACTTCCTTTTATTTGTTTTAAACCTGCTGCCCATTAATTTCATTTGGTGGCCCCATGTTCTTATATTATGGGAACAAGTAAATAACTTTTCCTTATTCACTTTCTCCACATCACTTGTGATTTTGGGGCCCCCTTAAAATTTTCCTCCCTTTCCCCAGCCCTGATCCCATCTAAAACCCTCGGTACATATTCTGGTGGTTAATTTGTACTTCCACGGCAGCTACACACCCAGCTTTAGAGCACTACCTCAATAAGACCTAGCGAGGGTAAATGGACCTGACCTGGAACTTCCAGCTCCAGTGTAGACGCACCCTATGTCTCTCGGTGCATCAATTCCCCAGGCTAATAGAATAGCACAGTCCTGTGTGGTGCCCAGACACTGCATTAACGGTGGCTATGGAGGTATTTGAGAGAACTGAAGACTAGAGCATTATTATTATATTTATCATACAGCTGCGGCCAGAGACCGCAGCCGAGATCAGGACCCCACTGAGCACTGCACAGACACAGTGAGAGACAGTCCCTGCCCCCAAAGAGCAGACAAGATATAGAGGGGGTACAGAGAGATGAAGTGACTTGCCCAGGGTCACACAGAAAGCCTGAGATGGAGCAAGGACTGGAAACCAAATCTCTCCTGGCCCAGGTGACTGCCCCACCCTTTTTTTCTAAGGGGACCAGCACTTTCTGAAAATCAGGTCCCTTTAAGGGATCTCAGATTGGGCCCCACAATCACCAGTCACCGTGGAAAATCGTAGCCAAGCAAACTTTCAAGCCTCTAAAACTAGACAGATTTGGCATTCGCTATGAATTTGAGCTTAAAAGCCACGAGATTCTCATTCATTCTGAGCCAGATTCTGCTCTCTTCCACCGGCGCTCAGATGAGACGGGGGGGACTGTTAGGATATAGATATTTATGCCTGTTTGCAAAGGCCTATACTTTAAGAATGTAGGTGTATTTTTATTACTTAGCTAGTTATAGAGGTATAAAAGAAAGAATTAAAATTACTGTTTGCCAGTGTAAGGGCCTTTTTTAAGCCCCCCCAATAGGGACGGCAGTAGAAAACCCTATAATCGGTGTCAATCTGGAGTCACTCCACTGAAGTCAGTGGACTCCAATTTGGCACCGTTGTAACTGGGAGCAAGATCTGTGTACAGGGGGCTATTACAGAGCTGCTGTCAGCTTAACAGTCATGGGGGGAAATAACCTTACCTGGCCAGAACCTAAGCAATGCTTAAAGAAACGATTAGAGAAATAAGTACTTTATAAACACAGATGGATAAAGAGAGAGAGGGAGAGAGCTGTGGACACTTTAGGATGATTCATATGGAAAGAATCTTTAAAAGCTTTTCCCGGCCTGTGCTGTTTTCTTTGACCAGGAACAGGACTCATCAGTTTCAATTTTCTTCCTAGTCAATTTCATAGCCAGGCTGGGATGCTCTCCCCAGAAGCTGCAGTGTCTGGCTCACAAATTCTATTTATTTGTTGGTTGTTTCCATGGAGATTTTTCTTTTTAATCGTCATTGTTCCGATCGGTCTCCGCCTTTGGAAAAGCTGATTTAAAAAAAAAAAAACAGCAAATGTGTGTGGTGGTCCTGGTTTAAGATGCCAGCACCCCTGTGATTCCCCGGACCAAGCGCATAGGAAGCTGGCCAGGGGAGTCAGGACTCCTGGGTCCTATTTCCTGTTCTGATACCGATTTGCTGTATGCCTTGGGCAAGTCACTCAGGCCAAAATTTTCACAGATGAGTGCCTCTGTCTCGGAGGTGCCCAACCGGAGACCCCAAATCCCGGCCCCTTTGAAAATGGGGCTGTTACTGCAGAGAGATTACTGATAACCCAGGAAGCTGAGTAACAAATGCTGCCGCCCCAGCCGCCCCAGAACCTGCATGGGGCATATCAAAAGCTTCTTCCAGGGGAGAGTCTGAGAGACGCTTTTCTCCGGGCGGCCTGGGGTCTGGGGAGGGGAAGCGCGGCGCGGCTGCAGCTGGCCTGGGGCTCTTCCAGACGAAGGGGGGGTGCTCAGGGCTCCTCTGGATGGGGAGGTGTCTCGGGGCTCCTGCCGTAGCGGGGGGCAACACAGGTAGAAGGGGTGGAACTGGGGCTAGCCTCCCCAAAGGGGGGCTCCACCCTCTGCCCATGTCTATGCCTCAGTTTCCCTTTTAGCCTGGGCTATGTACAAAGTAGCGCCAATTCAGCCCAAGGCGTGCTATTGAATCAGTGCCACTTGGCATGTGAACATCTTTAGCTCAGTTCAGACATGGCTTAGACTGGTCTAGCTTCCACCAGTACATTACGCGGCATCCACACCCACAGCTGCACCATCTCTTTTACCTTCTTCTATGGCGCCTCCCAATCTTTAGTGTATTTATCCTCACAATCCCCTGTGAGGCAGGGCTGAGCTATCAGCCCATTGCACAGGTGGGGCGCTGAGGCACAGAGAAACGAAGCTATTTGCTCACTCAGTAGCACAGCAGGGAATCGGTAGCAGAGCAGGGATCTAAACCAAGGTCCCCAGCTAGCACCCTAACCACTGGGCCATCCTAAGTATCATCTCTCCCTTTAGTTAAACCAGTGCAGCATCTGTGTGTAGCCAGAGGACAGATCCAACCAGGGAATCATCCCAGAGGAACAGCCGCAAGCCCCGTCATTTGGGACCACAGAACCCTAGATCTTCGCCTTGCAAGGATCAGTCCTGAGCGGGGCTGGGAGAGAGTTAACAGGGTTTCTCCTTCTCTAGCTTCTGTTCTTGTCAGCCCCTGGCTTGATGCTTCAGGCGACTGCAAGCTGCTGCAGGGGGGCTTCTCACCAGGGCTTGTCTGGATTGGGCAGGACGCTGAAGCAGGGACCCCAAAACCCCAGAGTCCCACAGTTCCCAAAGGGAGTTTCTACCCTGCCCCCTCCCACGTGGGCTCAGAGTAGAGATTCTCACCCCTCCCCAGGAGAAAGAGCAACTCCCCCCCAAGTAACCCTGTGGAAGGCAGGACTGGGCCCAGCCTGATATCAGCAGCACCAGTTCTTACCAAAAGATACCCGGCTTCCACTGAAAGACCCCCAAGGCCTGGTCCACGCACAAAGTGGATTTAAACAACAGTTGTGGTCATAGGCACTGACTTCTGCTCCCGAACCCGGCCCCCGGCCCCTCCTCCACTCCACCCCTTCCGTGAGGCCCCGCCCCCTCCCACCCCTGCCCCACCCTGCCCCAACTCCGCCCTCTCCCTGCCCCTATTCCAACTCCTTCCCCAAATCCCCGCGCCAGCCCCACCTCTTCCCAGCCTCCTCCTCTGAGCAGGCCACGTTGTTCCCACTCCTCCCCCTCCCTCCCAGCATGCTGCCAAACAGCTGTTTGGTGGCGGACAGGTGGGAAACGCTGGGAGGTAGGCGGAGGAGCGGGGACGCGGTGCCCTGGGGGCGGGGGGAGCTTGGCTGCCAGTGGGTGCAGAGCATCCACTAATTTTTCCCCGTGGGTGCTCCAGCCCCGGAGCACCCACGGAGTCGGCGCCTATGGATGTGGTTTGAATCCGGTTTCATCCAACTAGTGCCAAACCTGGGGACACTCTGACCTGGGTGTCAGCCTGGTTCATATCAGCTTAGCTCCCATTGGTAAATTTCCAGGCAGTGGCTAACCCAATGCCACCAGCTTTAACCCAATAGGAGGGCCACGGGGTTTAGATTCATGGATCTGAAGGCCAACAGGGAGCATCCACTCGGGCCTCACGTCAGTGTCAAAACCCGGGGTTCAATGAACTGGTTTGCAAAGCAATTTTCATTCAATCAGAGCATCTGGACCAAGTGATGGAGAATCCAGCACCTCCCTCCTCCATGGATTCAGCCCTCCCGTCTGCACCTCATTTCCACTTGGAACCTGCAGCTCCCAGCCCCTGGGATCCTGCCCTGCCTTTGTCTGATGGTTGAAAAGCCCCTGAAGCAGCCGATTTCTCTGCTCACACAGGGACTTACAGACCACATGCCACCCAACGGCCCCTTGGAGAGACCCTCATCTCTGCCTAATAAGCTCTAGCAAGAGCTTTGGGTGCTGGAGAAATACAGGCAGCATCTTGCCTAACAACCCCAGGGAGGTGCCTGGTGGCAGGAGGCTATGCCAATGGTTTAGTGGCATTTAAAGTGACTTCTGGCCTGAGGCTCTGTACTCCCAACGATGGGCCACCAGGTGGCAGTAGGTTGCGCTGTTTTTGCCTTCCCAGGCCTTGGGTGCTCAGTTGTTCAGCTTCAGGTATCATGGCATAGAGCAGCAGGCACCAATCCCCGCGCCTGCGGGCTGGATCTGGGGGTGGGGGGAGCAGTTATTGCTGCTGCCCCTAATGCCCAGGCAGGACATGGGGAGGGAGGCAGAGAGGGCCAAGGATGGGGGAGGAAGAGGAGCAGATGAGGGGGCGGGGGAGGCTGAGTGCATGGATCTGGCAGTGATGGAGCACCTGGGCCCCAGGGTTGGGACTGGCTCATGGCTGCACTGAACGGGGGGTGGATCTAGGGGGCAGCCGTGGAATTGGCAGGGGAGGGGAGCCTTTACTATCAGTGCAGTGAATGGCACAGCCCAGCCTGGAGGCCAGTGGGAAATCATTAGCTCCCGTTTGTAAGGTGCTCTGAGATCCCCGATGGACGGGCTGAGCACTGATCCCTCAGCCAAGGGACAGCTCCAGAGGGGCCCTTCCCCCAGGCCCAGGAGAAGGCAGAGCCCGGTGTGGAGAGAGCTTGTGTCTGATTGGGCCAATTTCGGGCTGGGGCCAAGGGTTTGCTCAAATGAGCCAGCCCAGGAGATCAGGGTTCTGGTTCTGACCCGGATCTCACCCACGCTGAGAATTTAGAGAACATGGTTTCAAGTCCATCAGCTGGCACCCTGAGGGGCCAGAGCCCGGGAGAGCGCCGGTAGGACTGCAGCCTGCCCAGGGACGGTTTAGTAATCTGTAATCCCTCCCCTCCTTGGCATTATGGGCTTGAATCCCAGCTCTGTTTTTACTGATCCCAGACAGCTTGGTGCATGTGGTGTCAGAGATCTCAGAGCTCTCCTCATTCTCCATCCCTGACGCCCCGCAGCGCCCCAGAGGTGGCTGCATTTCAGCTCTCAGTTTCAGAATGCCTGGGGCTCTTGTGCCTTAGAAGTCGTTCAAGCCCCACGGCAGACCCTGGGTCCCGCCGTGCTGGGCGCAGCTGACATCACTCATGGAGAGCGCGTGGCTGGCAGGCAGGGTTAGGGGGAGGCCATGGCTGGCTGATAAGCCAGGTTGGAGCAATGATATATGGCCTGGCTGATAAGAAGCGCTGTCCTTAATTGGCCTCGATTGCCTGTATCATCGCTTCACAAGATGAGTGTTGCCGTGTTTTTACACGGCATTGTAACACGCTGTCTGCTCCAGGCCGGGCTCCCTTAAATCAACTCAGAAATGCCTGCGCAGGCTAGCGGCTGTCGCACTCTGGCCAGTGGAGCTAGGGGGTGCCAGGGGATAAGGCATCACACCCACTGCTACCCCCCAGCACTGATAGGACTGGGCCCCTCTCTGGAGCCTCCAAATATCCCTCCCCCAGAGAGGGGAAGTGAGATCCTAGAGTACATTCGCAGCAGGGCTGGGAGGAGAACTTGGCAGGCCTGATTCACGGCCCCCAGTTCTAGCTACACACCCTGTCAGCGCCAGGAATAGAACCCAGGAGTCCTGGTGCCCGTCCTATTCTAGCCATGCTCCTGTCAGCACCAGGAGTCCTAATCCCAACCCCCTGTTCTCACCACGCTCCCTGTCAGCGCCGGGAATGGAACCCAGGACTCCTGGCTCCCGATCCCCCGTTCTCACCGCGCTCCCTGTCAGCGCCAGGAATGGAACCCCAGAGCCCTGGCTCCCAATCCCACGTTCTCACCACACTCCCTATTCCCGCCTCTGAGGCCAGGCATCACAATTACACAGGTGCTAAAAACACCCACCCCAAAGTTCAAATCATCAGTCAAAGTTCCCTTTGCCTCTGAATGAAGCAGACTTTGCTTGCTCTGGCCACAATCCAGCCAGCGGCCCACTTTGCCCCGAAAGCTTATGCCCAAATAAATCTGTTCGTCTTTAAGGTGCCACCGGACTCCTTGTCACTTTAGCATAGACTGTCCTGGTGGGTGGGGGATGAGTCCGGGAGTTTCTAATGTGACAGACAACCAGGGCCTCATTACAGCTTCCCCACTTCTCCCTAGACACCTCTAACAGTCCAGCCCTGCTGCTTTTCTTGCAGGTCACCTTTCCAAGAGGTGGGTTTCAGGCAGCTGTGGTGCCAGTCTAGAAACCACTGACTCCTCCTGGCGAAAGGGCAGGACAGTAGGTGCAAGAGTCAAGTACGTCTTGCATAAGCCAGCAGCCCGGCCAGCCTCCCGTGTTCAAAATTGTGCGACTGGAGTAAAAGATCAGGAGACTGGCATAAGAATCGCGAGACTGGCTTTAACATGGTGAGCTGGGTGTAAAAATGATGCTACTGGCATGAAAAGATTGGCCTGGCAATAGTGAGATCGTTGTAAAATCATGAGATTTGAAAATATTGTGGGGTTTTCTTGGCCCCCTGGTTTCTGAGCCTTTCGGGGTCCCGTTACTCCCATTTTCTGCCCTTTGGTGATTTCAATGACAGCCGAGGTTTGCCTGTAATGCCGTGAGTCCAGAAGCTGGCACCTGATGAAACAAAGTCACACCGAATCTCATGATACACTCGGGATCCCTGGGGACACGGTGCCAGCATGCTGCCGAAGGAGGGGCAGGCAGCCCTGGGATCACGGCTCCTTTGTGCTTTTCTTTACCAGTCACCTACGCAGCACTTTGCAAAATCTGGGAGGAGGAGCTCACCATCTGCAAGACACAAGACTCCCCTCTCCCTGGGCTCGGCCTGCTGGGGGTGGGGGATGGGAGGGCAAGAGGCATGGGGGGGGGGGGGCCTACGGTCCCTGTTCAGCCCCATCTCTTGTCTGGATTGTGGACTGGGTCCCCCCAGTCTAATGGTCTCTTGCAGGGGGCTAAATCTGAGCTGTCTGCATGGTCCGTGCTGCGGGGGGATGATCCCTTCTCCCCAGAAGCAACATGCCGGAGCCCAGAGGCACGTGTAGCAGAGATGCCTGGCTTGTCTGCTTAATTAGCAGCTAATTGGTGGGGGAGGGCTGGGGGGGCATCGCTCTTCCTGAAGAGCAGTTTGGGGAGCAGCAGCTTGCCCTGTATGGATCAGGGACGGGGGGAGGATCTGATTCCCTCCCCCCCAGTGCCTAGGGAGATGGGGGCATCGGCTGGAAAGGGGGGTCTCGGGAGAGCACTGGGCCCCGTGTGCTGACTCAGTGACCCACAGCCGTGGAGTCAGGGGGGGAAGGGGGGTGTCTGCTTTATAACCAGGGCTGTGGGAGATTCGCCCTCTCCGATCCGGACCAGGACTCTCGCACAACCACGCAAGAGAAGGTGCCGCCCTGGAGATGGGCCCCAGCCCCAAAGCCCCGATCTGGATCCAAACTGCCCCATTCACTGGCCTGTTTGAGGGATGGGCCCTGAGCTGCCATCTGCGCTATGGGGAGGCGCCGGGTGGGCGGTGCTGGAGGCTGGCGCCTTCTCTCCATCCACAGAACAGGGCCGGCAGTGCCAGAGCACGCCCCCCCCGCGATGCCAGAGGGACCCCCCCCGCCCAAGGGGACATGAGGGGGGCTCAGGCTACGTGCCTCAGCCCGTCCTTGGCAGATGCCCACGTGGTGCCTTTTGGATGTGGAAACATGGGCACTAGGTGCTGGGCTGAGACCCCCTGACTCATTACACACAGCAGTGGAAGGGGTGGTTAAATGCAAAGGCTGCCAATCCCTGAGGGTCACGTGGCTCCCAGTCCCCCTGTCCCCCCCTCCCCCGGGGCACACAGCGAAGTCGGCCATCCAGTCCGTGGCTGCGCAGGCCAGGATCTAGGGCTCCCCGTGCGGCAGCACCAGGCAGCACATGGCCATAGCTGGGGAGAACCCCAGGATCTGTCACCGTCCAGCAGCCTCAGTTACGAACCCCCTTTCTGCCCATCACAGCCCAGCCCCGGCCATCCTCTGCCACGAGGGACGCTGCAGGATGTGGGCACCATCACCGACCCCTGCCCCCCCCATCGCACTCATGAGGGGTGCTGTCTGGGGCGCCCCGGTCCACACTTGTGCACGCCTCCCAGCTGGAAGAGGGGAGAGACCGCAGCAGCCACAGCCCTGTCTCCTGCTGCTAGATAGCTCCTCCCCGTGCTGCCCTCGATCCAGCAGGAGCCGGGAGCCGGGAGCCGCCAGCCTTTGCTGGCACAGACATGCTCATCACCTAGCGTCTCCTCGAACTAACCTTCCCTTGGTGCTGCTAGGCCGGGCCACACCCTGTTGTCTATCACAGCCTCTCTCCTAGCATCACTTTGCCATGGAACCAAAACCACTCCCCTGCTGAGCCACCGGGGGGCAGTATTGACTCATGTGGGCGGGGCTTGTTTGTGGGTGGAGTTTAGAGAGCACCTCCCCTTTTCCCCTTCCCAACCCCAAATTCGAGCGGTGAGCGCTGCTGTCCTTCCCTTCCAGATCAAGGGGGCAGAGCTGTGTTCCCGCAGGTGCCACCCTACCCTGGAGCCGCAGGATGGGAGATCAAAGAACCCTGATCTGTCCATATGGCCTGTGGGCACCATGCCCACCTCATATGGCGTTGCCCTCCTGGACAGACCCGGTCTCGACTTCCAAACGTCCACCTGCCCTTGCCCTGCCAACCTGCCCCCCTCCCACCAAGAGACTCCACCCCACAGCCACCCCCATCCCTTTGGATCCCAGCCTGGGGACCGAGAGGGTGGGCGGGCGAGGACCGAGATCTATCCACACCCACGCAGAAACCCTCCCGAGGCTGGGAATGGGGTGGGGGAGTGATCCAATTGCCAAATACCCCCCCCACCCGAGGCGGACCCCCTGTCAATTTCACCCCCGGAAACAGGGAAGCGAAGGGGGGGAAGGCGCTTTTTGCTGAAACTTTGCTTCGCTAGTTTGTTCCCAGCTCTCCTCCTCCCCTTCCCCCGCGCCTGCCGGCTCTGTCTTTTTGCGGCCCATAATGCAGCGCTAGCTTTTCAGGTCATGTTTTTAGTAATAACCTTTAATGCAGCTGGCCGGGGTCCAAATTGTTGCTATGGAGCTATGTGGATAACTGATCAGATGGACTATGAAGTGTTAAGGCTCCTCTAGGGTCCAATCCCACATAAAGCTATCATTAATTTCTCTGAATTACACCAATTCCGGGACATTCTTTATGGACAGATAGTAAGGGAGACAGTTATATGACAGGACTTGCTGTGCTAAGCAGATGTGCCTGGTTCTCTGCTATTCTATGCATACTAAATGGCTGCTCCGGAGAGTCCCCCATCGCCGCCTCTTTTAGCGGGAGCCAGGAAAACGGCCACGGGGAGGGGGGTTGGGGCTGGGCCCCATCTCCGGGCTTGAGGGAGGGCCGGCGGTTTGGAATCAGGTAGTGTCTGATTCACCACCCTGCCGGCTCTGTCTCGTTCCCCCTTTCTCCTCCGCTGGATTTCTCTCCCATCCCCCCGTTCCGCCTCCCTTGCCCTTTCACCCCCCCTTTCAGCACTGACCCCCCCCCTTCCGCCCTCCCCCATGGTAAAGGCCACTTCCAATTGGGAACTAGCCGCTTCCAAGGGGAGGGGGAGGCATGTTGGGGAGGGGGCTTAGGGAAGCAATGGTTGGGATCCCCAACAGGGCCCGATCCTGGAGATCATGGGCACCTCTGAACCCTGGTGGGGGAAGGGGGACCTGACCAGCCATGGCAGAAGCTTTCAAGGGTTCAGCAGCTGGGCTAAGATCAGCACCCGGAATCTGCTGGGAGGGGCAGAGCCCCAAAACAGCCGGGATACCCTGGGGTTTGGCTGGGCCAAGAGGGATGACTTCTGAGTGTTCCCACTGACTTCTGCCGAGCGGAGCAGGAGAGACGTTGCCACTGGTCCCTGAGCGCTAGGGGCCCCCAGGTAACCGAATGGCAGCTGGGCCAGTGCAGCAGGATAGAGTTAGCCTGTGGGGGCTAGTGGGGCTGCCTGCCCTGACCACCGGCCCCTCAGTCTGTGAGCCACCAGGGTCTCCAGAGCATCGTCCCGGTGCTGCCCCAAGTCCAGTATCATAGCAATGGGATCCTGTCACCATGACAACGTTGCTCAGCACCCAATTCTAAAGTAGCCAAAGGGGTCCCTGATGGGATACGTGGCTGGACGGCCGACCCCCTCCCAGCGCAGGGGGCAGAAGCCAGGGGAGCAAGGGAGATCGGGCTGGGTCAGTCATGGGGAAGTGGGGGTCGGATCCTGGTTCTTCTTCAGACAGACCCCTGAGGGCTCCAGGGAATGATCCTGTTTCGAGGTCAAAGGGACCAGACCAATCTCCAGCATCGCCGATGACTTTGAAATCTGCAGCCCAGCCCTGCAGGGCAGAGAGTACGTGAGACACCCTCTGGGCACCCTATGCAGCTGCCGGGGAAAGGGGGAGAGGGCTTGTGACCCTAGCAGGCGTTTCTCCATTTGGGAAAGGAAGTGTGAGGATTTGAGCAAAGGCGTGAGAGTCAGGACTCCTGGGTCCCACCCCCAGCTCTGGGAGAGCATGAGGGGCAACTAATGGGATGGAAGGCAGCTGGCTTCCATCACTGGTTCGCGGTGAGCATTAAGTGAATCAACATTCAGTGCCTCAGTTTCCCCAGCCACAAAACAAGGCCATCAAACACCTATTCCAAAGCCTGGCTGTGCATCTCCCTCCGCTCCTGTCCACAAAACACCTTGAGCTCCCCCGAGGGGTTGCGGAAAGGTTACTGTGATACCGGCCCCAACCCACCTCCGTTCACAGTGAAACAACCCATACCAACCACTTTAAAATGGGCAGGTGTGTGTGTGGGGGGGAATCTTGCATCACCCCCTCTGCCCCCGAAAGGCAAAGGGATTTTTTTTTAAGTAATTAAAAGAGTCCGATGGTTCCCCAGGCCCCATTAAAAGTCATCGGGTCTTCTCCGACTCAAAGATGCTATACACAGAGGCTTATATATGACTGGTAATTTACGTAAAACAAGCCAGCAGATGGCTCAGCAATTTAGCAATTACCGGGTGTTAGAACATGTATATCTCGGCTTTATGAAGAATTTTATTATTCCTAATTGTGTCACCTTTTTTCTTTTCGGAACAATTCCTGCCCATTTCGCTTCACTCTCTCCTGCTGTTGGGCCAATTCTCCCGGGCCTGGAGCAAATCCATCCAGGGGGTATTGTCCGTTTGTCCCGGGGCGAGCGGGGGCATTGGAATTTGGGGGCTGTGGGACTCAGCTATGAGACTGGGGGGTGGGAAGGGGGTTCTCCTTCCCTTTGCAATTTGTCCTTAAGGATAAGTCACGTTAAAGGTGTAATCGTAAAAAATAATTGCCGAGCATAAAGCTTTCTCCAAAATGTTGTGCCCATTACAAATTGGCGGCGCTTTCGTATGGGGGGGAGGGGAACGTGAGCCACTAGCTGTCTCAGGAAAACTGGGTTCAGATCCTTGGGAAGGTCACTCGTGGAACGAGTCTGCTGGGTCTCAGCTTAGCTCCTGCGGTGGGGGGCGGGGGGAGCGCAGCATTCTCTGCTGCTTGTACGGGTTGTTTAGTAAGTGGAAGACAGATGGGGTTTTTTGGTTCCAGCAACGGAGATGGGAGGTGTCTCATGTGGCTGTCTTTGAACCCCTCTCCAGGACTCCAAAATTGGGGGGCAAACAGGAAAAGTGAGGTGCCAAGTGAGAGTCGCTCGTGTTTGCTGTGGCTGTGGCTGCTCACGGGATGCCTAGGGTCGGAAATATTGAAGGTCAGGATTGAGGGACATCAGCAGAGCTGTGTATGTAGGGAGACCAGGGCCGGCCTAGCAGGGGGCTGCGGGTCGGGGTTGAGGGGTATCGGCAGAGCTGTGTATGTAGGGAGCCCAGGGCCGCCATAACAGGGGGCTGCGGGTCGGGGATTGAGGGGCACGAGGAGAGCTGTGGGGGTGCCCAGGGCTGGATTTCCAGGAGGGCTGCGAGTGGGGGTTGAGCATTGCAGAGCTTCACTCTCATTAGACAAGGAGAAAGGTTTCCAAGGCAAGACAGAGAGCAAAGCAGCCATTGCTTCTCTCCAGCCCCCACGTCAAGGAAGGCAGCCAGAACCCGTCACCTTTTACCAGTTCTTAGGCACTTCTGGCCCGTCCAGGACAGGGCTGGGGGCAGATTTCCAAGGGCTCGGCTCCCCATTTAGCCCCCCAAATCAGAGGCTGGATTCTCTGAAGGGATCAGGCCATGGGCTAGGGATTGGGCAGATTGGACCATGGGAGGTGCTGGGGGCTGACCACCTGGCAGTCCTGCCCCTGCTTTATTTCAGTCTGTGCCTCCATTGGAGTGGAGCCCCAGTTATCGCTGCCCATCGCTCCCCAGCTAGACACCAGCTGGCCCGGCTGCAAGTAAGGCTTTGTGCTAAGCACGTGTCCAAACAGGAAGGCAGCGCTGAGAATCTCGGAGTCCTGGCGCCCCCACCCTACCTTCCAGCAGGACACATCAGACCTGGCTCCAGTTCTCCAAGTCTCCGGGGGATCCCTTAGGGGCAAGGTGGGGGAAAAGGCATCAATTTGGGGGAGATTCCCGGGGGGCTATTCGGGTCAATCCGCCCCTCCTGTTTCTGGTTCCAGATGCTGCAAAGCCTTGTCCAGGAACATGGAGGGGGATGTCCTCAGGCCGGCGGCCTCACGAGAGCCTTGATGCGTCGGAAAGAGGTTAAACGTGGTGCACTTGGGGGTGCAAAGCATCAGACAAAACCCACAGCTGGACTCCAGCTGACGCAGCTAGCCCCGGACATGCCCCATACTCAGTAACGAAAGGCACTAGACAGTGGTGGGCCTGTGCAGAAGCAGAGGGGGTGGGAGCTGCTAAGCCCGAGGCCAGGGCTTCTCACAACAAAATTTTTGGTGGCCTCGAAATGCGGCCACCAACTATTGCTGGTGGCCGCACTGACAATTTCCCCCCAAATCCTTAACTAACTTTAGGAAAAACAAATAACTATGCACATAGACACATCCAAATCACTGTCATCTATTTATGTAGGGGGGGTTTCAGACTCCGTAATAAAAATAATTTACAGTTGTCTCTATTCTTTACTGGACCACAAATAAGGCGCTTTGTATGTTCTTGTCTTTTTGTTGTTTCTTTTGCTTTTTTAACTGCGCTTTTCTTTTCTTTTTTTTCTAAGACTTGCTAGCTGGTACGTCTTCTGCTGTGAGCAGGGCCACCCGGGGGGTGGGGGGGGCAAGTGGGGCAATTTGCCCCAGGTCCCTGGCCCCAGAGGGGCCCCCACGAGAATATAGTATGCTATAACAGTGCAACTTTTTTTTATGGAAGGAGCCCCCAAAATTGCTTTGCCCCCTGAATCCTCTGGGCAGCCCTGGCTGTGAAAAGTGATATTTGTATGTTTGCTAATATCGCTTTTCACAGCAGACTTACTCAAGCCCTGACACAAATTAAGCCCTGGAAGGGGAGGTGGGCTGCAGCAGTGGGGCCTGGCAGAGCCTGGAACCAGAGCCGGCCCCCACAGGGGACTGAGCCTGAAGCCCTGGGGCTGAAGCCTGCCTCCCCTACCCCCGGGAAAGTGGGGAATTCACCAGGTGCCTACACCTCCAGCATTTGTGTCTCCAAAGGGGGCCAGGGCCCAACCACTGCTGTAGGCCCTGGGAGAGGGGCCACTGCTTTGAGCCCCCCAATCACAGCCCAGATGGCTGTGGCCGCATGCAGCCATGATGGCCACATTTGAGAAACACTTGCCCTAGGCTATGGGCTTCTGGTAATTTTGCACCGCTCCCCCTATGCCAAACACCTGGGGAGCCCTCAGACGCTCACAGAGCCTGACACCAGATCAGGAAACACACCTCAAGTGGGATGTGACCCCACTCTTGGGGGGTCTCCCCCTGCCATTCCCCCACCATGGGCCTGGCTTTGTCTCACACTGGCCTAGCTCAGCCTGTCGACAAAGCCTCATCAAATCGGATTCTATTGACTCGGCCAACCGTTGTTCCCCTCCCTACTGCCCAGCCAAAGGCCAGTGGACCAGCCTCCCCTGTGGAGTCCAGCACCATCCAGAAGGGGGCAATGTCCCAGCTCCCAGATCAGTAGAAGCTCAGCGCATCCCCAGCCTGGGTATTGTGCAATGACACCTCCCCAGAGCAGCACGGATCTGTCCCGAACAAAGTCTCGTTGAAGTCCCGTTTCCCTGCTTGGGAACAAGGAATTGAGCAGCTACCAAGAAAACCAGGCAACTGGACGGCCTGTCTGTGGCCAGGTCTTTCCCTCTGCAATCTGGTTTCATGGTTTAGCAGCTGCTGCTGGCAGACCCTCCATTGCTGGCTCAGGTTGAACTGTCCTGACCTCTCTGGGGAAGCGTGACCCCTGAATCTGAGCTGCTGGCGTCAAATTCTTCAGCCGCCGGCTGCTTCCCATGATGGATGCAAGAGGCCTCCGCAGCCCGGCTCAGCACAGATTTAGCGCCCACTGAGACCTTGAGATGACAGTGCCCACCTGAGGGCAGAGGTGAGGTAATAACACTGCTTAGGCCTCATAAAGCACTTCGTACCCAGCTCGAGATCATGGTCCCCATTTTGCAGCTGAGGCCTAGCGAGAAGTAACTCGCACAAAGTCACCCAGGAGAGCAAGCCGGGGAGAGAACCCAGCTTTCCCAGCTCCCAGTCCCGTGCAGCGCGCTACCCGCTAGGCCAGCATTTGTGGCCTACAGCAACCTGGGGGACCGACAGCCTCAGCGGACCAGATATTCCCAGGTCCCAGTGATTTTGGGCTGGATTCGTATGGTCATTGCTGTTTATTAGGGGTATTACAGGAGTGCCCGGCCACCGCGGGCAGGATCGGGGCCGCGACGCGCTGTCTCTGCACTAATCGGGCCCTGACTGGAAGTCTTAGCGGAGACGCCAAGGGCCACGGGCACAGATGCCTTTCGTACCCTCCACAGCTGGCAGGAGGCCGGCTATGGGGACAGCTGGCCCTGCCCATGGGATTCCTGCTCAGGGGCTACGCTGGTGTCGCAGTGCGGCCTAGCAGGTAGGGTGCTGGGCTGGTACTCAGGATTGCTGGTTTGCCTTCCTGGCTTTGATCTTGGGCAAGCTGTTCCCTTTTGTTCAGGCTGTGAGCTTTGTGGGGCCGGGGCTGTGTCTGGGCAGGCCCTGGCATGTAAGGATCTTGGCTGGGGTCTCCCAAGTGCTACCATCCGACGCCTTAGAATCATAGAATCTCAGGGTTGGAAGGGACCTCAGGAGGTATCTAGTCCAACCCCCTGCTCAAAGCAGGACCAATCCCCAGACAGATTTTTTTTTGCCCCCGATCCCTAAATGGCCCCCTCAAGGATTGAACTCACAACCCTGGGTTTAGCAGGCCAATGCTCAAACCACTGAGCTCTCCCTCCCCCCTCCCCTTAAAAAGAACAAGCCCTCCCAGCATCTTCGCTCCCCTGGCAGTCCAGGGACAGGGCTGGCGCGGCACTCGGATGCCCAGGACACCTGCCCATCGTGTGACGAGAGGAAGACCCCGGTACGTGGCTACATGTGATGCAGATTGCAGAGCCGCCTGCTCTAGTTCTGGCTGCCCTTTTCCCTGAATCTCTCCCTCCCTGTGCACCCCACCCATGGCCGCACGAGATCGCCTCGCCGGCCTCCACCTGGCGCTGGCCATCCATCAAACCCAGAGGAGGATTCTCTGTGTCTGGGGGACCTGAGCGGGGTTATCTCACGTGTGTGGGTCGAACTCCTCTGGGCGGCGGGCACCAGCACCTGGGACTCGCTCCGGCAGCAATGGGCACTGCCAGGGGGCATCGATTTCAAAGCCAGAAGGGACCACCATGCCCATTCCGTCTGCCCTCCTGTGTAACACAGGGCATAGGGTGTCCCTGAACTGATTCCTGTTTGCACTGGATCTCTTAGGAAAAACATCCAATAGTGACTTAAACACTGCCAGCGAGGGACCCTCCACCACAGCCCTTGGGCGCCGGTGCCAATGGTTAATTATCCCTGGCCCTGCTCCGTCCTGGCACATTTTGTCCCACAGCGTTGGCTGTTTTCTGGGTTCTGTGGCCCATCCCTCTCCTGAGAAGCCAGACCTCAGCCCACTCCCCCTCCCAGAATTTCAGTAGGCACCGTGCTCTGGTTCTGGACGCATGGACAGCACCTAGTCAAGTCCTGCCAACACCAAGCATTAGCAAATCAGGAGTCCGGCACCCACAGATTCGTGAGACTGGCTTAAAAACCATGAGGTTTGTAAAAATAATGAATTTTATTATTACATATTAGGCGTATTATGGTAGCGCCTCGGAGCGCCAGTCATGGGTCAGGACCCCATTGCGTGTACAAACACAGAACAGAAGGATGGTCCTGGCCCTAGAGAGCTTCCAATCAAGGCAATTTGGGGGTCCTTTCAGGCCTTTCTCTGTTGACACAAGCAGTAGAAACCATTTTTTTAAAATTATTTCAGTGAAAGCTGAGTTCCTCCCATAATCCTGTGACTCCAGGAGCCGGAGCTTTATAGAAACGCAGCAAACAGCGTGAGAGTCGGCAGCGCTGCGAGGCCCACTCAACACGTATCACGGCAACCACTGAGGAGCCAGGAGCTGCCAACAGCTTTCCATGGCTAGCGGCCCTGGCTGGACTTGAATCAAGACCCTTTGGGGAGACCAGGCAGTCGGTCTTTGCTAAGAGCCAGGCCTCCCAGCAAGCCCTGGATGAGCGGATGGGCCAAGGGTGGAGGAAGCCCAGGGCCTGAAATATGTCTTCCAGCCCTCGTAAAACCCTGCCAACAACAGACCCTCCCCGCCCCATTCCAGCAGCCCCAAGGAGCTGGACATCCCATGCAGAGCTGGGGAGATTGAACTGAATGGTGGGGGCTGTGCAGTGAGGGGGGGCTGCTCGCTCTCTGTCCAGCCCCAGACACATCTGTCTGGCTGTCACAGCCATTAACACCAGCTCGTCCGTTCTCGGACCCCCGCTCCATCGCACTGTCCCGCTAACTGCCCCTGGTGGGCCAGGCCGAGCACTGAATGGGCCGTGGCGGGCGAGACCTGGTGGCCTCGAAGAGCGCTTGCCCCGTGGGTCAGCAGAGGGCACCAACCTCCAGGGCTGTCCCTCCAGCCCCTCTGTCCGGGGCTGGGGCTCTCTGCAGCCCAGCACCCTGCCAGCACTTGGAGTTGGGTTGGGCTGGCTCCGCCCGGGTGCCCCCCTTGCCGGCGCCGGTGACGAGCTCTAATTAATTAGTGCACTCAGTCAGGCGGCGGGCAGAGTCGTTTTCCACCGTGGGGACTTTGCAATAACACTCCAGACCCCAGCTGCAGCAGCCAGCGCACACGCTCAGCAATTATCCAGCCAGTGGCTCGCCTAATCGCCGGCTGCCAGGGCAGCGCCGGGGACACCACCGCCATCCCCTGGCATCGCAGCACAGAGCAGCTAGCCATCAGTGTGTCCCCAAGGGAGGCTGGGGTGACAATGGCAGGGGAAGGGGGGTGAAACTCACCCCCATTCATGCTACTTGGGCTAGGGGCACTGGCCAGGGAGCTGGCTCTATAGCTAAGCAGTTAGCATCAGTAACCAGGAGCTCTGCTGTGGGACCTTGGGTGAGTCCCCCTGTGACTCAGTTTCCTCTCCCACCCTTGTTTATTCAGACTGAGCACTATGGGGCAGGGGCTGTGTTTGTGCAGCACCTGGCACAATGAGGCCTTGATCTGGATTGGAACCATGCAGCCCTGCTGAGCTACTTCTGATCTGGGAGTGTATATCTCTGGAGCCGTTCCTTCCCCCCACCTCCCGGAGAAACTGGGCTAGAGTGGGTGTGTACCACTGCCCTCCAGTGGATGGAATCGGAACTCTTCAGCAGGGTGACATAGACCCTATATCCCTAGCCCCAATGGGGATTCTCCACCAGCTCTTGTGGAACTTGGATGTTTGGCACCGGAGGAGATGAGTCCTATCCCTGCTGTTTCTGTTGCCAGCTGGCCAGCCGAGACTCTACTAGGAAGAGTTGGGGTGGGGGGGGAATGTGGGCCCTGGGGTGTGTGTGGGGGAGCTCGTCCCCGAAGGCAGGAGAGCTCATGTGTGCAGGGACAGGCTTTCTCCGGCACCAGTGCGTGTTTGGAGCCCTGTAACTCAGGGCACAGGTGGTGCCCAACACACGCTGCATGGAGATGCAGCCCCTGGGACACTCTGCAAGGACATAGAACTGCCGCAGCTCTGCCCGCACCCCCTCCCTCCTCCAGCCCCTCAACTCTGCACCAGGGGCAGCATTGATTGGAAGGAGCCGGCTGGGCGTAGGGGTCCCGTGCCAGGGGGATTCCACCTGCTCTGTGCCCGCCTAGGGTGCTGAGAGGATGGTGCATGGGTCTTAGCGATGGCCCCTCTCAGTGGCCTCGTGCCTAAGGATGTAGGGGGGGCCTAGGCTCAGTCCATGGCTCTGGCACTAACTCCCTGCATGTCCCTGGGCTCCCTTCCCTGAGCGTTCAGCACCCGTCAGCTCCCCGTGCATACTGCGGGCAAAAGGCGCAGTGACGGCTGGTGAGAGGCAGGAGCAGGGATGGCAGAGAAAGCGTGTGGCAGGGAAGAGCAGCACCAGCTCTGAGCCAGATGGAGCTGGGGCTTGGAGCGAGCCGAACCTACCCCCTAATAAGGGGAAGCTGAGAGCCGTGACCCCAGCACCTGCCGTGGTCTGAGGGCCTGGCAGCGGCTGCGCAAGCCAATCCGAGCCCGTGGCACCGTCCCCATCTGGCAGGGCCTCGGGGCTGGGAAATAGACCCAGGCATGCTCGGCCCCGCCAAGCCGGGATGCGGAGCCGTCTGCTCGGCCCAGCTGCCGCTGGTGGATCCGGCGCCAGCACCAGCCGGGAACAGGCCAGCAAATCGCGCTGCCTAATGAAAGCCTTTGAATTCGCAGCTGCCTCCAGACAGATGGACGTGCATGGAATGGCAGCACCA
This sequence comes from Trachemys scripta elegans, assembly GCF_013100865.1. Taxonomy (NCBI): domain Eukaryota; kingdom Metazoa; phylum Chordata; order Testudines; family Emydidae; genus Trachemys; species Trachemys scripta. Next base: position 20,442,431 of record NC_048313.1, on the reverse strand, counting down.
CGGAGTCCGGGCGGTGCGGCGACTTACCAGGAGGTGGCAGGACTTGCAGGGGGGGTGCACAGGGATGTGGCCTGGGGTCATGGGTGTCAAGCTGTCCTTCAGCGGCTCAAGAGGGCGAGGGCCAACCTCAGGGCAGAGTGTGCGGAACCAGGGCACAAACCCCAAATTGGCTGTGAGTGCGATACTTACATTTCACCAGCCAGTTATCCAGTCTGAACTCCTCGGGCACTAGACCAGCCTTAGCCTGGAGTCACCGACAGCCCCCTTGGGTGCTCGGATCTGTCTTGCCACCCAAGTGAGCCGGCCTTTGTGATAGCTGGTCACCAAGGATCACAGCAGTATTCAGGTTATCCCCAGTCCCAAAGGACCAGTCACTTACCCCAGGTAATTGTAACTTGGCTCTCGCACCAAAGACAACACTTGGAGTCAGTCCTATACTGAACTAGCTAAAGATTTATTATATAGGAGACGGAAGCAAGACAGTTAGTTACAAGGTTAAAGCAGGTGAACGTACCCACACAAATGAGTTACAGTTTGACGCTTCACAAGGTGATAGACGCTGCTATAATCAGCAAGCTCTATGTGTCCTTAAGGGCTAATCCAGCCCCAGCACTGGGGATCTCTTGCTTATCCCGAGCAAACCTGCCCTCGAGCGTCCAAGAGGCACAAAGCTACAGTTTCTCCTTGTCGAGGGTTTTTATTCCCTTTCCTCCTTCTCTGAGCTGCCAGTTAGCTAAGACAGGAGCTTACAAGTGTTCAGTGAATTCAAACCACGAAGCACACGACACGGGTCAAACTCTGATACCTATTTTAACAACAAACACCCAGACTGGTTCCAGCCAGGTATTTGTCAGTACCCAAGTGAGGCCTGGGCAACTTGGCATAAGCTGGCACATCAGGGACATGGCCAGGGCTCACGAGGATGTGGCAGGGGCTCACGAGGACGTGGCCAGGCGGACGTGGACTCACGAGGACATGGCTGGGGGGGGGGGCAGGAGCTCATGAGGAGGTGGCCAGGGGCATAGGGGCTCACGGGGATGTGGCCGGGGGCTCGTTGGGGTGTGTCTGGGGTGGGAGGCTGGGGCCTCATGGGGATGTGACAGGGAGGGGGGCAAGGGGTCACAGTACTGAAAAATGCAGGGAGATGGTCCCCATCTCTGTCTGAGACCAGACGTGGGGTCTGGGCAACTGGTCGTCATCCTTACGGTGGGATGGACACACGCACACAGAGCCAGGACCCAGCGTGGTCCCTGGGCAGCAGTGTGGTTCTGGAGGGCCTGGCCCCGTAACAGACACTGTCAGGAAGCCTGGGCCCCAGTGCAGGATGCTTTGGGTTTGCGGGGGGGGGGAGTTGCCCTGCTGCCCCCAGGAGACCAAGGCAGAGCCCTGGGGAAGGCAGGAGCCCCCCAACCAGCTTCATGAGGGACAGAGGGGGGCCGAGCCCTGGGGAGCAGGGGGGAGGGGATGGAGCAGGGGAGGGGTGGCAGGAGGGGCACGGGGAAGGGTGGAATAGGCAGGACAGTGTGGGGGCAGAGGGGAAAGGAGTGGTGGTGAGATGGAGCTGGGAGGGTGGGAGGCGGGGGGGGAACTGAGGAGGTGGGGAGAGGAAGCAGCGAGAAGAGGGGGGAGCACAAAGAGTTAATCCCAGCCCAGGAGCCCACAGCCCCCCATTACTGCTGGGGGGGTTCCCCGGCTCCTAGCCCCAGGGCTCTCTGGGGGGCCCGATGAAGCGATCCGGCGCAAAGTGGCCCTCCATTGATTTTGCCATTGAACTGTCAGCACCCGGCCCACTCGTATTTAACATATTGACCAGCGGGGCAGCGTTAAATTTAATTTGCTTCATTACCAGACAGATCCTGGCTTGTAAATTCTGGCTTCTTGTCCCCTGCGCAGAGCTCTCGGGCCTAGCCAGGAGAATGGCTTCCTGGGTGGAAGGGAAACTGAGGCTCGGGCAGCAGGCAATGGAGGGCTGCTGTGTAGGGGTCCCAGCCCCAAACTCCCACCCCCACCGCTGCTCTGAGCTCTGCCCTGTACCCACACAGGGGGTAGGAAGTGGTTATAAGATGCCCCACCCTGTTGAGCTGGGTTAGATCAACACACCCTGCCCCCATTTTGCCAATGCATCTCTGCTCTGTGCTACCACCCCCCACCCCGGGGGAACCCCAGTCTCTGTGCCCTGCCCAGTCCTGGGGCTCCCTGCCCAGGGGGCTGGATAGCACCAGTCCTGGGGGCACAGGGTGGATGCCTCTCCCAGGAAGAACAGGTCTGGGATTTCTCCCGCCTGGCTGGATTTGAAAAGAAATGCTTCTCCGTCCCCTTCCCAAGCCCCAGGGCCACCTGCAGATAAAGGAGGCCTATGGGAAAGCAGAGACCTGCCTGGCACAGGGCCTCGCCAGGAGCTCCATGGGCCATCTATGGCAAGGTTCAGGGAAGAGAAGGGGGTGCAGCAGGTGGGCCCAAGGAGGCCAGCTGTGGTGGGGGTGCTGTGGAGGCAGCCCCTGTGGAGAGGAAGGGCCCCTCTTCCATAACTTGTTACCATGCTACAGCACCTCAACCCCCCTCAACTGAAGACTGGGGGGAATCCCAATCCACATCCCAGAGCCATCCAAGGAGACCTCCATCTAACTCAGGGGAGACAGGGCTTGACACTCCAGATATTTCCAGGGTAAAGCTCTATGGGGCACGAACTGCCTTTTTGGTCTGTGTCTGTACAGCACCTAGCACCACGTGTCCAGGTCCATGACCGGCGCTCCTAGGAGCTACTGTAATACACCTAATAAACAACATACAACACCTAGCACCATGGGGTCAAGGTCCATGACCAGGGCTAGTTGGCACTACCATAATACACCTAATAAATAATGTACAGCACCTAGCACCATGAGGTCCTGGTCCATGAATGGGGCTCCTAGGCACTACTGTAATACACCTAATAAATAATCATAAGGAAAGAAAGAGTACCAAAACCAGATGTTCCCCATTCGGGTGTCCACAGCTGGAACTGAAGGGGCCAGAAAGGCCTGGCTCCCTGTTCTCTCTCACCTCCAGCGGAGGGCTGCAAAGGACTGCCACCCCCAGTGCAGGGTGCATCCCGATCGGCGAGAGGGGGGCTGAGAGCGGAACGGGGCTGGCGCGGTGAGCCAGGCTGGCACACAGCGCAGCGAATGTTGGCCAGAGACTGCTGATACAACAGCTCCTTCTGTTCACTTTAATGCCAGGACCCGGCATCTGACGCGCTAATGAAAGGCAGACGCGTCGGGCTTAATTAGGTCCCTCTCAAGCGGTGGTCTGTGATTTTTAGCACCCCGTGGCAGACGCGGCATCGCAGCCACCAACCACCCTCCAAACTGCAGCACAAGCCGCCGCGCCTGGCCTGCCGAGCTAATGATGTTCCCCCTCCTCCCCGTTCCCCGCTCTCACGCCCCCCCACCCCCCAGGCTAATAAGAATCCTGCTGACGCAGACAATGCTAGATCTTGAAAGGACGCTCTCAAGGTATTTTATATCACGATTCAAACAAGCCTCACATTGTTCTTTACTATTGAAAACCCCAGGTAGCTTTAAAGCCAATGCTGTCATCACCGGATATTTCCCTTCCCGCGTCCCCTGCAGACGCTGCTTCGTTATTGTTGGGTTCGTTTTGAGCCCTTGGCCTGCCCCAGTGGGTTTGGTTAAAACGCGGGAGCTCTGGAGGCACTAGTGGCTTATTGCAGCCTCACTCCTCAGCAGGGTCCAAGCCTGCTGGTTTGTTTATTATAGGGTTACTTGCAAGCTCTGACCTGCGGAGGCTGGTGAGTTGTTGAAGGGGTACGTGTTTTGCAGATGGGTTTGTTATTGTAGGGTTGCTGGTGTGTTGGTGGGCTGTATGCACGGTTTGTTATTGTAGGGTTGCTGGGCTGTGCGCACAGTTTGTTAATGTAGGGTTGCTGGGCTGTGCGCACAGTTTGTTATTGTAGGGTTGCTGGTGTGTTGCTGGGCTGTGTGCACGGTTTGTTATTGTAGGGTAGCTGGGCTGTGCATTTGGTTGTGAGTGTCAGACAGTATTCTTATTGTAGGGTCATTTGCCAGTGTCTGGTTGCCCATGCTGGTTTGTTATCGTAGAGTCACACTCCCACCCACCAACCAACATGCCCTAGTGAACAAACAGGCAGGCTCACAAGAGCCCACCCTCATGAGCACATGCCCCCTCCCCCCCTTTACCAGCCCTCTCCCGGGCACAGCGAGATGAGCTGCCAGGCCCTAGTGGCTCATGACCTGGCATCCCCTGCCTCCCAGCGCTGCCCTCTGCTCCTGCTTGTCGGACCAGTTATCCCTGCTCAGAGGCGGGTGCTCGGAAGGTGCAAACCCCCAGGACAGAGAGGAGACCAGCAGGGAAACCTCCCCAGCAGCAAAATCACAGGCTGTGGACCCAATTCCCACGGGAAGTACTGAAATGTCCTCAGAGTCTGTCATAGAATCATAGAGACATAGAGACCTCAAAGGTCATCGCCTTGTCTGGTCCTTAAAAACCTCCAGTGATGGGGACTCCAGAGCCACCCCAGGTAACCTGCTCCAGACCTTTGCTATCTTAGAGTCAGAAAGTCCCCCCCGCTATCCCGATCAGGGCCAGCTCCAGGCACCAGGCAACCAAGCATATGCTTGGGGCGGCACCTGGTAAGGGGCGGCGGGGGGAGCGCAGTGTGGCATTCCGCGGGGGGGGGCGCTTCGGCGGCGCGGCGCTCGGCGGGGGGGCGGGCTCCGGCAGCGCGGCGCTGGGGGGGTGGTGCGGCGCGGCGCTCGGCGGGGGCTCGGGGGCAGCACTTTTTTTTGCTGCTTGGGGCAGCAAAAAAGTTAGAGCCGGCCCTGATCCCGATTAAACCTTCCGTGCTGCAAACTAAGCCGACGCCTTCTTGCCTGACCCTCGGTGGATACGAAGAACAGCTGATCACTCTCCTCTTTATAACAACATATTCCATATGTGAAGGCTGCTATCATGTCCCCCTGCAGCCTTCTCTTGACTGAACACGTCCAATCGTTTCAATGTATAGGTCAGGTTTTTTGAACTGCCAATTATGGGTGTTTGCTCTCATAGAATATCAGGGTTAGAAGGGAACTCAGGAGATCATCTAGTCCAACCCCCTGCTCAAAGCAGGACCAATCCCCAATTAAATCATCCAACAGATTTTTGCCCCATAGCCCTAAATGGCCCCCTCAAGGATTGAACTCACAACCCTGGCCAATTTAGCAGGCCAATGCTCAAACCACTGAGCTATCCCTCTCCTCTGGACTAGCTCCAATTTGTCCACATCTCTGCACAAAATGCCTCGTTCAGTCCATCTAAGAGCACTCACAACTCCCCTGGGAGGCAGAGCAATTCTCCCCCTTGCACAGCTGGGGAACTGACGCACAGAGAGAAAAGTGATTTGCTCAAAGCAAGTCTGTGGTATTCGAACCCAGCTCTGCCCCATCAGAGGGCCCTAACCACTAGACCCTCCTGCCTGGAGCCGGCTGAAAATTTTCACTCAAAATTCTTTTTTGCCAAAAAATGAAGATTTGGGGCAACTGAAACATTTTGCCATTTCATGCCAGTTTCACCGAATTGTTTCTCTGGGGAAAAAAAACTATTACAAAATTCCCCAAAAATCTATAATGTCTCAATTTTCGTTTCAAAGGCTGCTTTGATTTCATGACTGAAAACAACTATCAAAGGTTCTTAAATGTCCCAAATCAAAATGAAACGTTTAGTTCGACCCGAGATTAATTTTTTTCGTTGACTTTTTGTAAATGTTGTTTACGGAGCTGCCCAAAATGAATGATTTTTCCCACCGTTTTTTGGAATTCCCTGAGGACTGAAAAATCTGTTATTTGTCCTACTCTGCTGGTAGGTGGGTTTCCCATCTGGAGCAGGATGGCTGAGGCAGAATCAGGGTCTTCCCCTATTGCGCTATTTACAGAACATGTCCCGTGGGTGGGGGGAGATGGCAAAGTCCCCACTGCCCCGTCACCAAAAAGCAGCTGCTTTAGGGCGCAAGGTATGTCTACACTGCAATCAGGAGGAATGACAGCAGCAGGGCGGGCATTTCCTCTCGCCAGCACGGCTAGGAAGAGCAGTGAAGATGCAGTGGCCCGGACTCCGGCGTGGGCTAGCAATGCAAGATTCGACGGCCCCCACCCTAGGCAGTCCCCTGAGCTGTGATGTGGGGAGAGTTTCACCAGGGGTGGGGGGGAGGAGAGGGGATCGTGCATCAGGCAGCCATCACACACACCTGTTGCCATAGCAGCAGTATGTTGCCAGCCCGGCGTTGCCCAGAGGCAGGGCAGGAGGGAGGGAGGAATCAGAGCATCCTGGATCCCACCAGCCCATCTTCCAAGGGCCACATCAGGACGTCGCTGAGTGTGGTGGCCCCAGAGCCAAAGGGAAGCTGCCCCCACCCTGCGGGAGAGGCCTCTTCTCTGTTCTCTCTGAGGTCTGTGACCCCACGGTGGATGGAAAGGGGGAGGGGCACAAGGGAACTGGCAGGTTGGGTATCTGAGGCTCCAAGCTACGAATTCAAAATCATGAAGGAAACTCATTTTCCAACCTCAGCTGCTCAGCAATTGCTGCAGAAATGCCCCAAAATGCAGCACAGCCACTCATTCAGCACGACCACGCTTCCCTATCCATCCATCCACACCTGTCTGTCCATCCCCATGCACACCCATCCACCCCCACGCACACCTATCTATCCATCCATCCCCATGCACATCTATCTACCTATCCATCCAGCTCCATGCACGCCTATCTATCCATCCATCACCATCTGTCTGTCAATCCCCATGCACACCCATCTATCCATCCATCCTCATACACACCCATCTATCCATCCAGTCATCCCCATATACACCCATCTATCCATCCATCTACATGCACACCTATTTATCTATCCATCTATCCCCATGCACATCTATCTATCCCCATACCCATCTACCTAACTATCCATCCATGCATCCCCATGCACATCTATCTATCTATCCATCCATCCTCATGCACACCCCTCTATCCAACCTGCTAGGTTCTTAACATTCATCTTTTCAGTCCCTGGGCCTACTGCCCCCCTCCAACAACTCTCCCCCCCTCATCCCTTTCTGCCTTCCGTGGCCTCATGTGGCTCTGTCAGTCACTCCCAACGCTGGGCCAGCCCAGCAAGCCCGACACTGGCAGCTGCTACCCCCCTCGTCTAGGCAGCAGGGAGATGAGGATGGAGACAAACGGTCTGGCGGGGCTCCCCGGCCTCCTGCCGAGATCCCTGAGAAATCCCTGGCAAAGAGGGTTAATGACTGATCTGTTTGGTGCTTGTCCCTAGGCAAGGGGAGAGCGACACCATTATGGACAAGTGGGAGTTATTGCTACAGTAACCTGTAATTAACAGCCAATAGTTCATTAGCGAGAGAGATTGCGAGGGGCTCTATAGAAATGCAACGACAGAGCGCTAGATACTTAGGTTTGCACAGCATAGATTTCTGGCTCTGATTTTGAACCAAACGTTTTACAAAGATGCCCAGGGCTCAGGACTTCGGGCACACACTGAGAGCTGAGCGCTTTTGGAAATCTGTGCCCGGTCGTGGGTCCCGAGCCCCTCTGACACCGATGGAGTCACCAGCTACAGATCTGGCCCGTGAAGGGACTGCGAAAGGTGCTGGTGGTGCCGTGAGCTAGGTAAATCAGGAGCATTCGCCTTCATTTAACCTGACCCGACCCATGTTCGGAGGGAGGTTCGGTGGATAGCAGTGCCAGAGACAGCTGAGGGCAAGCAGGTGGCAGCCAGGTTCACAAGAAGGCCGGCTCTTGAAACCTCTGAAGAATAAATTTGTGAAACAAGAGATATGGGATCTTGTCAAGGTTCCTTCCCCACTCTGAACTTTAGGGTACAGATGTGGGGGACCTGCGTGAGAAGCTCTAAACTCAATAACAGCTTAGATCTGGTCTGGCTGCCACCACTCCCAAGCACTAATTCCCTTCCCTGGGTAACCTTGAGAGACTTCACCAATTTCCTGGTGAACACAGATCCAAACCCCTTGGATCTTAAAACAAGGAGAAATTAACCATCCCCCCTCCTTTCTCCCACCAACTCCTGATGGATCCAGATCCAACCCCTTGGATCTAAAAACAAGGAGAAATTAACCATCCCCCCTCCTTTCTCCCACCAACTCCTGATGGATCCAGATCCAACCCCTTGGATCTAAAAACAAGGAAAAATCAATCAGGTTATTAAAAAAGGCTTTTAATTAAAGAAAAGAAGGCTAAAATAAAACCCTCTGGGAGAGATTAGCATACCAGCTACTCTCACAGACAACAGATTCCAAACACACAGGATGTTCCTCTGGGCAAAAACTTACACAAAAAATACCCAAATACCCAATTTGACTATTCCTCTAATTGCACAAGACAGGTTACAAAGAAATAAACATAAACCTATTTATTTCCTTCACTAACACTCACTATTTAATAAGAGGCTGAATTCTGGAGCTTTCCCACTGTGGTACAAAGTGAAACTCAACAGACAAAGGGAACTTTCCTCCTTCCCTTTGAACCATCTTGTCCTCCCATTGGTTCCTCTGGTCAGGTGTCAGCTAGGCTAGGTGAACTTCTTAACCCTTTACAGGTAAAAGAGGCATTAACCCTTAACTATCTGTTTATGACAGATCTATTGATCTTGGGCAACACCCTTCCCTTCGCAGTGTCTCACTTCCCCCATCTATAACATGGCACTGATTCATCTTTGTACAGAGCATTAAACCTGGCTATCATTTTTATTAATGGCCTCGGCCAAGATCAGGGTCCCATCATGCCGGGTGCTGCACAGACACAGAGTGAGAGCTAGTTCCTGCCCTGAAGAGCTCACTCAGAATACACCAGAAGGGGAAACTGAGGCACGGGCGGGGGCAGGGGACTGACTTGCCCAAGGACAGTAACAGAGTCTGGAATAGAACCAGGTGTCCACAGTCCCACTCACAGGCTCTGGCTGCCTTTCATGTAACTGCAAAGTACTTACCAGTTCAGTGAAGAATTGCTATCCTGACATTTGCCTCCAGTATGTTCCTGGTTCTGAAGTTTCTTTGCCTGGGGTTTGCTTAGAGTTAAATAACATCCTTGGAGTTATTCTTGCTGCCAGATTGGCAACCCTCCTTGGGTTTTATCTTGGTTCAGGGCCCAGTCCTGCATCCGTTGTTCATACCATTAGCCCTGTAGACTAGTCTTAGTTCTACACACAGTTTTATATGGCTCTATTGGTTTGAAACTGATTTTTTATATATATATTAATAATCCCCAGCTCTTATGGAGTGTTTTTCATCCCCAGATCTCAAAGCACTTTACAAAGAGGATAAGTATCATTATCCCTGTTTCACTGATGGGGAACCAGACACACAGAGCAAAAGAGATTCGCTTAAGGTCAGCTAGTAAAGCAGGGAATAGAATCCAGATTTTCTATGGGCCATACTGCCTCTGAAATCACTTAGCTCACGGGGGATAATCTATAATGGCATAAGACACAGTTCTACAGTACAACTGCTATGGGTTGCAGCGATTCAACTACATGGAAGCTCAAACCTCCCTCATCAACACAGTTAAACCATTACCAAAATTGCAGCTAGACCTGGCCTTTGATGAGGTTAAAAGTTCAGACCCTGAGTTGTTTTTTATTTGCATTTAAAGTGGCAGGCACGTTTACGGCACTGTAGAAATAATAAATAACCGGATCCAATCAAACCGGCTTCCTCTTGGCCTGCCTTTTATGAAGAGAGGAGGAAATGCTAGCCAAGGCAGTTATAGCAAACAGGGACTGCCCAGCCCAGCCAGATGGGTTCAGGAAGAATGCTAAAAATAGCAGGCAGTCCCTGGAGGAAGGATGATGGCTCTGATTCACAGGTCGGGGGGTGGGGTTGGGGTGGCGACCATAAACCCAACATTGCGGGGATGATGCAAATGAGCTCATTTGCCTAGCAAACCAGGGGTCAGGCTTTTACAGCATCACCAGCTCTAATGCTTTCATCATGAGTTCTCCTATGCTCGTTGTTTCTTTCCAAGCCCCAGTGCCTGGAGTCAGGGGAATTCCTGAGAATCTCAGCATTTGCTTAAAAAATAAAGGCAAGTTCTAAGCCTGATGGTGGCAGAGAAAAGCTCAAAAACGTGGCATGAGGTTCAAAAGGTGAATAAAAAGAGCCCCAAATGGCTTTTTAAAAAAATCTCATGTTGTTAAAGCCAATCTCGGGACTTTTTTGAAGGCTGACTCACAGGTTTTGAATGCTACTTAGGACTGGCAATGCTGCTTTCAGGCCCCATTTTGGGGTCTGGATTCTGATGCCCTGACACCTGGTATAGATAATAATAATAGCACTTCCCATGATGGGAGCACCATGCAGGGATTACCTAATTAAGCCTCACCTGCAAGGTAGCTGGGTGAGTATCACTGTTCCTATTTTACAGATGGGGAAACTGAGGCACAGAGACGTGAAGTGACTCATCCAAGTTCCCACGGTGACTCAGAAGCACACCCAGGACAGGAACTCAAGATGGGCAACAGCCCAAGCTGCCACTTTTCCCTCAAGGTCACTCAAGGGCCTCTCTTACAGCCCCTCTGTCAGGAGTGACTCCCCTACACGGTCCCTGAGGCGAGCCTCATTTCAAGGCCATTTAAAACTTGGGGCAAAAGATCATTGCAATGGGGGTGCCAGTGAAGCAACAGCGTGGCCTAGTGGATGGTGCATTAAGCTGGGCCTCAGGAGCGCTAGGCTCTGTTGACATCTCTACCACTGGGTAGCCTTGGGCAAGTCACTTCACTGCTCCATGCCTCAGTTTCCCCACCTGGAGCTAACAATACTAACCTCCTTTGAAAGGGCTGTGAGATCTACGGCTGCAAAGCGCTGCATTAGTACAGTATTCCCACTCGCGTATTGGGAGTGTACCCTCATGTTGTCTCAGCGCTGACTTCCCCTGAAACCCTCAGCCATCATCAGTTCTTCCCTCCATGCCTATGCCAGCCTCTCTGCCCTGCCTGGATCCTCCCTCTCTGCTTCATTAGCAACAAGGGATGCAGCAGGCAGGCAGAACTGTAGGAAAGAGATCTTTACTGCACCGGCAGAGAGACCAGTATTGGTCTGGTAGCAGCCTGGCCCCAGCTTGCTCTCCAGAGATTCCTGGTGACACACAAAACGAGGCATCTCCTGAAACAGGATCCTCTTTCACCTTCTCACCCACCCTACTACACTCTCCAGCCTTCAGCTCAGGCAAAATTGTGCAGACACAAAACCACGTCAGCCCCAGTCATAGCTCCAGCCTCTCCTCTGGGTCCTCTTCATTGCAAGGTCCAAGGACCTTGTGAGCTGTTTGGGCCAGGGAATACATCTTTCCTGCATGTCTGTAAAGCACCATCTACATGCACGTCGGTGCCGCCAAGTGTGTTTGATTTGGTGTTGCACTGTGTATTTGTTGTGGTGTTGCATTGTGTGCTTGGTTTGTGTTACACTGTGCATACAGCTTTTATTTGATATTGCATTGTGTACTCAGTATGGTGTTGCATTGTGTGTTTGTTTGGTGTTGTATGTTCAGTTTGGTGCTGCGTTGTGTACTGCTACAGGCTGGGGACCGAGTGGCTAGGCAGCAGTTCTGCAGAAAAGGACCTAGGGGTTACGGTGGACGAGAAGCTGGATATGAGTTAACAGTGTGCTCTTGTTGCCAAGAAGGCTAACGGTATAAGTAGGAACATTGCCAGCAGATCGAGGGACGTGATCATTCCCCTCTATTCGGCATTGGTGAGGCCTCACCTGGAGTACTGTATCCAGTTTTGGGCCCTACACTACAAGAAGGATGTGGAAAAATTGGAAAGAGTCCAGCGGAGGGCAACAAAAATGATTAGGGGGCTGGAGCACGTCTTATGAGGGGAGGCTGAGGGAACTGGGATTGTTTAGTCTGCAGAAGAGAAGAATGAGGGGGGATTTGATAGCTGCTTTCAACTACCTGAAAGGGGGTTCCAAAGAAGATGGATCTAAACTGTTCTCAGTGGTACCAGATGACAGAACAAGCAGTAATGGTCTCAAGTTGCAGTGGGGGAGGTTTAGGTTGGATATTAAGAAAAACTTTTTCACTAGGAGGGTGGTGCAGCACTGGAATGGGTTACCTAGGGAGGTGGTGGAATCTCCTTCCTTAGAGGTTTTTAAGGTCAGGCTTGACAAAGTCCTGGCTGGGATGATTTAGTTGGGGATTGGTCCTGCTTTGAGCAGGGGGTTGGACTAGATGACCTCCTGAGGGCCCTTCCAACCCTGATATTCTGATTCTTTGGTGTTGTACTGTGTGTTTGGTGTTACATTGTGTGTACAGTTTAGTGTTACATTGTGTGTGCTGTTTGGCATTGCATTGTGTACGCAGGGTGGTGTTGCAATTGCGTGTTTGTTTGGTGTCGCATCGTGTGTGCTCAGTTTGTGTTGCATTGTGTACAGGCTGAAGCTGCTGTGTGTATAGTCTGAGGTTGCTGTGCTGTTTACTGTTTCGTCGGGTATGCAGTTTGCAGTATTGCCAACCCCAAGCATTTGGGGCCCCCCAAAATCATGAGATTGGTCTAAAAATCATGAGACTTCAAAATGACTGCTTTGGGATTTTTATTTGCCTTCTGCAGGGACACTGTGCCCCTCCCCCTTTTTCCCTCCACCACATGGCAAAGGCTCTATGTGCCCCCGCATTTTATCCCGCCCATGCCATGGCCAATCCACCAGGTGTCCCCCATTTCCCCCTTCCAGTTTTCCTGGTTTTCACCAATCTCACTAGGGTTCTACCCACTGATACGTAGAAGATTCCCTGAAATTGTGGAACGGATCAGATGTGGCATTCAAAAGTTCCTGTGTTACAGACAGACCGACAGAGAAGCGCTGTCAAGCTGTGTGTTAGACCTCAGTTGGCTCAGACAATAACAATGGCAGATTCCCCTTCTGATTTGCACAACCCTCTGTGCACGAAGGTCCAGATGTGGTCACGGGCCACGTTTGTCTCTAACCCTCCCCTATTCTCTGCTTGTTGCCACTTGTACAATCTCATTATTGTCAGGGCAAGACCCATCTTCTCTGCCTCCCTCTACATCTCAGCCTCTCCACCTCATTGGGAATCGGAAAACACCTCTTGGCTCCCTTGCCTGAGCTGTTTTCATTTCACACTCCCTCTGCTATGATCTCCGTAATTGCTGCTTACAAATCATCACAGCTTTGTTTAACTCTGTAAAGCTAGGCATGGACGCCACACCTTATTTGAACTGGTGTGAATCCAGATATACTCTGGTGTCGCACTTGACCCCCTCTGATTGGCTACCTGACCCGCTTACCTGCCTCCTGGGGCAGAGCAACCAATCAGAGCTACTGTAGGAAGAGCGCTCTCTCTCTCTCTTACATCAGCAGCCCAAAGTCATCCTCCCAGAAGGGGAGAAACTGGGGGGAGGTGGGAGGGGGAGCAGCTAAAGAGCCCAGCAGCTCAGGGCAGATCCATTGCCTCCTCCCCTCTGAGCAACAAAATGGCTCTCCTGTCCTTCCACTTTGATAGTAGCCTTCAACTACCTGAAGGGGGGTTCCAAAGAGGATGGAGCTCGGCTGTTCTCAGTGGTGGCAGATGACAGAACAAGGAGTAATGGTCTCAAGTTGCAGTGCGGGGGTCTAGGTTGGATATTAGGAAAAACTATTTCACTAGGAGGGTGGTGAAGCACTGGAATGGGTTACCTAGGGAGGTGGTGGAATCTCCTTCCTTAGAGGTTTGTAAGGCCCGGCTTGACAAAGCTCTGGCTGGGACGATTTAGTGGGGGTTGGTCCTGCTTTGAGCAGGGGGTTGGAGTAGATGACCTCCTGAGGTCCCTTCCAACCCTAATCTTCTATAAAAAGAAGAACAGGAGTACTTGTGGCACCTTAGTGACTAACAAATTTATTAGAGCATAAGCTTTCGTGGACTACAGCCCACTTCGGATGCATCCGAAGGTCTCTAAGGTGCCACAAGTACTCCTGTTCTTCTTTTTGCGGATACAGACTAACACGGCTGCTACTCTGAAACTAATCTTCTATGATTCCCCTGCAACACCCAGCCTGGAAAAGGAGACCCTGCTGCCACCACGGCCCCGGCTAGGGAGAGTGGGGGTAAAGACCCGCAGGAGGAGCAGAGGGGAGGCTGGATGGGGGCTGGATAGATGTGGGGGTGGGAGGTGTGAGGGACAGGATTGATCTGGAGGTTGGGGCAGAATTAATTGCTGGGCAGGGGAGGGGCAGATGTGGAGTGAGAGCATCTGCAGCAGGGGCCAAAATCTCCTGACCAGATAAATGTGAAAGAGTGAATAACTAATTGTCACACACACGCACATCCACACACACGCGGGGGATGACCACAGGGAGTTCAACAATCAAAAAAGAGAGACCAGAAAAACACAGTTTTTTTTTTTTAATTTCATTATTGTTGGGCCCCACTCATGATTTTTGATCTCTTGAGGTTAGCAATACCCCGCGGGGACTGTGGTTTCTCTGAGGCAGGGCTGTCTAGTTTGTTTGTTGAATCTGGTAGAGAAAATACCCATATTAGCTCTGCGATTCATTGGGGAAATATAGTTACTAAACTGCTAGACAACTGTTGTGCTGCATTGTGATGTTCACATGTGTGCACATTGTGTACGTAGCTTTTGCTTGCTTTTGCATTGTGGGTGCAACTTTTCTTTGGTGTTGCAGCGTCTGTTCAATTTGTGTCTACAGCTCGTTTGATGTTGCGTTGTGTTTAGTTTGTATTGCATTGTATTTTTTGTGTTCAGTTTGCGTTGCATTGTGCGTACAGCTTTTGTTTGGTGCTGCATTACATGTTCAGTTTGTATAGCATTGCATTTGGTGGGTTCAGTTTTCATTGCCTGATGTGTGCAGCTTTTGTTTGGTGTTGCAATGTGTGTGCGCATTTCATTTGGTGTTGCGTAGTCTGTACAGCTGTTGTTCAGCGTCGCATTTTGCGTGTTGACTTTGTGTTGCCTGGTGCGTGCAACTTTTCGCTTGGTGTTGCAATGGATGTGCATTCCGTTTGCGGGTGCACTGTGTGTGCTCAGTTTGTTTTGCCTTGTGTGTGTGCGCAGCTTCTGTTTGCTCTTGCATCACACTAGGGCAGGGACAGCGTGTCGGGCAATAACCTGCAGACGAGAAGCCAGGCCCGTCGCTCCTGGACAGGGGCCGCTCGAGCTCCCAGCCGAGTATGGCTCTACCCTGAACAACTTGAAACCTTACTCCTCTCTGAAGAATACCCAATGCCTCCATGGCCCCTGGGAGCCCGGTGCACCCTGGGAGTTGAAGTCCCCTTGCCCCATACTCTGCCTGAACTTCCCAGCTGGGCAAACTACACTCCCCAGATTCCCCGGCCAGGAGGCTCTTTGTCTCCCTCTCCCCAGGGCTCTCTGGGAGCTGCAGTCTCCCCTCCTGCTCCACCCTAGCGCCAGGCAGCCAGAGAGAACTACAACTCCCAGCATGCTCCGGGCCTCTCCTTCCCCCCGCCCCCTGCTGGGCTGAGTGGTGTTTTTGTTGTTGGTAAAAGGTTAGTGGAACAGCTGATTGCTCTGTAGGGTAAGAGACCTTCTTTATCTAATGGGGCGCCTCTGCTTTTCTCCTCCCCTCAGGCCCCTGCTCCCCGCCTCCTTCCTCTGCTGCTGCCTGGGGGAGGGGGTGGGTCTGGGCTTTTGGAGAGGGGCAATTCCCCTTTTGCACCGTGCAGCCTCGTGCCAGGGGCGATCCGTGCTCCCCCCCTCCCCCCGCAGTGCCCTCCCTCGCGAGGGCTCTGCCTGTAGCCAGGGTACCCTGGGGTCCAGCAGCCCCCTGATCTCAGGATTGCCTGGCCTGTGCTTCGAGGCCTGGGGAGGCTGGGCTCCCTGCTGCAGGGAAGGCAGTGGGGCCATCCCTCTCCTCTGGAAAGGGGCAGCCCAGGAGATGGAACTCCCCCCTGCTTAAGCCCCCTTCCGCTGCTTTACCCCCATCTCCCCTGGCTGCTGGGACAGGCCTGCGACCTGCCCGGCCATACTGTTTGCCTGGTTGGAGCTGACCCCTCCTGGATGTCCCTGGCCCCGGGCAACCCAGAGATTAGCCACCCCCGTGGCATTAAAGAGCGAAGAATCTCTCCCATGCCTGTATTTGCACCTGGGGCTGGTGCATCAGGGCGATCTTCACCACCCCCTCACCCCCCCGCACAAGTTCTCCGCCGTGCAGCTTCCTTCCCCAGCACGCCTGTGGCTTTGGGTTTCCGAACACGAGTTTCCTTTGTCACTTTGGTTTGGAGCCGTTTGATTTTTTTAAAGCCTTTTATTCTGGGCAAGAAGGGCAGGGGTGAGGGGGGAGAAGTGGGAAGAGTTTCCCCCGCTGGGGACTAGGTCTTTTCTCTTGCCAAGCTGGGAGGTGGTTTTTCCTTGTCTCTCCCTGGAACCGGCCTTGCATAAGGCTGGTGCGCCCTGCTTGCCTTGTGCAAGCTTCAAGGGATCATCCCCCTGTCCCTGGCAGCCAGGTGAGCGGAGAGGATGGATGGCAGCTGCTGGGATTTGTTTTGCACATGGCTGCTCGTTGGCTGGCTCGGCACAACTGGAGCAGCAGACTACAGGGAGGGGAAAGGAATGTAGCTTCAGGCACTTGGCTGGATGATGGCCAGGAGGTCCCACGCCAGCCGTGCGCTGTCTGGGCTTGTAGGGCCGATCATGAGGTGTCTCGCCCAGGCCACGAGCGCTTTTTAGCGGTGATTGTGCAGGATTCCCAGGAGAGCAAGCCCGAGAGGTCCCAAGCCAAATCAGGGCCCTGTTGTAGTCACAAAGAGGCAGTAACTGCCCCAAAGAGCTCAGAGTCTCCCTAGGCAAAGGGTGGGAGTGGGAACAGAGGCACAGGGTGGGGAAGTGACTTTCCCCAGGTCACACAGCAGAGCTAGGAGTAGAAGCCAGGTGTCCTGCCTTAATTCCATGCTATAGCCACAGTGCCACTCTGCCAACCTCAAGATGCTCAGAGTTTCATTTTATGTCAGAGGAAGTTAGTAATAGCAGGACTCTGTAGAGGAGCTAATGTTAATATCTAGCTCTTATCATCGGTGGGTCTTACAGCGCTTTACAAAGGAGGTCAGCCGCATTATCCCCATTTTACAGATGCGGAAACTGAGGCAGCGAGAGGAGGTGACTAACACAAGGTCACCCAGCAAAGCAGGGTGTGAACTGGCACTAGAGCGCAGATCCCTGGAGTGCTAATCCTGTCCTGTATCCACTAGGCCACGCTGCCTTCCAGTAGATCTTTCACCCAGGCATGGCTGCACCGGGGATTATAATTGGTGCAGGCGCACTTTGGGGAATCTCATTCAGTTGTACTGGGACACTCACCACGTATGATCACTGCACACGGGCGCCAGTGTGCGGGAGAGTCTAATGATGGCAGGGAAGGCACCAAGTTACAGGGCGCCTCTGTCACATGGGATCATCGAGCGAGGATTTTGGCTTGTCCAGAGAAGAAATTGGGGTGCCTGGTCACCTCCCCCTTTGCAGTGCACCCCTTTGAAGATGTCTACAGCCCCATCAGTGCTGTGTATGAGTCTCTTGGCTGTTACCACATTGTTAACCTGTAGTGTAGACGTGACCTCACCCTGGCAATGGAGCTTACTAGACAATTTGCTGTTCTAGCTGCTGAGTTAATTGCAGCTGCTGTGTAGACAGGACCAGCATGTCTCTCTCCCCATGCTTAGAGGGGAGTCCCTCCAGGAAAACCCAGGCTTCTGAGGGAAATGATTCTAGTGATAAAGCAAGGGGTGTTGTTCTTATTTCTGTGTTGTGGTAGCGCCTCGGAGGCCCAGTCATGGACCTTGAGCCTGTTGCGCTAGGTGCTGTACAAACAGAATACAAAGACCCCAAAGTACTCTAAGCTGTCCTGAACCGATGCCCCAGCCAGGTGCTGGAGCCGCCAGCTTCCAGCTGCGATGTAAAAATCAAGGGCCTGGCTCTTTTGCTGTCGCTAAGCATCCTGCGGCTATAGGCGCCGACGTCCCTTCTTTCCCCTGGGTGCTCGACGCCCCCTCTTCCCCCGGCCCCGCCCCTTCCCCAAAGTCCCCGCCCCAACTCCGCCCCCTCCCTGTCCCTATTCCCACGCCTTCCCCAAATCCCGGCCTCTTCCCCGCCTCCTCCCCTGAGTGTGCCACTCCTCCTTCCCAGCCCCCACCCCCACTCCCCCGGAGCATGCTAATACTGCCACATAGCTGTTTGGTGGCAGCCGGGCGGGAAACGTTGGGAGGTAGGTGGAGGAGCAGGGATGCGGCACACCCGAGGGGGAGGAGGAGGAGGGGCAGGGCAGTGGGTGAGGGGAGCTTGGCTGCCAGTGGGTGCAGAGCACCCACTAATTTTTGCCCCGGAGCACCCACGGAGTCGGCGCCTATGCCTGCGGCCACTTTCACAAAAGCCAGGGCTTTCAACATGCATCCGTGCATTCCCCAGCTGGGTACGAGACTCAGTATCGCCAACCCCAAATGTTCAAACATCATGAGTCAGGCTCCCCAAAAATCATGAGATTATGTACAAATAATAACGTTGGGGTTCTTTTTATTTGCCTTCTGCTTTTTGAGCCTTTAGGGTGCATTGGGGTCATACTTTGAAGCTTTCTCCACTGCGACGAGGGCTGAAAACGTTCTTTTTCTTTAAGGAAGGCTGAAATCATCACGTATCCCTTCGCTCCAGGAGCTGGGGCTTTCAGGAAAGCAATCATTATCATGAGACTCATGACAAAACCGTGAGAGTGGGTAACCCTGGAGACTCCACTTTCTGTCCTCTGTTGCCGTGTGGTGTGGCCGTTGTGGGCCCCGCCCCAGGGCAGCAATCAGAGCGATCCTGGTATACGCTGCTTGTAAAGCACTTTGGGATCTGATGCTGGAGAGTCAGGATGAGACCCAGATACTGCTGGTAGGCCAGCTGGTGGGAGAGGTGAGGAGTCGTGTTTGTCCTCTCACCTCGCAGCAGCATTTCTTAAAGCCAATGCATCTGTGCCAAGGGCAGTAGACGCATCTGCTCCCCCTGCGCAGCGGCAAACATCACCTGGTTCCGTAAGGCCTCATTTTCTGGGGCCTAGTGGCTAGAGCACCGGACTGGGACTCGGAGACCTGGCCAACTAGGTGACCTTGGGCAAGTCCCTTCCCTGCTCGGTGCCTCAGTTTCCCCATCTGTCAAATGAAGAGACTGATGCTGACTTCCTTTGTAAAGAGCTTTGAGATCCATGGGTGAAAGGCACACTAGAAGAGCTAGCTCCTGCGGTTAAAGTTGAGAACCCCTTTGGTTAAAGGTTGACTGTTCTAAGTCAAATGCTCTCTTGGATTCTCTTGAAATGTGACGTGCAGAAAGACGGTTTCTAGCCATAGTGATTGCACGGGACTTGGTGGGTCGAGGGGACGGGTTGTGACCCTGAGCTACCCTCCAGGTATTGCAGCTTTGAAAGCTACCCTTGGCAGATATCTGAGGATGAATTACAGGCCAGGTGCGACTGTCTGCCTCTGTCGAAGGGTTTCTGTTACTGCTGGGAACTGTAATCCGAGGACAGCAGAGAACTGAGAAGGGGCGCAAACTCTTTTTGAAAGGAAAAGGAATGACACATGAATGCTTGCTGCACCAGGCCAGAGGTTGGGAGAGTGCTGGGGAATGGGAATCATGGGATGGGTGGCAGGGAGTGGAGAGGGGTTGGGGGCTCTGGAGAGGGGGAGGGGTGGGACATGGGGAGGGGAGACGTGGGGAAGTGGTAGGGTAAATGGGGTGACTAGGGATGTGAGAGCATGTGAGCCCCATCTTCTCCCCTCTATGTGGGTACCAGGATCTTGGGAGGGGGGTGTCAGCCTGCTCCTCTGAGCGGGTCCGAGTCCTTGTGTATGCTGGGTTCTTGGGGGTCCTGCTGTTCTAAGGGATCTGAGCCCCTCCCCTGCCCCCCGTGTGTGTGCTGGGATCCAGTAGCCCTGTCCCTCTGGGGTGAGGGGACTGAGCCCCTTTCCCTGCCCTCCCTCCATGTGTGTGTGCGCCAGGATCTTGGGGGCCCTGCTATTCTAAGGGGTCTGAGCCCCTCTCCCTGCTCCCCCACAAATGTGAGCCAGGTTCTGGAGGCGCCCTGACTACACCACACATTGAAATCTCTGAAAATCAGACAATTCAAAGTTAAGGTGACAGCACCCCTGTGTGGGGCTGGCCAGGGGGCCAGCTTGGAGGCTGGGCGAGCTAGGGGCCTCGCCAGAGCAGGGGGAGTAGCTGGAGGGGGGCGCCTGCCGGGGGCCCAGTTTGCTGTCCAGCGCAGCCTCTGTAACTGAGAAATGTGTGGCCCTCCCATAAGCAGCTGCTTGTGATACACGTAGAACAAATTTCTTACATGCTCGTGGCTTCTCACATGCCAAGGAATGGTCCTGAATGGCTTTGTGGGGTGGGACGGGGAGGGGAAGCTGGAAATGGGGGTGGGGGCGCTACCTCATGTGAGGAGGAGAATGACTGCACTGCATAAAGCTACTGTAACTAAACCACCATGGAATAAACCACCCTGGTCAGTTTTGGGGCCAGGGATGAGATTTCTCTCACTGCCCTGTTAGCAGCTCCCCCCTCCAGACATTTCACAACACGACGCATGGTTCTGTGCCAAAGGGGACAGGAGCTCTTAGGATCACATAGCCTCCTTGCTAGCCAGCTGCAAACGTAAGGGACAGCTATAACGACCTGCCTGACCCCTGACTCCTACCAAAAATGTTTCTCTTTCTGGTTGGGAAACAAGGAAATTCACAGACAAAAAACTTGGTTAACCCAGAGCTGAGGTTGCCTGTTGGGTGTCATGCCCATCCAGCAGAACTCAAACCTCGGACAACCAGAAAAGACAGTGTGAAGGGACGCCCCAACGCGGCCTTAACTCTGACCCTCCGGAGCTGGCGGTAGCTAGTAGGAATTATCTGTGTGCGCTCCATCTGTGCTCGCTGTTGTTAGGTGGAGCTATATGGAATGGTGGAGGGATTAGCCGGAGAAGCTGGTCAGAGCTGTGATTGTGATGGGGGGCGATATGGGGGTGCCCTTTCCCTCAGAGATTCTGAGCCCCTCTGCCCACGCCTCACCCCACATGTGTGAGGATGGGAAAATGGTGCACGTGCATCCTAAGTGATGCCGTTTGTCTCATTCCTAGCTGAGCTAGGAAGCATGTGTCAGCAGCGGGGCACGGGGGTCTTCTTGCCATGGGGGGCGTCAGCAGCGAGGTGGGGTATGAGGGTGGGGTGGGCATGTCCTGATGGGTGAGTGATAGTGTTGTGTTTGAGGGGGTCCTGTGTGCAATGGTGAAAGGTTGTAAAATACAGCAAGTGTGGGGTTGATTTTGCAGTGGAGGCTCCGTATCCAGGCATAGGGTGGGCATAGGCAGCAGCCTTTCAGTCCAGTTCACCTGGACATAAGTTTCGCCTTGGCAAAGAGAGGGCATTGGACCCTGTGCTGCAGCTGGCGCATGCTTCTTCCCTGGGCGATGGGCACAAGCTGCAAAGGCAGAGTGCAAGTACGTGTCTTGTGGGCACCCTGTGCCATTGCTTAGAAGGGCAGAGTTAAGGTTACATTTGTGTGTACCTTGACTCTGGGTTTCCTGGCTGTCAGAGGTCTGCGTTTTGCTGGATGAGCATGGGGCAATCTGAACTGTTTTTGTCAATGGATTTGTGTTAATTCCTAGAGACCCCAGCCAAGGTTACTAGTCTAGGTGCAAGCCACCATCCTTGCGCCAAAGATTTTGCAGGGTGGAAGGAGAAACTGAGGCACAGAGGGAGGGAGTTGCCCATGGTCACACAGCAGGTCAGTGGCAGAGATGGGAACAGAACCCAAGTGCCCTGAGACCCAGTTTAGTGGCACACTAACCAGAGTTAAAAAGACTAGACAAAGGTCCCTTTCTGTCTGAAATATGTGGGGTCTTGGGGGTCCAGCTCCAAAGGTACCTGAGTGCCAGGACTCCTGGGTTCAATTCCCGGCTCTGAAATGGACTTGCTGTGTGCCCAAGAACCGCTGTAAAATGGAGACAGTGGCACTGCCCTGCCTCCTGCGGGCTGGGCAGCTAAATGCATCCATGCCCATGAGGTGCCCACGGTGATGAGTTCCGTGGATGTACCCGGGGCATGTAGGGAAGCAGTGACTTTCAGGGCATCCCAGACTGGTCCAGGGTGGAATTTGCCCATCCTACCCCTTCCCCATCTCTTTTCTCCCTCCCACCTGTGACATTCCCCAGGGTACAATCTGGACGGTTGAGCAGCTGTGTCCCCTCAATTCTCCAATCTGGGGTGCCTTTTACACGGTTCACTGGGAGCGCAACCACTCCTGGTCTGCTCACACGCCTGTAACTCACTCACAGCTACATTGCAAGAGTACAGCCAACCACCCGTGAATTACACTGCAGAGCAACACCAACAAACTCCCAGTCCGAGACTTTCCCCCAGAAATGTGCATCTTGTAGTGCCCAGCTCTCTCCTGGACACCACAAACTCATATAAAGTCCATCATTTTATTAATAGAAAATGATATGCACAAATCCTGATATCTCAAATGGAGTTTCCCAAATACTTCAGTCCAAGCACCCTGGTCTAGATAAAACAATAAAACAAGTTTATTAACTACAGAAGGATAGATTTTAAGTGATTACAACTAATGAGGTATAAAAGTCAGAATTGGTTACAAAGAAATTAAAGATAAAACACAACTAATGTCTAACTCAGGGGTAGGCAACCTATGGCACGTGTGCCAAAGGCGGCACGCAAGCTGATTTTCAGTGGCACTCACACTGCCTGGGTCCTGGCCACCGGTCCAGGGGGCTCTGCATTTTAATTTAATTTTAAATAGGGTGACCAGACAGCAAATGTGAATAATCAGGAGAGGGGGTGGGGGGTAATAGGAGCCTATGTAATAAAAAGACCCCAAAATCGGGACTGTCCCTATAAAATCGGGACATCTGGTCACCCTAATTTTAAATGAAGCTTCTTAAACATTTTAAAAACCTTATTTACTTTACATAGAACAATAGTTTAGTTATATATTATAGACTTATATAGAGAGACCTTCTAAAAATGTGAAAATGTATTACTGGCACGCAAAACCTTACATTAGAGTGAATAAACGAAGACTCGGCACATCACTTCTGAAAGGTTGCCGACCCATGGTCTAACTTAACAAGCTAAGGGATTTCAAAGCAAAAGTCTCTGTTCCTACATGTTCTAGCAGCCTCACTGGCTGAATTCCTTTCTGCCAGGATCCCTTCCTTTGTCCTTCAAGTGTTGTCAAAGCCGTGAGTCGAGGTGAAAGGAGAGATCTTTTGGGGAGTTTCTTCCCCTTTCTTACAGTTCTCTTTTTATTTGAGAATCATCTCCAGCTGAGGCTCAGGAGACAGCAGGAGATGGGAACCTCCAGCTCTTTCTTTGCCAAAATGTAGATTTCTCACTCACACACTTTTTCCTGCCAAAGAATGGCCACTTAACCAGGTGATGGTCCATTTGATTTTGTTGACACCTAGCTGAGGCATCAGTTTGCCTGTTGTCTCTCTGGAATTGGTTTGTGGCTGCCTTTCTAAACTTGGAACATGTCTCTGCAATGTCATACAGTAGAATTGTATAACTTTACATACAATGTTGTCACACATTTTTTACCAGGACGGTAATGGTCAGCAAATTACGAGTTTTTGAATGATACCTCACAAGGCATATTTTTTACAAAATTTATCATAGTCTTGTAGAAAGGGTGAACATTGGGTTACAGACTGTCACACTGTCCTTCTTCCTTCTTCACCTTCCACCCCGATGAAGAGGATGGAGGAGGTGTCTCCTAGCAAGTCACAGGCACAGCCCCACCCTACCATGGCCTTCCTCAACGTGGCCCGCACCTACGTGCCCAACACCAAGGTCGAGTGCCACTACACCCTGCCCCCCAGCATGAAGCCGTCAGCCCGCGACTGGATCGGGATATTTAAGGTACTGGGAAGAGAGAGGTGGATGGGAGCTGGATGCATTACCTGGGATCTCCACAGTAGATGTGGCCTCAGGGAGGTGGCATGTCAAGTTTTCTGATCAGACAGTGAATTAGGCTGAGATGGGGAGGTGCAGGGTGTCCGACTGGCCTCCTCATCATTTGGGGTAGAGGCTTCCCCTCCTATTGCGTTCTCTGCTGTCCCATTGCGCTGAGCCCGCAGCGTGCATGTGAGAGGCGGGGCCCACTTCTGCAGGCCACCTTGAAATTCACCCGCAAGTCAACCAAGCCTCCTGCTTTTCCCTGCGTGCAAAAGCAAAACAAGGCAGCGTGGCCTAATGGCTAGAGCGCTGGCCTGGGACTCATGAGACCAGGGATCTATTCCTGGTGGCCAGCCTTGGGCAAGTCACTTCCCCTCCGTGTACCTCAGTTTCCCCATCTGTAAAACAGGGGCGGGCAGGGGAATGATACTGCCCTCCTGTGCTGTGTAACAGCTAGGCAGTATTATCATCTTAGGGTGAGTTGCATTGCAGACCCAGGCTTGAGGCTTCAGCAGTTCCAAGCCCTCACTTGAGCATCCACGCTGCATGGTAAACCTGGGCTTACAATCGCCAGCCCTGGGTCTCGCTGGAGACCTTTGACTTGGGTCTGCCGCTTTCTGGTGCATCCCCACTGCAAAATGACACGCCTTGGCTCTGACCCACCCCCACCCCCAGCAGGGTCGTAGGACCCAGGTCCTGAGTGCCACGAGTCAGACAGAGCTGTGTGTGGAGGGAAGCAGGGCTTGGGCTCAAACCTGGGTCAGAGCCCGGGCTTAGTGGGCAGTGTAGACGCTCGTTGCTGTGATAGCCCCTCCCAACTCCCCCGATGAGGACAGTGACACTCACTTGATGAGCGCTAGAGAAACGCTCAGCTAATGCCAGGGGTTCCTCAGACACCTTCTTGCCTGCGTCTGTCTGTCCAGGTGGAGGCCTCGTCCGTGCGGGATTACTACACCTTCGTGTGGTGTGTGGTGCCCGACGGAGGCGCGGAGGGGGCGCCCGTCCATTCCAGCGTCCAGTTCCATGGTAGGTGGGGGAGCTCCGGGGGGGTGTGGGGGGGTGCGGTGGGTGGATTAGGGGGGGGGGGGTGGCGGGAGGGTGAGATCAGACGGGGGGTGTCCGTCACTGAGCAGCTGGAGCAACAGTCTGAAGGGGTGGCAGCCCTGGGGGAGGGTTTGGGTTACGGAGGCTTTGCCATGGCTTGTTGGACCAAGGGCCCATCTAGCCTGGTATCCCGGCCTCCCTGATAGATGTGGTCATGCCAGCGGGCCCATCCAGCCCAATATCGCCTTACATTGCTGGACCAGACCCACGGGCCAATCCAGGCCAGTATCCCCACCAGATCAGGCCCATGGGCCCATCTCGCGTGGCGTCCCGCCTCCAGGCGTGGCCATGACCTCATGCCACAGCAGCTGCAAACCAAATCTCCCTGAAGCCCCCTGGTGCAGTTACAACAGGGGGCATTGAGGAGGCAGCAGTGGGTGGGGAGGGACTGCTCACACAGCTTGGCCCTGACATCTCATGTGGAGCTGAGGACTGGAATGGGGGCTTCCCATGGGACCCCAGGGTCAGCAGCTTGGGGGGGGAGGGGTAAAGCAGAGAGGATCCTAGGAAGGCGTGCAGGAGGCAGCCGGGGGGGAAGAAGCGAGGCTGGGACTGGAATGGGATTTCAGGTTTCCGAGCAGCCCCTGATGGAACGGGCATCCAGGCCACCGTCAGCCTTTGGTGCTACCCGCTGGTTGTCAGAGAGGCCAGGCCAGAGCAGGCCACACAGATTAGGCTCAAGGCCAGGGGGCGGCACACTGGCTGGGGGGGCAGCACCTCTGTGACCAATGTGGTCTGCTGACAAGGCACTTGCCAGCCTCTCTGCCATGGTACCAACCACGCTGGTGCCAGGAATCAGGAGTGCGGGGCGGTTGCTGGGGGCGAGACGTGTCAGAGGAGAGCCAGGGACCAGACCAAGGCCCAGACTACGGGTCATCCGAGCCCCCACCTGGAAGCAGTCAGCCTCCTGGCAAGGCCCTAGCGGCATCTGATGCTGGGCTGTGTCTGTCCTGCTGCAGCCAGCTACCTGCCCAAGCCAGGGGCCCAACAGTACCAGTTCCGCTATGTGGACCGCCGTGGCGAGGTGCGCGGCCAGAGCAGCCCCTTCCAGTTCAGCGAGCCCCGGCCCATGGACGAGCTCGTCACGCTGGAGGAGGATGACGAGGGCAACATGGACATGTTGCTGGTGGTGCCCAAAGCCACCCTGCTGCAGGTAAGGAGGGATCAGCATTGCCTAGTGGGCAGAGCACCAGATGGGTGCCCGGAGACCTGGCTTCTGGTCCCAGCTCTGCCAGTGGCCTTGGGCAAGTCACTTCACAGATTTGTGGCTCAGTTTCCCCTGGGCCTGGTTGGGCTGTGAGCTCACCCAATGCACAAGGTGGAGGGCAACAGGAGGGATCAGCTGTTCTTCTGCCCAAGAGGGCACCTGGCCATGTCCCAGTCAACTCAAGCCCCTCCCCTCCTGCCAGGCTTTTCTCCTTACAGGGCAGGCAGTAACAACTGCATTGGGAAATGGGGCGGAGCTTAGCCCTGGCCCCACCCTCCAGCAGCTCTGCCCCTTCAGAAGGACCTCCCTGCTGTGATAAGAGCCCCCACCACTAGTCTCTTGCTTCACCCACCTGAGTTAACTCCTTGCCTGCCTGTGCGCCCTGCAATGTCCTGGGGGCCTGGGGTGAGTGTAGTGCCTGCCCCCTCAGTCTGTACTAAAAGCGCCGGTCCCTGTGGGTCCCATTCCCGCCCAGAACCAGCTGGAGGAGAGCCAGCAGGAGCACAGCAGGCTGCTGCGAGAGAAGCTGCGGCTGGAGGAGGAGGTGAAGGAGCTGCAGGCCCGGATCGAGCAGCTGGAGGAGGCTCTGGGCACCATGCGGGATGAGCACACCAAGCTGGCGGAGCAGTACAAGGTGTGGGGGTGCCCCCTGCGGGCACCGGGCCCTATCGGGCAACAGCCACTGGGTTGAATCCCCCACCACCCCACTTCCCGGGTTGATAAGGATCCAGTGTCGTCCCCATGGACTAGGCCATTGCCCATCACACTGGGGGCAAACTGAGGCACGCCGACGGGTGAATGAGGCCTCCCGGCTCCTTGCTCAGGCCACTGGGCTGGGCTGCCTCTCTGGAGATGCCCACCTAGGAGGGGACCCCATATTCTTCCTTGCATTCCCTGCTACCCACTGGCTTAGCCCCAGATTCCAAAGGGGCTCTCCGATTTGGGAGCCCCTGGGTTTCCCTGCCCCTTGCCAGAGCACCCAGACTCTGTGCTGATCCCAGGCGGGAGACGGGGTCGGGGCTTCCCGTGTCCCCAATCGCGGCTCACCCCTCCTCGCCCCGGCCGGCGGCGCCTCTCCCAGGATCTCTCGAGCTCCCATGCAGCCGTGATGGATGAGCGGGACGCGCTGAGCCGGCAGCAGGCGGGACAGCTGGCCCGCATCCAGGAGCTGGAGGAGGACGTTCAGGCCCTGAGCGAGAAGGTGCTGCAGAAGGAGGTGGAGTTGGACAGGTGAGCAGCCAGTGGGCGGGGGTCAGCAGGCTTGGGGAGGGGGAGGGGAGTTAGCTAGGCGGTTGCCTAGGGCGCCAAGATTTGGCACCACAAGCCTGGGAGGGGAGGAGAATTAGAGCGGGGGCGGCGTGCTCGGGGAGGAGGCGGAGCAGAGGTGAGCTGGGGTGGGGAGCGGCCACGGGGGGGCCGCCGGGGGGGGGGGGGGGCGCAAGGTCTAAGCTTCGCCTAGGGCGCGAAACTTCCGTGTGCCAGCCCTGGGAGTTAGGGTCAGTGCTGTGACACCGCTGGACTGGCGGGTGTGGGGGAGGCGGGGGCAGGTGAGTAACAGGGCTGTGGCTTGGCCCAGCGGGAAGGAAGGTGGCCTCATCCCTTGTGGCTCGTCGGGATGGGTCCAGGCCTGTGATCTCGTCCAGTCTCTAAGCAGGGTTGGACCTCGTCAGCGCTCGGATGGGTGACTGCCGAGGCCGAACCAGGGTCCTGCGGGAAGGGGGAGAGGCCAGCTGTTCGGGGGGCTCTCACCCTGAGTGAGAATGGGCTAGTGCCCTAGGGGGCGCTGTGCTGTGCTCTGGGGAGCAGCGTGGGGGCTCAGTACTGGATGCTGTCTCCTTTCTCTCCCCCCCCCCACCCCCAGCAGCATGGACTCTAATGTGCCGTGGGGGTGCAGCCTCTGGGGTCGGAGTGGGGTTGCAGTGTCCCGTGTGATAGGACAGGGCCAGACCCAGGCCATGCTGACTAAAGGGGTCCCGTTAGCGAGGCTGCAGGACACAGACTCACTCTGGGGTTCTGGCCTGGCAGCGTCACGGAAGGGCCGGCGGGCAGCAATGGATCTGCCCGGCCCCCTCGCTGTGCCTCACCCGCCCCCCCACTGCTGTAGCTGGCAGTGCCCCGAGCCGAGCCAGGGTTCACCCTGCCTGTGTCCCTCCCCCACCCCCAGGATGAAGGACACGGTGAAGTCCCTGGTGCGGGAGCAGGAGCAGATCCACCACCAGCTCAAGGAGGAGAACACCGAGAAGGAGCATTACCAGGTGAGCCCCGGGGCGGGGCTTGTAGGGGCGACTTGCTGGTGGTGGAGCTAGCTGGGGTGAGCAGAGGAGTGGGGGTCCCTCCCCTCCCCCTCAGACACACACAGGAGTGGGGGGTCCCTCCCCATACATATGGAGAGCGGCAGGGTTCCCCCATCCCCAGGGGGCACCCAGAGGGAAGGGAGGTGGGTCCCATCCCCGCCCCCCGGGAGTCTCTGGGCCGGCACGTGAGGATCATGTCCCCCCCACCCCACCCCCCCAGGTCAAGCTGCAGGCCTCGGAGCAGGAGAGCCGGAACCTGGCCTGCGACCTGCTGCTGGCCAAGACCCGGCACAGCGAGAAGGTGTCGCAGGCCCTGGTGCTGCAGGAGGACATCAGCAAGCTGCAGCAGAAGCTGGCAGCCGCACAGCAGAGGACGGTGAGTGCCTGGGGTGGGGGGCCCCCCTCGGTGCCATGGCGCAGCCTCCGCTCCCCCTGCTTGGGTGTGTGCGTTCACCAGCCCTTTCCCTGCAAAAGAGGGGATTAGGGCGGTGTCGCTGCTAGAGCAGGGGGATGGGAGCCAGGACTCCTGGGTTCTCTTTCCCTGCTGTGGGTGCCTGTGTGTGTTCTAGGGGTGAGGACAGGGAGCCAGGACTCCTAAGTTCTTTTCCCACTGACTCCTGAAATGCAGCCACTTCTGGGGCACGGAGAGGATAGTATTTTACCAAGAAGGCAGCAGCCCAAACCCCGCTCATGTGAAAAGCGCCGCAGGATCTTTGGCACCCTCCTGGAGCAGGATTTCGAAGATCTCTGCCAGGAGGGAAATCTCCTGGCTCCTCAGAAGGCCTGCATCAGCCCTAATGGGATTTGAACCCTGGCTTAGAGGAAAGGCCAGCTATTTCCAGCTTGGCTTTGGCACATAGACCTCAGAGCTATCCTGCACCTCACAGAGCTCACTGAGCAGTTTGCCTTGATAACATCCTGCAGCAGGGAGTTCCACATGCTAATAGGAAAGAATTTTAACAGTCTTTTAAATGCCATCAACTGCTCCCTTGTTGCTGTGTTTGGCGGTGGGATGCAGGGGCAGAGCCCAGCTGGCCTCTTCCATCCCATTCATTATTTCCGACCCCCCCAGGCCCAGCTGGAAGCGCTGTGTGAGCAGCTCCGCTCCACCCAGGACCTCCTTGCTGCCAGCCAGCAGAAAGTGGTGCTGCTGGGGGAGGAGTTGGCCAGCGCCTCCTCCATCCGGGACCGGACCATCTCGGACCTCCACAAGAGCCGGCTGGAGTCAGCCGAAACCAACATCAAGCTGGCAGACATGACCCTGAAATGGAAGGAGGGGAAAGGCCAGTGGTGGAAGGAGAAGAGCAACCTGCTGCAGAGCATAGAGGTGCCAACCCCCACCCCGCTGGGCCTCTCACTTGAATGGCTGCATCCACTGCCGGAGTGCAGCCACCTCTGGGGTGGGGTACTGCCAATGCTCAACAGTTTAGGATAGGAAATGAAGGCGCATCCCCTAGCTGGGCTTGTCTCATGACCAGTGGACAGGGAGCAGGGACGAGCGTGTCCAGGCCTTGGGAAAAGTCCCCCTGTCGTGACCCACACAATGCTCAGAACTTGGCTTATGTCTCAGCACAGTGCCCCCTAGAGGTGCACTGGGGTGGGCAGTGGCTATGGGGAGAGTGCCCCCTGAAGCACAGCATGAGGGGAGAATACCCTGTACTAATCCCCCTGCAGCCCAGAATCAGAGAGGAGAGCGCCCCCTTCTGAGCCCCCTGTCCCGTTCCCTGCAGCACAGCGCCTCCTAGCACCGCATTGGGGCCAGCACTAGCTGCAAGGTGAGGGCGCCCCCTATTGAGCCTCTCACCCTGCTCCCTGCAGCGCAGCGCCCCCTAGCGCTGCACTAGGTATTTGTAGTCCTCCCATCCCAGCCTAGCTAGGGAGATGTGCTGGGCTTCCCACGGCTGGCGAGTGCCGACCCCCGTGAGCAGCCCCCATGCTGTTTGCAGGCGGAGAAGGACAAGATCCTGAAGCTGAGCGCCGAGGTGCTGAAGCTGGAGAAGAACCTGCAGGAGGAGCGAGCCCAGAAGCAGGCGCTGAAATCTGAACTGTCCCACGAGAGGGACTCCAGCCTGGTAAGGCCAGCAGGGGGGTGGGCACTGCCCCCGGGACAGAGGGGAACCCCAGTCTCTGCCCTACAAGGGGTGGGATCAGAGCTGTGATGGGGAGGTCCTGCCATGCGGGGTGGGAGGACCCTGCCCTAAGGGGGAGGAATGAGAGCTGGGATGGGGAAGCCCTACCCCGAAAGCCACACACTGGTGCTAGGGGATGCCTTGCCCCATAGGAGGAGGGATTGGGGCGCTCATGGGTTCTGGGGGATCAGGTTCCTCGGGTATGGAGGTTCCCTCCCAAGGCTGGTGCAGGGCCAGCCCTTGCCACACTCCCTGCCCTTGGGCAGTTCTCACGGTCCTGTGCCCCCTTCCCCCCCGCCCAGGTGCAGCTGTCGGAGAGCAAGCGGGAGCTCAAGGAGCTGCGCGCGGCCCTGAAGGTGGCTGAGAAGGAGAAGGAGCAGCTCCAGGAGGAGAAACAGGTTGGTGCCAGCCGGCGTCAGAGTCAAAGGGGGCTGAACCCCGGAGCCAGGTGGATATCAGCTCTCGGCCCAGGCTCCAGCGGGGGCCAAGGAACCACCAGGAGAGGGTGACATGAGTCACATTCCCTGCCCCCATCATGGCCTTCCCTGCATAGGGGCTGGGCGGTGCCCTGGGGTCAGGCAGGGGCCCTGCAGCCTGGACAGTGGGTAGGACAGGCAAAGACCCTGCCTCCCCCCTCCCCCCCGGGTCCCCACCCAATCTCCCCATGGCCTGGTGGCACAGGCGGGGCCAATATTGACCCCGGTGGCTTCCCCTCCCCAGGAGCTGCTGGAGTACGCCCGCAAGCTGGAGGAGCGGCTGGAGAAGGTGGCCGACGAGAAGTGGAGCGAGGTGACAGCGGCCGAGGAGGAGGAGGCAGCGGCCACAGCACTGAGTGTGTAACACCCCGTCCCCCCACCTCTGTTACCTCCATCCCCCAACCCCTGTCAGCCCACCCCTGTTACCTCCTCACCCCCATCCTCCCACCCCTGTTACCCCTGTCCCCCCACCCCGTTACCTCTGCCCCCCTTCACTGCCTCACCTCATGCCCTGGCACCCCTGATGGTTACCCCCTCACTGTAACCCCTGTTCATCCCCCCCTGCTCTGCCCCCAACTCTCTCCTCTCTGCCCCGGGAGCCCCCCTCCCCGATCTCACTGCTATGTGCACTCTCCTCTCGCCCCCTCTCTCCCTCCCCGACATCGCCCTGTGCTGCTCCCCCCCACCCAGAAGAGTAGTGCTGCCCCCCGAAGTTACCAATACTGTGCCAGTGCCAGCCGTCCCTCGGCTCCTCCCGCAAGAACTCCCCCCCACTCCCACACCCCCTGTGCTGGCTCTCCCCAGGCTCCTCCCCCCAGCAGGATTCCCCCCTTTGCCCTGCCCTGCTCAGCACGGGGCACCGGCTGCCCAAGTGACCCTGTGGCCTCCCCTCCCCCCAGGCTCCCTGGACTCCCCACTCTCGGACTCGGAGGACGAGTCCCCCGAGGACATGAGGATCCACACCCAGCTCAGCCCCTACAGCCTGTGTGACAACCGGGCAGGCACCAAGACCCCGCCGTGCCTGCGGGAGCCCATGCACAAGGTGGTGATCAGCCAGCCCGCCCCCATCACCACCCAGATCAAGCAACCCACCGAGGACAACAGCTCCGACTCAGTGAGTCCCCGGGGGGCGAGGACCCCCAAGCACGTGCAGCGTGGAGGGGGAAACTGAGGCACAGGGACTTACCCTCGGTCACACAGTGAGCAGGGGCAAGGGTGGAAATAGAACCCTGGCGTCCTGGCTGCTAGCTGCTTCCTCTACCCCACTATTCCACACTCCACCAGAGGCGGATGAGGTGGGGTTTTGGTTGGCAGGAGGGGCTGGGCCCCCCACCCTCCTGGGCAACAGAAAGCCCAGCTTTGAGGGTGCATCTGAGCCTGCTTCACCCAGGAGGAGGGGTTATCTGCCAGCCCCCCAAACCCTCCTGCATTCCCCTCGACCGCATCCCTGATAGGAGTAGCTGGAAGGTCCCTGGAGCTGCAGGACCGGGGATGGCTGCCCCCTCCTCCCCCCCCCCCCCCCCCCCAGGACAGGGGCGAAGGGGCATCTGTGTCAGGCTGGGGATCAGGCCCACATTTGAAATCTCTCCGTGTCCCACTGCAGTTGCTGTTCGTTCATGGGGCTGCTTTTTCCTCCCCCGCCCCTCCAGTTGTGAGTGGGGGGAGGTGCTTTTTAGACCGCCCCTGTAAAACTTTACAAACCTCTGATAATTGGCACGATAAAACATGCAGTAAATTAACGACCTGGGAGAAAAGGGGGGTGCCGGGGAGTCTCTCCAGCACCTCCTGCTGGGGAAAGTGGGGGGGTGTCAGTGCCTCCCACTGAGGAAAGTGAGGGGGGTCAGCTGGGAGGATGGGGACTTCTCCCTGCCAGCCTCATGGCATCAATGCTGGGAGAGCCCCCCCACCTCCATCCTCAGGGGGGCAGCGAGAGCAGCAGGATGGAGGACTCTGCACCATCTGGGCCAACTCAAACGCTAGCCCTAGGAGGGGCTGATCTTTGCCCTTCAGGGCTGGGGCCCATCTACACTAGGAAAGTAACAGTGTTTGGGGGGTTGATCTGGTTACACCACAGTAGCTCCCCCCACAGGCCAAAGCCAAAGCTCCCAACCCCCTGGGGCTTCTGGGCTGGTGAGATCTGGATGTGGCAGTCAGCTGATCACCAGGCGTTTGGGGTTCCCTGGGGTTCCTGAAGGGGAGCTATGCTGGTCCTAGGGAGGTTGCCCGGCTGCTGGGACCAGAACATCCCTGCACTCGGTTCATTTCCATGCTGTCTATTGCGGGATCTCAGTGTGAGGGGGCGGCCCGCATGGCCCATGGCAGCCCCACGAAACATAGCAGGAGGGATCGCGGGCAGGGGGCCGGCTGGCAGCGACATCACAACACACTGGCCCCGCTCAGGACGGGACACAGCTCGGTTCAGAGATCCCTCAGGGGCAGCCCAGCAGGTCCGAGGATCAATCCCAGCATCCCCTGCTGCAAGGGGGAGCAGGCTGCTGACCCAGTGCCCACCCACCCACCCCCCGACGCATTCATGGCTCCATGATTCCCCCACGCAGCCAGGGGGCAGGAAGCTAGCAGAGACCCATCGGGTAGCCCACACCCTAGCAGTACAGCTGAGGACCGTGCAGCAATGGGGATAAAACTCACACCCCCGGGCTGCCAGGGCTCAGCCCACTACCACTAGAGGTAAAGGAGAATCCTCATCCATCCTCGGCAGTATAGGGCCTATGACACATAGCGGGGCTGTTCTTCTGGGGAGCCCAGTTGCTTGGGGTGGGCACAATCAATATGCCTGTGCGCAGGGGGCACCCCAGTGCTGGGGGGTGGGGGCTGGACTCTGGCCCTCTGCGCTCTCACCCCCACTCTCGCTGCAGGAGGCGGAGGACGAGAAGGCCGTGCTGATGGCGGCTGTGCGAAGCGGAGGGGAAGAGACCAGTCTGCTGCTGCCCGAGCTGGGCAGCGTCTTCTATGAGATGGCCAGGTGAGGGGGGGATTGGCCACACTGGGGCCTGTCAGCAGAACAGGGGGCTGTTCCTTCGCCCTGCCCATTAGGAGGAGGATGGAGAAGAGGATGAAGGGGAGCAGAGTGGGGAGATGGGGGGGAGGATGCAGGGGAGCAGAGTGGGGGAAGGGGAGCAGAGTTGGGGCTGGGGAGGAGGATGGAGGGGAGCAGGGGAGCAGAGTAGGTGGAGGGGAGCATAGTAGGGGATGGGGAGGAGGATGGAGGGGAGCAGTGGGGGGATGGAGGGGAGCAGGATGGAGGGGAGCAGGGTGGGGGGCTGGGGGAGTAGGAGAAGTGGGGGGTGGGGGCAGTTTTCCAAGCCTCCTCTTAGTTAGTAAAAATATATAAATTTCCCTGTGGGCGCGGGGAGCCGGTGACTTTTACAGCCAGTGGCCATAAAAGTGGCAGGCGCGGAGCTGGGAGATGTACGGCCGTGTCAGGGCATTTCTGAATCAATTTTCAGCATCATTAGATTCCTTTCTCCTGCAGACAGAGGCGGGCGGGCGGGGGGCGGGGAGGGGGGCTATTTGCAAGTGAAATAGATAGAATCACCCAGCTGCAAGGTAAGGTGGGGTCTGTGCACCCAGCCCCCCCGTGCAGGGGAATGGGCTGCAATGGGGGTGTCAGGAGTAGGAAAGGCAGGTTGGGTGCAGGGTGCTGAGTGCAGAGAGGTGGGATGGGGGCAGCGGGGGAGGGCAGAGTGGTTGCAGGTGGGATGGGATGGGGACATTGGGGAAAGGGTGGGATGGGATGGGGTGGTGGCGGCAGGGGAGGGCAGGGGGGCTGGGACGGCGTGTTGGGGGAGGGCAGGGGGATGGGATGGGGTGTTGGGGGAGGGCAGAGGGGTTGGGATGGGGGGTGTCAGGGGAGAGCAGGGGAATGGGATGGGGTTTCAGGAGAGGGCAGAAGGGATGGGATGGGGTGTCGGGGGAGGGCAGAGGGGATGGGATGAGGGTGTCGGGAGAGGGGAGGGGGATGGGATGGGGTGTCATGGGAGGGCAGAGGAGATGGGATGGGGGTGTCGGGGAAGGGCAGGGGAATGGGATGGGGTGTCAGGGGAGGGCAGGGGAATGGGATGGGGTGTCGGGAGAGGGCAGAGGGAATGCGATGGAAGTGTCGGGGGATGGGATGGGGGTGTCGGGGGAGGGCAGGAGGATGCAGAAGGGAAGGGATGGCAGCATCAGGAGAGGGCATGGAGGATGCAGTGGGATGACGTGTTGTGGGGAGGCAGGGTTGGATGCTGGTGTCGGGGGAAGGGCAGAAGGGATGCGGGGATGGGATGGGGCATGAGGGGAGGGCAGGGGGTGCAATGAGATGACGTGTTGGGGGGAGGAAGGATTGGATGCTGGTGTCGGGGGAAGGGCAGAAGGGATGTGGGGGATGGGATGGGGGCATGAGGGGAAGGCAGGGGGTGCGGTGGTGTCACGGAGTGTGGGGGGACACAAGGTCCTGCACCCCCGTCTTCCTGCGATTCACCATGACTCTCAGCCAGCCAGTAAAGCAGAAGGTTTATTTAGACGACAGGAACACAGTCCAAGACAGGTCTTGCAGGCACAGACAACAGGACCCTCTCAGTTAGGTCCATCTTGGGGTTCCAGGGGCACCACAGGCCCATTGAGGGGTCAGAGCCCTGTCTGGGCTCCCCTTCATTATACCAGCCAGCACCTGACACTCCCCCTCTCTCCAGCGTCTCTCCCCCAGCCTCCCCTGGGCTCCTCCCCCAGCCTTTGTCCAGTTTCCCAGGCAGAAGTGTCACCTAGCCTCCAACTCCCTTCTGGGTTCATGCTCAGGTATCTTCCCTCAAGGCCAGTCTCCCAGCCCCCAATGCAGACCGTCCCAGCCCCCAATGCAGACCGTCCCAGCCAAACTCCCCACTCAGCATTCAAAGACCACATTAAGAACAGTCCCGGTTTGTCACAGGTGGGATGACGTGTTGGGGGGAGGCAGGGTTGGATGCTGGTGTCAGGGGAAGGGCCGAAGGGATGCAGGGGATGGGGTGGGGGAGTCAGAATAGGGCAGGGGGTGCGGTGGATGACGAGTTGGGGGGAGGCAGGGTTGGATGCTGATGTCGGGGGAAGGGCAGGATGGGCGCAGGGTGCCGTGTGCAGAGGCGATGAGCTGGGGGTGTCTGAGGAATAAAAGGAATTCTGGGTTGAGGGGGCCACTGCTCCCCTTTGAGAAGGGGGAGGGGCTGCTGCGCTGTGGGGGTGGGGGGGCCAGTCCTGTGCAGGGTCCTCTGCTCTGTGTTCTGCAGAGTCTAACAAGGCAGGGGCAAAAAGAGAGATCGGGGGGATGGGGGGAATCAGGAGGGGGAGAACTGGAATAGCGGGAGGCGGGGATCCCATAATAACCTTGGCCCCCAGCCCGGCTATGCCCTCAGTGCAGGGCCTGTGGCGGGGGGCATGGTGCCAGGGCCCCGCTCATGGGGACGGCGAGTTCTAGGGGTGCCGACCCTCTGTCTCTGTCGCCCCCGTGCAGCGGCATCACCGGCCGCCAGCCGTCAGACCCGGGCCCTTGCGGGATGGGCGCCTCCCCGCTGGACCTGCCCGCGTCCCCCGGCCTGTGGAAGGAGTGCCCCATCTGCAAGGAGCGCTTCCCCCTGGAGTGCGACAAGGAGGCGCTGGAAGAGCACGTTGACAGCCACTTCTTCTTCAGCGCCCACGACCCCTTCGCCTTCGAGTGATGCCCCCGTCGCCCCCGCCTCTCCCTGCCCCCCTGCCTCTCTCCCCAGACCCTCCTGTCAGGCACTGCCAGCCCGGCTCACCCCCTAGGAGCCACACAAGGGTGCCTGGGCTCCCCCGATCCCTGGGGGGCGATTTACCCCCCCCCCCGCCCTCCATGGCATCCGAGAGCAGGGAGTGAATGGGGGCACTGGGCACTAGCGCCCCATAGTGGCTGTTCCCAGGCAGGTCCATAGGCCTGAGATCTCCAGCCCCCACCCTGCTGCCTTAGGGTGAAATAGGGCGAGTTGCTCCCACCCCCCAAATATGGGGTTCAGCCACTGCAGATGCTGAGCGCTCATCAGTTGGAGTGGAGGGGGGGCAGGCTCACACACCCCTTGGCTGGGGGGCTCTGTGTCAGGGCAATAGGAATCCCCGGAGGGGGTGCCCCAACTCCCATCTGCCTCCTGGTACTTGGGCCTGTTGCTTAGGGCTGGGGAAGGCTCGCTGCGGGGTGGGGTTCGAGCTGGGGGGCTGCCCTAGGGACACACTGTCTTCCCCCAATGTTTCCCCTTGGGCTCCAGACGCAAGGTGTTGGGAACTGCTGGGCACCGGATTTTGGAAGGTACAGGGGGTGGAGGAGCAGTGCAGCGACGGCAAGGCCAAGTGGTCCCCTCTTGCCCCCCCCTGGTGAGGGTAGGCAGATTTCCTGGGTCCCTCAGGGCTCTGGGTAGGTGCAGGAGGTCAGTGTGAGGAGAGCAGGGAAGGGGGCTGAGTGGGGTTAGGCTGCCTCATAGTTCAGGCTAAAAGGGGCCTGGATTTCCCCTCTCGTGGATGCCCCAAGACCCCCCCCCTCAGATCCCAAAGACAGCTGCCCTGTGCTGCTCCCTGCCTATGTGCCAGGGGTCCTGGCCCCACCCCCAGCTCCACTCCCCTGGGCCCAATCAACTAGCCTTTGGGCCTCTGGCTGGGCTACTGGTTTCCATGAATGAGCTAGCGAATTTTGCCACTGTCATAAGGGTCTGTTCCCCCACGGGACTCAGTTTCCCTGGCTGCGAGACAAGGAGACTCAGCCCCCACCCCACCCACACCGTCCATGGGCACCCAGCAGAGCCTGCCGCTTCTCAGCCCTGCAGACGCTGGCACGCACCAAGAGCCAGCCGATAATGCTGGGAGCGCACCGCTAACGACCACTGATTTGTTAGACTGTCAACTGCATAAATAATTGGCAAACAGGCCGTCCATCGGCTCCTGCCGTTCGCCACCACCGCCTCCCACGCGGGGTTAATGGCCCGAGAGGGCCCACAGGACCCAGAGCCCCATGCACCGAAACCCTTTCCTTCCCAGCGATCTCAGGTAGGGGGTGGAAGTGGGGAAGGATCATGGGGAGGTGGGGCTGGGCCGGGCACTGGGTGGAGGGCACAGGGCAGCACCCAGGGTATGGGGGGGCAAAGGGGGCTGAGCCCAGAGCTCTGTGTGTGTGGATACACATGCCCTGGGGGGAAGGGGGGGTGTACATGGGGGTGAGTGGTGTACACCAGGGTATCAGTCCTATCCCAGCCCAGGTTGGGGGCTGGATTCCACCAGCTGCTTTTTCTGCCAAGCAGCCTCCTGGCCCCAGCATCCCCTTGGCCTGGAATTGAACCACTCCCAGCCCCGGGCCTGATCCCAATCTCGTCTGCCCGGTGGGGCGCCCCAGGGATCCCAGCCACCTGGGTGTAAATCAGGAACGACTGCCATGGCATCATCCAAACTTTGCACCAGCATTTCCCAGGGCAGAACCAGGCCCTGGCTCTGTTGCAATCTGCCCCTCCCCGTGGCCTCTGGGCCCCTGGGTAGTGACTATGCCAGGTGCAGTAAGGGGGTGCAGTGTGCCAGGATGGGGAGGAGGGCTTCAAAGACCCACCTGGCCAACTTGAGATCTGATAGGGTCCCTGGGGCATGGGGGGGGGAGGGGTGCACCAGCCCTGACATGACAGCGGGGGGGGGAGGGGCACAGACCTCACATGACCCCTGGGGAGACAACACAGGGTGGGTCACCAGCCCTGGCATGACCCCTGGATGGGGCAGCAGGCAGGGCAGAGCCCTGACACTACCCCTGAAATGGTTTTATTTTCACCTTGTTTTTTAAACTGACTTGTCCATTATTACTGTTATAATTCTGATGCAGGGTGCCCGTCCGCCGGGTCTCTGCGTCTCATAGCCGCTCGCTGTAGCATGCTCAGTAATTAGTGTTGATTTGCAGTTGGTTTGCTTGATTTCGGGGGGAGGGGGACAGTTCAAACCCCCACAACCCCCTTGTACATACCCCCCCTTCGATTACTCTCATTCACTTGCTTTTGGTATTCACGGTTGCAATTCCTTTTTTTTTATTATTATTATTTTAATATAATACTGTTGTGACTCTCCATTTGCCCCCTCCTCTTCTTGAGGGGGAAGGAGAAAGAAGCCAGGCGTTCGGCTAGCCCCCAAATTCTCAGTCAGTCGGCTGGGTGGGATGAGAGTTCATGATTGTGCCTTTTGAATGCAGGAGACGAGGCTGCTGTTTTGATCACTGGTTTATAGACGCTCTTTATTTTGTAACTAACCGTGGTTGGTGATTCTGATGTATCCAGCTGTTCCCTGCTTCTCCCCAATCTCGTCCCCACCCTGGGTTTTTTGTTTTTTTTTGGTGGTTGTTTTTTTTTAATGTCCCCCCCCACACACACAAAAAAAGACAGCTAAGGTCCCCGAACGTCAGAGCAATAAAAACCAGTGCGTGCACACACACACACACACACACACACGGCCCATGTATAGTGTGTATATATATTTATATTACATGTCTTGGCTATTCTAATAAAATCCGGTCTCTTCAAAGCTTTGCCTGATTTATGGTTTATTGGGCACCGTAAAACCTTGCGCCGCTCCGCCAGGCTCAGGGAGATCGCTGCCCGGATAGTCGGGCTGATTTTTACTCATGGGAGTAAAAGCCACTAGGCCTGTAGCGGGGTAAGGCTGATGCCCAGGCAGCCGGGGGCAGAGATCAAGGCCGGATAGGCAGCCGAAGCACCTGGGATTGGAAACGTTCCTCTTGCTGCAATGGTGGACGCTGCTGGGTGCTGTGGTGGAGCCGAGCAGGGCAGGATAAACACAACAGCGAGTATTAGAAACAAAGATCTGTCCCCCTCCCTTGGCTGGTGCAGGCTTTGCCTCCGGAGCTCTCCTTCCATATCCTCCCTGGCCCCGTGGGGAGGCCGGTCTGCAGGAAACTGGGCAGAATTGTTGCCTGCAGTAGATTGCCAGTCTGCACCGCTGCAGTGTAAGAATGCAGTTCTGCTGGCCACAGGGAGGAAAGCAACACTCAGATGGTGCCAACTGTGTTTTGACCCCCTGCCCAGCTGCTACGGACTCTGTTATGGATTGAACTTGGCGCAGAGACTCAGGATGTCTGGGGTCTGCAGCTGCGTGACCCCAGGCATTTCTCGTTGGTGCCAGCTCTAACCAGTGACTCCATGCTCCTGTCTCCGTGACCGACCAGTACCAGAGGCATGAGAGGAAGCTGCAAGGACTGATCCTCAGGGGACGGGTCTGAAGGCCAGGAGACATGACTCCCAGCCTCATAGATCCCAGCCTCCCTAGCATGGATGTATTACTATTATGGAAACATGTAGAGGTCCCATTGTGCTAACCCGGCACAGACACGGAGCAAGAGACAGTCCCTGCCCCAGAGAGCTTACAATCTAAACAGATGTGGGTTGGTGGGGAAACTGAGGCACACAGTGGGGAAGTGACTTGCCCAGGTCTCCCAGCCAGTTAGTGGCAGAGCTAGGAGTAGAACCCAAAAGTCCTGAGAGGCCTTGCCACTGGGCCAAGCTGCCTCCTTGTGGGTTTGTGGACAAGGTCAAAATGGACATTAAAATCTCAGCTGGTGGCTAGGATATCTTCCTGGTCTACACTGGTGCTGCAGGAAGAAACGCTGGTAATTGAGAGGGTGGGCAGAGCCAGCACAGCCCTAGGGGGCGCTATGCTGCCTGGAGGTGTCCTCTCAGGGGTGAAACATAAAGCTGAGGTCTTGACACTTTGTAATGGGGTCCCAGAAAATCCCCCAGGAGCAGGAAAGTTAATCCTGAGCCCGAGTCCAATGGGGGATTCCAGTCTGCCTCCTTCGATCCACTTCCCCAGCAGGCTTCTCCACTCCAGGCCCTAAGCTGCTGTGTGACTGTTTAAAAGCTGTCGCATCCCACCCCAGGGGTGGCCGCATCCTAGTGGTGGATGAGTCAATGTCTGCAGGCAAGCCTACGGGCTGTATTATACAGGAAAGCCACTCTCAAAATCCCCTTCTTGCCTGAAATATCACTGGGGCTGCAGGGCCGACAGCTGAGGCTTTCTGCCTGGCGTGTCTGGGCCCACTTGGTACCAGTTGTGCCCGTCTGGGCAGCCTGGCAGACTGAGCTGGTGCAGTTTGGGTTTGTTGCCATTGGGTAAGTGTCTGCAATGAGCCAGTACTAAGTGCCCCCCATCACTGAGAATAGAATGGGCCATGGAGACAGTTCTAGCCCCTCTTCCCAGGAACAGGTCCCTCCAGGGCAGGGCTGGTCGGCATCATGCTGGCTCTGTGCAGAATTGCCAGACCCAGGTTCCATCTAGTCGAGAATCCTGCCTCTGACTGCGGCCGGTGCCAGGTGCTGCAGAGGAAGATATAAGCAGGCTACAGTAGCAGATGTGGGATAATCTGTTCCCCCCCGCCACCCCGTTACATCTGATCTTGGTCACTGATTGACTTAGGCTTTAACCCCAAAGCCCAAGGTTTAATATCCCTGCCCACATCAGTGTTCACTCTTCTAACTCTGGCTAGTCCCGTTATCCACAGAAATGTCCCTCTTTGGGAATGCTTGCCCTCAGTGACTTCCTGTGGCAGGGAGTTCCACAGTCCAATTGCCCTTTGTCTGAGAAAGTGTTGCCTCTCTCATTCCCTTTGAAATCCCCACCGTTCGCTTTCATTGAATGTGCCCTTGTTCTTGGGCGGGTGAAAGGCAGGACGGGTCTCCAGGGGCTGCCAGCCCCTAGTGCAAATTCCCCTTAGGACTGGATGGACAACAAAGGGAATTTGGCTCCCGTGGGAGAAGGGGGAGTGTCTGGTATAGACCCTTTGCAGCCCAGTCAGTGTGTGGCCTCCAAGCTCCCCCCGAGGCCGCAACGCGAACTCATGCACTGGGCTAGTGAAGCTGGAGGTGAGACCGACCCCTTTGAAAGCTGAGCTGAGCTGGCCACGACTGGGAAGCTGCTGTTGCAGGCGCCCCAAGGAGTTGGGGGAGCTCCGTGGGTTGCCCGCTTGGCTGTGGGTCAGGACGCAGATGGGGACCCTCCAAGGGGACAAACTCCAGGGAGCTGGGGCCACCAGGGAGAGAGGGCGGAAGTTGCAGGAGGCACCATGCCCAATTCTGCTGCCCGTCCCATGGCACAGGAAGATACCAAGGCATGGAGAGGGGCCATGCTTCAGCACTTGAGCTAGGCTGGGATCATGCCCATCCGATAATGCCCGGGCTCTGCTTCCCATCTCATGGTGCTTTCCCCAGGCTCCCATGATTACTGAGTCG
Source organism: Trachemys scripta elegans (assembly GCF_013100865.1). Lineage (NCBI taxonomy): Eukaryota > Metazoa > Chordata > Testudines > Emydidae > Trachemys > Trachemys scripta. The sequence goes on along the minus strand of NC_048313.1, from coordinate 20,399,996 downwards.
TCATATTCAGTATTATTTTTACTACGGTAGCTCCTCAGAGCCCCAGGACCCAATTGTGCTAGGCACTGTACATTGTTTATTAGGTGTATTACGATAGCACCTAGCAGCCCCAGTCCTGGCCAAGGACCCCTCTGCGCTAGGCCCTGTACAAACACACAACAAAACGGACGGTCCCTGCCCCAAAGAGTTTTCAGTCAAAATGAGCCAAGAAACGCAAGGTGCTGACGGATGGGGGAGCACGAGCTGATGGGACCGTGCTGGGTGGGGCAACGGGCAGCGATTTCAGCCCCCCCATTGCCCATGCATCTGCAAGGCTTTCAGAGGCAGAGTTGCAAGGAGGGCTTGAAGGAGGCGGCGCAGGGGGCTTTGCAGGTGTTGGCTAGGGTGCTAGCCTGGGGTCTGAGGAGAGCTGGGGCCAAGGCCATGTTCTGCCACGGATGTCCCCTGTGACCTTGAATTCAATGGAACTTAGGAGCCCAAAGACCTTGCACCTGGGCCTTAGCCTCTCCGTGCCTCAGTTTCCCATCTGTACAATGGGGCTGCCTCACGAGGCTGAATACACCCAAGATTGTGAGATGCTCTCGTATTAGGGAGATGGGGGCCAAATGAGTACCACAGATAGAGGAGGGATATGATGAGGGGCAGCATGGGAGCAAGCCCAAAGCTGCTTCATCCCCAGGGCTGCCTCCTGGGGGGAGCCCCAATCCTGCCCAGAACCTTCCTCGGGGCTTAGGGGGCAACTCTTGTTTGATCCTTCTGCCGATTCACCCCCTATGTTTGAACCCAGCTGTTCCTCGGACCCCTCCCCACCCCCACAAATACCAAAAGGGGATGCGGCGGGTGCAGGGCTGGCGAGCGTCTTCCACAGGGCTCGGCTCTCCCAGCGCTGGTGCGGATAATGACAAAATCCATTTTTATCACCCCTTGGCTTTTATGGTCCCTTTAAAATATAACAGCAAATCATTGAGGAATTCATTAGCCCCACACACACCCCTCCCCCGGCCCTTGCTTTTCTTTTCTTCTCTCTCTCTTTTTTTTTTTTTTTTTTTTTGGCCGTGTGTGTATGTCATTTTATTTAATTAGAAATGTAAAATACAAAGGCCCGGCGGGCAGGTGAGGCGGGACCCGGGTAGGGGGGAGAGGGCAGCAGCGGCAGGGGGAGGGGCGGGGGGCAGCAGCGGCCTGGGGTCTGAATAATAGTCCAACAAGGGCCTGATTTACCGTGGCGCAGATGGAGGGTTTGCCCTTGTATAACCAATAGTAATGGAGTGTTACAATCCAAGTCTTAAGCACAATGGCTGACCTGGGATATATAGATCATTAATACTCCCTGAGCTGCGGCTGCAGAAATTATCCAGCGGGAGGGAGATGGAAAACACGGCAAAGACGGCGCCAGGGGGACGGAGAAGACACAGACAGCTTAAATGGTACCCAGTGAAAGGCCGAGGGGTAGAAGGGCTCAGCACTGGGGGAGATTGGCTGGTGCTAGGATGCCATGCGGGGGGTGGAGGGGTTGGTGCTAGAGGATGCCCTGGGTGGGGGGACACAGGAAATGAGGGACAGTGGCAGAAGCAAAGAGGTTTTTTAAGCCGAGCAATCACTGAATCAGAGAAAGTACCAAGCGCCCCGGATCTCCATGGCCTCAGGCCCCCTGCAGCGACCCATCCGGAGCCCAGGAGACAGAGTTCGGCTCATCTCCAGACCTGGCAGCACCTGGTAGGGAGCATGGCTTCCCCCGCCCCCATGAGAAACAGCTGCTGTCCATTCTAAGCATAATGTCCCAAACCCGCTGTACTTGGGTAGGGGTGGTGGGCTCTCCTGTTTTGGGGAGTCTGCACGCGTCTACGGTGTTGCCAACACTCCCATTTTGCTGTGTGTCTCATGGTATTTGGTGGTTTTTCTTCAGGCACCAGCTCCTGGAGCCAGGTGATGACAGTAGAACTGCAGAAAAGAACCCAACAATTGTGTGTGTGTATATATATATATATATATATATAAATCGCCTGATTTTTCAGCAGGTCTCATGATTTTTTAAGGCCTGAGTCACTCGTGCATTTTGAAATGCTTGAGGTCACTTAAGCTGCGCCTTTCTGTAGATAAATAGATAGATGGGGTCAGGAATATTCTAGAAAATCGTATTCTGTGACCCTACCCTTCCCCCAACTCCACCCCAGAACTCCTCCCATAGCCCCCCCCCCCCCCCCCACTCCACCCCAGCACCCCAGGCCAATACCATAGCCTTGCCCCCAACTCCATCCCAGCACCCCCTGCCATCACCCAAACTGTGGCCCCCCTGTATTACCCCTTCCCCCTGAGGCCTCACCCCTGCCCCACCCATTTCCCCAAGGCCCCGCCTTTGCACCACCCATCCCCCACGACCTCATCCTCGCATCACCCCTTCCCCCAAGACCCCATCACCCACTCACTCCTCTCTGCCCCTTTTCCCCCTATCACTCGCCCTTATGGCCAGTAAAAAAAAAGGGGGGGGGGCATGGCTTCTGCCTCAGTAGAAGGGAGACCAATCTTCTCCGGGATAGGCTGGCTAGAGTAGCCAGGAGGGCATTAAACTGATAACAAAAGTCAAGGGTAAAAAGAGGGAGAATCTGAACACTCAGGACAAAATCGAGATGTTGTGAACAAAACTAATCAAGGACCCAAAGGAGACGACCAGAAGAAATTCTTTCACTGCCTGTACACCAATGCTCAGGGCCGGCTTTAGGCCAATTCCCCCAATTCCCCGGAATCGGACCCTGCGGGTAAGAGGGCCCCGCACCTTAGGCTCACCCGGCGGCAGTCTGCTCCGTGGTCTTCGGCGGCATTTCGGCGGCTGGGGGCACCGCTCTGGGGTCTTCAGCGGCATTGCGGCGGTATTGCGGCGGCAGGGGGTCCTTCAGTGCCACGGAAGACGCGGAGCGGACCCCCCACCACCGAAGACCCGGACCGCAGAATTGGGCCCCGCAGGTCCTAAAGCCGGCCCTGCCAATGCAAGGAGTCTGGGTGACAAACAAGAGAAACTGGAATTGCGCATTGATGAGCATAAATTTGATCTCGTCGGTATTAGTGAACCTGGAGGGATGATTGCCGTGAGTGCAATGTTAAAATCAATGGTTTATAACCTATTTAAGAAGGCTCGAGTGGACAAAAGAGGTGGGGGGAGTGGCACTCTCTGTCATAAATGGCATTACCTGTTTCCGAGTCATTGATAACTTGGAAGAAAATGATCTTGAATGTGGATGTATCAATGTCCTAACTGATAAAGCACAGAATGGGGTATAGTTGGTGTCTGCTACAGGCCATCAAATCACACTGAGGAACAGGCTGACCACCTCCTTACGCACCTAGCTGTAACATGTCGGGAGAAAAGCCGCCTGTTTATGGGGGATTTCAATCTGAGTGACATATGTTGGAGGTCTCATGTTGCCAGTACTAAAACATCCTTGGAATTTCTAAATATTCTAGATGGCAATTTCCTAACTCAAAAAGGGTTACAGCCAACACAGGGGGATTCTATATTAAACCTTCTCCTTACAGATAAAGAGGAACTGATCACAGAATCAAAAATTATGAGAGCTTAGGTACAAATGATCATGATTTGACCACATTTAAAGCGTGCAAACAATAAAGTCCAGACCAGTGATATACATATTTGGTGCTTTAAAAGGGCTAGTTTCACAAAGCCAAAAACAATTATGAGCTGAATCAGCTGGGAGGAAGAATGTAATCAGATAAAATGTGAATGATAATTGAGAATTGGTTAAGAACAGTTTACTAGATGCCCAAAAAGCCACAATCCCACAATAAAGGAAGAAGGTCATATTGGTTAAAAAATGACTTAGTTTAGAGGGGAAGTAAAAGCTAAAAGCAGCTATTAAATATATATATATATATATATATATATATATATGAGCAGGGGGTTGGACTAGATGACCTCTTGAGGTCCCTTCCAACTCTGATATTCTATGATTCTATGATATATTACAAATGGAAGAAAGGGGAAGTTGATAGTGAATATAAATCAGAAGTTAGGAATTGTAGAAAATTGATAAGAGAAGCAAAGGGACACAAGGAGAAATCTGTGGCCAGCAAAGTTAAGAACAATAAGGAGTTTTTAAAATATATTAGGAACAAAAGGAATCCTAACAATGGTACTGGTGCATTACTAGATGGAAATGGTAGCATTACACTTGTCTACAATTTTTGAGAAGTCGTCTGCTTCAGAGATAAAATGTGCTATTTATTATGTATTTTGATGTGCTGAATTCAAATATGACAATTAAAACAACTGATTGGCTACTGTTTCTAAGATATTTAAGTTTTTACATTTTATGTCTATGTATATTGTGTAGATAGTAGAGTTTTAATCATAAATTGTAAACGTAGGTCTTTTCATGTGTTTATGGTTGCTTTACATGATAATATTTCACCTGTCCTGTTTATGTAACACTTTAAAAATCAACAAAAGGGTTATATAAATAAAATGTATTATGAAACAAAAGGCAAAAAACTATTATGTACATAGTTTAGTCCTATTCAGTGTCTACTCAGCGCTTCTTGGCTTGTCTCTTGTATTCATTAAATGGAGCATCTCTTGTCACTGTCCAGCAATAGTCTGCAAGCATTGATGGGCTCCATTTGCCCTGATAGCGTTTCTCCATTGTTGCAATGTCCTGGTGAAATCACTCGCCGTGCTTGTCGCTCACTGCTCCGCAGTTCGGTGGAAAAAAATCTAGATGAGAGTACAAAAAATGTATCTTTAGTGACATGTTGCAACCAAGGCTTTTGTATGCCTTGAGGAGGTTTTCCACCAACAACCTGTAGCTGTCTGCCTTGTTGTTTCCGACAAAATTTATTGCCACTAACTGGAAGGCTTTCCATGCCGTCTTTTCCTTGCCACGCAGTGCATGGTCAAATGCATCATCTCGAAGAAGTTCACGAATCTGAGGACCAACAAAGACATCTTCCTTTATCTTAGCTTCACTTAACCTTGGAAATTTTCCATGGAGGTACTTGAAAGCTACTTGTGTTTTGTCAATGGCCTTGACAAAGTTCTTCATCAGACCCAGCTTGATGTGTAAGGGTGGTAACAAAATCTTCCTTGATTCAACAAGTGGTGGATGCTGAACACTTTTCCTCCCAGGCTCCAATGACTGTCGGAGTGGCCAATCTTTCTTGATGTAGTAGGAATCTCTTGCACGACTATCCCATTCGCAGAGAAAACAGCAGTACTTTGTGTATCCAGTCTGCAGACCAAGCAAGAGAGCAACAACCTTCAAATCGCCACAAAGCTGCCACTGATGTTGGTCATAGTTTATGCACCTCAAAAGTTGTTTCATGTTGTCATAGGTTTCCTTCATATGGACTGCATAACCAACTGGAATTGATGGCAAAACATTGCCATTATGCAGTAAAACAGCTTTAAGACTCGTCTTCGATGAATCAATGAACAGTCTCCACTCATCTGGATCGTGAACGATGTTGAGGGCTGCCATCACACCATCAATGTTGTTGCAGGCTACAAGATCACCTTCCATGAAGAAGAATGGGACAAGATCCTTTTGACGGTCACGGAACATGGAAACCCTAACATCACCTGCCAGGAGATTCCACTGCTGTAGTCTGTGCATCATACCAGCGTGTGGTTATACTGAGCTTTTGTGATGCAAAAGTCACTTCACCACAAACATAGCAGAAATTATCTGCACCGTTCAGACAAGTACGAGGCATCTCTGCTCACTTTGGCTAAACAGAAATGTGTCCCTTTGCAAAATCAAACACTGACAAATAAGAGAGCACCACACTGTATGATTTCTAGAGCTGATATAGGGCAATTTGTTCAGCAGAGTGATGTAAACTTCGTTATGATTGCATCATCCGTGACTTCTAGGAATAACATGATGCAATTTATATCATGTATGACGCAATACCAGCTTCAGATTGCATCATTAATTGTTTTGCCTAAAAAGCAAGTACTGTCCAAACCCAGTCATAGATTTATTCATAGATCCAGTCAAAGATGTATTTTAGTCATTTCTGGTTTAAATTGATCCCTTCCCTCTATAACTCACTTATCCTCCGCCATTCCCAAGTCAAGGGTCGTATATACTGACCCAATAGCATATCTTGAAAACTAGAGCCAATCAACAATTTTAAGCATCATTTTCGTTCTCAGTGACCCAGAATTAGTAAAGTTTGACTACATTTATTTCAGAAGCATTTTGGCTGTAGAGCAGTGTTATCAATAACAATGCAGAAAAAGCTGAAGAGTTCAATCAATATTTCTGTTCTGTATTTGGGGGAAAACAGAGGATGTCGTCATATCATATAACATGCTTTCCAGTCCACTAGTGTCTCAGGAGGATGTTAAACAGCAGCTAGTAAAGTTAGACATTTTTAAATCAGCAGGTCCAGGAAACTTGCATCCAAGAGAGTTGGTTTAGGAGCTTGCTGGACCATTAATGTTGCTTTTCAATAAGTCTTGGAACACCAGGAAAGTTCCAGAAGACTGGGAAAAAAGCTAATGGTGTGCCAATATTTGAAAAGGGTAAGTGGGATGACCCAGGTAATTATAGATGTATCAGTCTGACATTGATCCTGAGTAAGACAATGGAGTGACTATTACGAGATTCAATTAATTAAAAAATAAAGGAAGGTAATGTAATTAATGCCAATCAGCATGGGTTTGTGGGAAATGGATCCTGTCAAACTAACTTGCTATCTTTTTTGGATGAGATTGCAAGTTTGGCTGATAAAGGTAATCGCGTTGATTTAATATATTTAGACTTCTGTAAGGCATTTGACTAGGTACCCCCATGGTACTTTATTTAAAAAAACAAAAAGATATAAAATTAACATGGCACACATTAAAAACTGGCTAACTGATAGATCTCCAAATGTAACAGTAACTGGGAATCATCATCGAGCGGGTATGCTTCCAGTGGAGTCTGCAGAGATGAGTTCGTGGCCCTACGCTATATAACATTTTTATTAATGCCCTGGAAGAAAACCTAAAATCATCCCTGATAAAGTTTGGAGATGACACAAAAACTGGGGGAAAGGTAAATAATGAAGAAGACAGGTCACTGATACAGAGCGCTCGCTTGGTAAGCTGGGTGCATACAAACAATATGCATTGTAATGTGGCTAAATAGAAATGTATATATCTAGAAACACTTATACAATGGGGGACTCTATCCTGGGAAGCAGTGAAAAAGATTTGGGGATTGTGGTTATAATCAGCTAAACATGATCTCCCATGCAACACTGTGGCTAAAAGGGCTAATGCCATCCTTGGATGCATAAACAGGGGAATATGGTGTAGGAGTAGAGAGGTTATTTGACCTCTATATTTGGCACTGATGTGCTCGCTACTGGAATATTGTGTCCAGTTCTGGTGCCCACAATTCAAGAAGGATGTTGATCAATTGGAGAGGGTTCAGAGCAGAGCCCGGCAGCAGCATTGGGATCTCACGGGTCCAGCAGGACCAGCTGCCATAAAAGCAGATGTCAGGGCTTAAACTCAGCCAGGGCCATCTGGAGTAGAGCTCCGGTAACTATATTTTCCAACCTGTGGGAGCCCCGGCACCTCCCATGGGGCTGAAACCCCCGAGCCCTGGCGCATCCCGCAGGGCTAAAATCCTGAGCCCTGGCAGCCCACCCTGTGGGGCTAAAGCTCCAAGACCCCCCTGCCCCACAGCTCAAGCCCGGAGCCCCGAATGGGGGAGCAGGCATGGGGGGCTCCGGGAAATACTCTCTGGGAATTTAAGCCCTGGCGGGAGTGAGTGAAATGTACTTGGTTGCAGGTGGGATTGGGTGGGCAAAAAAACCAGACTGCAGTAATTTGCGGGAAACCACCAAATCTTTTTATTTTAAACAAAGGTTTTAATTCTTAAATGTAAGAGAGGGATCGAAAGAGATTTGATGTCTATTATAACTGGAGTTAAAATATTTTATATGGTTTAAGCGAGATTTGTTTTCTTCTTTTAGTGGTAAAAATTGTGTCTGTTCCATTTATATATATAATATATTAACTGACCATTTTTTGTGGTGGGTTTGGTTTTTTTTCCGTAGCATGGGGGAATCTGTCTCTCTTGTGGGATTTGCGGGATCTAAGATTTTTGTGTCTGGGGGCAGGATAACAATGCAGGAGCGGGTGAGAATGGGAGTGGGTTTTGCGGGCAGGATGGGAGCGGGGTTAAAAAAACAGTCCCCTGCAGGGTTCTAGTTCAGGGAAGAGCCATGAGAATGATTAAAGGTTTAGATGCTTTATAGTGATAGACTCAAGGAGCTCAATCTAGTTTAACGAAGAGAAGATTAAGAGGTGACTTGATTTCTGTCTACAGGTACCTCCAAGGGGAAACAAATATTTGATAATGGGCTCTTCAATCTTGAAGAGAAAGGTCTAACACGATCCAATGGCTGGAAGTTGAAGCTAGACAAACCCAGACTGGAAATAAGGCATACATTTTTAACGGTGACAGTAAATAAGCTTTGGAACAGCTACTGAGAGTCATGGTGGATTCTTCCTCACTGACTGTTTTTAAATCCAGGGGGGATGTTTTTCCAGGAGATCTGCTCTAGGAATTATTTGGGGGCAGTTCTCTGGCCTACATTGTCCAGAAGGTCAGATAGATGATTGCAGTGGTCCCTTTGAGCCTTGGAACCTATGAATCTCTGACATTCCACCCCAAGCCCCCATTGCCATAACCCCATCCCCCACCTCTCCCAACTCCACCCTAGCACCCCTTGCAATAACCCCATCCCCCACCTCCCCCAACTCCATCCCCTGCCATAACTCCACCCCTATCTCTCCCAACTCCATCCCCTGCCATGACTCCTCCCCCACCTCCCCCATCTCCACCCCCTGCCATAACCCCATCCCCCACCTCCACCCCTGCCATGACTCCACCCCCACTTCCCTCAACTCCACCCCTGCCATAACTCCACCCCCATAACCCCCAATAGGGTTGCCAACTTTCTAATTGAACAAAACCAAACACCCATGCCCCACCCCCCCGCGCCTTCCCCGAGACCACGCCCTTGCTCACTCCATCCCCCCTCCCTCCATTGCTCGCTCTCCCCCACCCTCACTTACTTTAACTGGGCTGGGGCAGGGAGTTGGGGTGCAGGAGGGGGGTGAGGGCTCCAGGTGGGGGGCGGGCTCTGGGGTGGGGCCAGAAATGAGGGGTTCAGGGTGCGGGAGAGGGCTCCGAACTAGAGAAGGATGTTGGAGTGGTGCCGGGTGTGAGCTCCAGGAGGGAGTTTGGGTGTGGGAGAGGACTCCGGGCTGGGACAGGGGATTGGGGTGCTGGAGGGGGTTCAGGGGGCAGGGTCCCGGTGGCGCTTACCATGGCTCCCACCCCTAGACGCATGGGCAGTCAGGGAGGCTCCGCATGCTGCCCTCGCGTCCGCAGGCGCCACCCCCACAGTTCCCATTGGTCATGGTTCCCGGCCAATGGGAGCTGCGGAGCCACCCCTCAGGGTGGGGGCAGCATGCAGAGCCTCCCTGGCCGCCCATGCATCTAGGGGTTGCAGGGACCTAGCGGCTGCTTTCGGGAGCCACGCGGAGCTAGGGCAGGCAAGGAGCCGCCAGGGTCCCTTTTCGACTAGGCATTCTGGTCGAAAACCAGACGCTTGGCAACCCTAACCCCAACTTCACCCCCTGCCATAACCCCACGCCCACCTCCCCCCAGTTCCACCCCTAGCACCCCCTGCCATGACTCCATCCCCCTCCTCCAACTCTACCCCAGTACCGCTCCCCTAACTTTGCCCAATGCTGCTAGCTCGCTTCCCTTCCTGCACATACATTAACACCCCCTCACCCAGCCCGCACCCCAACATCCCTCCCCACCCCTCAGGAGCATCCCTGGAAACCCCCCTCCTCTCCCCATCAGGAGAAGAAAAATTGCAGGCACCCCAAGTGCCAGGATTTGAGGTTGCGGGTGGCAGTTTCCGTCTCTCCACCCCAGCAGGTCTGGCTCCTTAGCCCTCCAGCTGGTAGACAACCCCTGTGTTCTTTTGTCCCATCCCCAATAATTGCATCGGGGCGGGGAGGTGGATCCAGCAGGAAATGGGATCTACACAGCAAAATATATGATGTCGTCAAGCCCTCGTGACACCCCTGTTTGTCAGGGGAGCCGAGAAATATTTTGCCCAGGCAACGGAAAAGCTTTTCTAATGAGGGCCGATCGATATCGCTTACGCCGAGACATCCATCAGGGGCCTTTTTGTGCTGGCGCGTCCTTAGAAACACCTGCTCAGGGGAGGCGGTGTGGGGGATTCATGCATAATTCCTCCTGGGTGCGTCGGGAGAAAACCCCGATAAGATCATCACCCCGAAGGAGAAGGGGCACGAGATTGATGTGCCCAGAGCCCACACCAGCGCTGGTTCCATTAGGGACAGAGCCTCTGCTCTTGGCTTAAATAAACAGGCCCGTAAATCAGTGCTCCAAGGAGCTGGGGAAATATGGCAAGAGTCTGCAGTCGTTTAACCTCGGCAGGACGGCACAGCTCCCTTCTCCGAGGACCCCTCTCCTCCCCCTGTCTCTCCTGCGCCAGTGAGGAGCTGTGGGCGGGAGATTGGCAAGGGATGGGCTGTGGGTCCAGTCAGGGATGCCCAGCTCAAGGCTGCTCCTGGCACCAATCAGGCTAGGGCAAAGGTCCCCAAACTGTGGGGTGCGCCCCCTGGGGGGAGGACCATTCAAAGGGGTGCGGCAGGGTCGGGGGCAACCCCCCACTAAAGGCGGGGCAGCCCAGCCCCGCTGCACCCCCAGCTCTGCCCTGGCCCCAACCACGGCCCTGGCTCCCGGCCACGGCTCAATCCCACAGCCCCAGCCTCAGCCCCCGCAGCCACATCTCCGCTCCCGGCCCTGGCCCCACACCCGCCTTGGCCCCCAGCTGCGGCTCTGTTCCCGCCTCCCAGCCACGGTTGCTGGCCGCGGCTCCCTTTCTGTCCACGGGCCCGCCCCCAGTTGCAGCCCCAGCCTCGGCCCCCTGACCCCTGGCCATGCTCCCCCCAGCCATGGCCCCGCTCCCAGCCCCAGCTCCCGGGGGGGCACGGACAGGGGTAAGCGGGGCACAACCATGAAAAGTTTGGTGACCATTGGGCTGGGGAAGACATGCTGCTAGCTGGAGCCCTTCGCTTTGTGCAGGGCTGGTCTCGGGCAGGGATGGGGCCCCAGAATGGGGTAGAGAGTGGGGTCAGGATTAGGGTTACCATATGTCCTCTTTTTCCCAGACATGTCCAGCTTTTCGGCATTCAAACCCCCGTCCAGGGGGAATTGCCAAAAAGCCGAACATGTCCGGGAAAATGCCGGCCAGGCACTTCCCCTCCCGCGGCGGCTCTGCTCCTCCCTTGACTCTTCGGCTCTGTTTAAGAGCCGAGCTGCTCGAGCGCTATGGGCTTCAGGCAGCCCCCTTGCCTCCAGACCCTGCGCCGCCGGAGTCCGGGAGGGGAAGTGCCTGGCTGGGGGCGCAGGGTCCTGAGGCAAGGGGGCTGCCCAAAGCCCAAGCGCTACCGGCTTCACGGTTTGCCGGGCAGCCTCCAGACCCTGCGCCCCCGGCTGGGCGCTTCCCCTTCCGGGCTCCAGCTGCGCTGGGGAAGCGCCGGCCAGGGGCGCGGGCCGGGGTCTGGGGGCTGCCCGGCAAACCATGAAGCCGGTAGCGCTGGGGCAGCCCTTTCCGCGTGGCTGGGAGTGGGAGGGAGGAGGGGGCGGGGTTAGGGCGGGGAAGGGGCGGAGTTGGGGCAGGGCGGGGGTGGGGACCTGGGCGGGGCCAGGGCCCGTGGAGGGTCCTCTTTTTTTATTTGTTAGATATGGTAACCCTAGCCAGGATCCCACCACGTGGGGGATGGGACTCAGCTCCTGGTGTGGTGATCAGGTGCCTTGCCCCTCTGGTCCTGCTGCCAGAGGGGAGAGATTGGGCTCCTAGGGGACAGTCCCATTGCCGGAGGGGAAGATTGCACCGGTCCACAAGGGCCAGAGCTTGTGGTGGAACCCCTAGGCCCGGGGAAAGCGCCCTGAGCGGAGACTGGCTCTCCACATGCTGTGGGCCTGTCTGCTTCCCCCCACCCCCACCCCCACCCCCACCCTCACCCTCACCCCCGGACACTCCAGGCACCAAACAACAGCAGTAACAGTCAGGCAGCTCACTGCAGAGGCCTCGCTTCTCGGTGGGTGATGGAGGGCGGAAGTCAGAGGAGGAGGAGTCCTAATGGGCATCTGCTAATACCCTTGTGTGAGTTACTCCACCTCTCTGTGCCTCGGTTTCCCCTCCCACCCTTTGTCGATTAGCCTGTGAGCTCCTTGGGGCAGGGAGTGTCTCTTGCGCTGTATCTGTGCAGTGCCTGGCCCACAGGGGCCTTGGCCTCGGCTGGCGTCTGCAGGCCCTACTGGAATATAAACGATAATCAAGCAGGGGGGCTTTGATTAAATTCTGACACTGACAGGCACCCCCAGCACAACTTCCTGCAGCACCACTGGTCTCGCAGCAAGCCCAGCACTGATTAGCATATGGTCCCTTGTTTCCTGGATTCCACCACTGTGGCAGGCGCCCACCCTATCCACAGGGCTGTCCCACCAGTGCACTGCTGGCTGAGGGTCGTGCCCTGCCCCTCTGGGTGCAGCCCTGTCTCATTTGCTAGGCCCTGAGCTCCTGGGGCCCAGCTTTCTTCCTCCCCTTTAACATCTGGAGTTTGGCATCAGAGTGGTTCCCCTGCATGCAGCTCTCTGTGGCCTCCAAGGCCGTCGCATCTGAGTGCCTCACACACATGCCACCGAGTATTATCAGTGGGGAACGGAGGCAAAGCGAGATTAAGACCCAGCTCCTCCAAGGTATGTAGGCACGTAACTCTCATTGATTTATCTTTGCAGATCTGGCCTAAGTGAGTTGCCGAGGGTCACACAGGGAGTCGGTGGCAGAGTAGGGGACTGAATCCCCACTTGGCCAAGAGCCAGACAAGCAATCTAACCGCTCACCCATCCTTGATCCTTGCAGCTTTTCTGTACAGCAAAGCTACCTACCCACCCACTGCACACACAAATGCGTGTGTGGATCACCAAGGTTTAAAGGGAACAGTTAAGGAAGATGAGGACATTGTGAAAACCTCAATGGCTTCATTGCATCAGTCCTCACCATGGAGAATGTTGGGGAGATTCCTCCTCCAGGAGCAGTGGAAGCACCCTAAAAATGGGGAGAGGGGCACAGGTGCCCAAACTGTGGCCCTATCCCCCCCTCCACACCGCCCCGTCTCCATGAGGCCCCGCCCTCACACAGCCCATTCCCCCCAACTCCCACCCTCACACCATCCCTTCCCCAAGACCCTGCCCCTGCACTGCCCATTCCCCTGAAGTCCCGCCCCTGCACTGCCTCTTTCCCCCATGACCCCATTCCTCGCTCGCTCATTTCCGCCTCCTCCCCTGTCACTAGCCCTTATGGCCAGTAAAAAATGGGGAGGTCATGGCCCCCCCTGTTCCAGTGCCACTGGCCAGCCCGGGATCTGCTCCTTCCTGCTCTTGAAGGTGAAGGGCCCTCAGAGATGGAGGTGTCAGAAGGGGAAGGGCCAAGGCCATTTAAAACACGGTACGTCGTCAGACCCAGAGGGTCCAGCCCAGGGTTCTGATGGAGCTCGAGTACGAAATAGCCGAGCTGCTCCCACGCAATCTCTCGTTAAAAGCAGTCGCCGCTCGAGAGTCTCCGAGGGTTGCGAATGTCGCGCCTGTATTCAAGAAAACTTCTAGAGCGGATCTGGGCGATTACAGAGCTGTGCGCTGTACATCTGGGCCTGGCGATAGGTTGGAATGATCATTAACAATCAAATAACAAAGCAACTGGAAGATGAGCAGCAGGGATTCTGCTAAGGAAAATGGCGTCTTGCCGATCTCTTCAAAGCCTTCGTACGTGTCAGTAAAGAAGTGGACAAACTTAATGCGATGTCATTTATTTAGACTTCCAAAAGGCCTTCGACCAGGTCCCACACAAGAGGCTGATGATGAGGCTCAGGCATCAATGGGGCGAGAGGCAAAGCGTTGTCCTGGACGGAAGCACAGCCAGAATTTTACTAAGGAAGGCCCTCGGATTCTCTGACACCGTGGCGGCCATTCCAGCCCCTCTACGTCCCATTCTCATCTCCTTGCTCCCCTCCCCAGGTTACAGGGTGACAGAAACATTGATCGACTCCCGCGATATTTCCTCAGCATGGCGGCACGCAGAGAGCAGGCCCAGCTGTTGGTGCAGAGCACAGGCTTCCCTCAGGGCTCTGACCCGGCTCGGGTTCCACCCGTCTGGACACTCCGTTTTTTGGTTTCTGTGCCCGGGTGCCATTTAGGATTGCCGGGTGCCCGTTTTTTGACCAGAAAGTCAGCTCAAGAAGGGGACCTGACAACCCTCAATGGCACCTGGAATCAAAACTCTCGTTACCACAGAGCGGAGGGAGGCACTGGGTCATTAACCTGCACCAGCCCCTGCTCAGCTGGGGCTGCATCAGGCTCCTTGAGATGATCCGGTGAGCTACAGGGGACGGGGGGAGGAGGAGGAGTGAGGGATGGGGGTAGGACAGGGACGGGACCTTGCAGGTAAGAGGCAGGGCAGGGGCGGGGTGGGAACGCTAAGCCCAGCAGCAGCCACTCTAGAGCCCAGCAGCCCCCACCCTGCCCGGGCAGCCCAGCTCCCAGAACCACAGCTCTGGGGGTTCCTTAGGGTGACCAGGTGTCCGGTTTTCGACTGGAACACCCAGTCAGAAAGGGACCCTGGTGGCTCTGGTCAGCACTGCCAACCAGGCCGTTAAAAGTCCAGTCGGCGGTTCTGTGGAGCTAAGGCAGGCTAGTCCCTATCTATCCTGGCTCCTTGCTGCACCCCAGAAGCAGCCAGCAGGTCCAGCTCCTAGGCAGCGGGGCCATGGGGCTCTGCATGCTGCCCCCGCCCAAAGCACTGGCTCTGTACTCCCATTGGCCAGGAACTGCAGCCAATGGGAGCTGCGGGGGCAGTGCCTGTGGGCGAGAGCAGCGCGCAGAGCTGCCTGTGGTGCCTCAGCCTAGGAGCTGGACCTGCTGGCTGCTTCTGGGGCACAGCACGGAGTCAGGACAGGCAGGAAGCCTGCCTTAGCCCACCCACTGTGCCACTGATCGGGAGTCACAGGCGATAAGCCCACGCCCCATCCCCCTGCCCCAGCCACCCTCCTAGTGAGAATGTTTTTCCTAATATCCAACCTAAACCTCCCCCACTGCAACTTGAGACTATTACTCCTTGTTCTGTCATCTGGTACCACTGAGAACAGTCTAGTGCTGTACCCCATCCCATCACACAGGAACCAGGGATCAACCAATGAAATTAACAGGCAGCAGCTTTAAAAACAAAGAGAAGGAATCATAGAATATCAGGGTTGCAAGGGACCTCCAGAGGTCATCTAGTCCAACCCCCTGCTCAAAGCAGGACCAATTCCCAACTAAATCATCCCAGCCAGGGCTTTGTCAAGCTGGGCCTTAAAAACCTCCAAGGAAGGAGACTCCACCACCTCCCTAGGTAACGCATTCCAGTGTTTCACCACCCTCCTAGTGAAATAGTGTTTCCTAATATCCAACCTGGACCTCCCCCACTGCAACTTGAGACCATTGCTCCTTGTTCTGTCATCTGCCACCACTGAGAACAGCCAAGCTCCATCCTCTTTGGAACCCCCCTTCAGGTAGTTGAAGGCTGCTATCAAATCCCCCCTCATTCTTCTCTTCTGGAGACTAAACAATCCCAGTTCTCTCAGCCTCTCCTCATAAGTCATGTGCTCCAGACCCCTAATCATTTTTGTTGCCCTCCGCTGGACTCTTTCCAATTTTTCCACATCCTTCTTGTAGTGTGGGGCCCAAAACTGGACACAGTATTCCAGATGAAAATACTGTCAGGGGATGTTGTGGAGGTCAAAAGTATAACGGGTTTCAGAAAAGAATTAAATAAGTGGATGGAGGACAGGTCCATCAATGGCCATTAGCCAAGATAGTCATGGACACAACCCCACGCTCTGAGTGTCCCTAAGCCTCTGACTGCCAAAAGCTGGGACTGGACAACAGGGGATGGATCACTCAGATTTGCCCTGGTCTGTTCCTTCCCTCGGAAGCATCTGCACTGGCCACTGGATACAGGGCTAGATGGACCACTGCTCTGACCCAGTATGGCCATTCGTATGTTCTTATATGATTCAATGGCAAGGCCTTTTCTAGTCTTCTGGAGCCTGTATGCAGCCCAGGTCACCCTGTCTCCAAAAGGATATTGCAGAACTAGAGGGTGATCAGAGAAGATGATTCAAGTGCCGGGAAACACTCTTATGGAGGGAGATTGAAAAGATGAGGCTTGTTACCTTAGAGGGGAGTTGGACGTGACAAATATCTATAAAATAATGACTGGCCTAGAGAAGGGAGATCGGGAGCTTCCATTCTCCCAGCCTCGCAACACAACCAGAAAGGCTAGCAACTTACTTTTATTTTTAAAATGAATACTGAAATTCTGATAGTTTCTGGGAACTTTGGGGGGGGGACTTTAAAAATACACCAAAAATAGCAAGAATTGGAAACACTGCTTTTTGGGCTGGGAGTTCAAAAAGAGGTGGTAGCTGGCCTCTTTGTGACCACCTCTGTCCCAGGTCTGGTGTATGTAGTGTGGATAAACAACTTGCACTAGTACCCAGGCACTGTCACTGAGGTCTCCTCTGATGGGAACCAAGCAGCCAGGCCCTGACTCCTGCTTCCATTCAGCAGAGGAGTGGCATTAGCCACGTGTTTTATCAACAGTTCCGCTTGGACATACAATTTTCAGAGACCAACCGACGGCAGGTGCACCCAGGTTACAGACCTGCTTCTTGGCAGCCATCTTCCCCCGACTGGCTCCGTCAGCTGGGCCACTGTCTTACAGAACCAACCTGGGGAGGTTGTAGAATCTCCGTCACTGGAGGTTTTTAAAACCAAGTCAGACAAACACCTGTCAGGCCTGGTCTAGGTTGACTTGGCCCTGCCTCAGTGCCGGGGACTGGACAAGACAACTTCTCAAACTCTCTCCCAGTCCTAAATTTCTATGATTCTATGATCCCAAGCATTACAAAAAGCAGCCCCGGGAATTATCATTTGATATTAAATGTTGCCATGAGGAGGGCGGAGCTCAGGCAGGCAGGATCAGGGCGCCATGGGGAAACATGGGCAGGACCAAGGGTCATCTACCCTCACACACACCACCTCATCCTGCTGGGGGGAAGGAGACGCTGCCCAGATGGGGTCGGATCTCCCGTGCCTTATACATAGGTGGGCGTGAATCGCTCCCCAACCTGAGTCTCCCTCCTCGGATCATGGGGGTGTGACACCCCCCTCTCCAGGAAACCTGGTGAGTAGAACCAGGCCCAGGGTCTTTCTCCAGCTGTTTGATCGGCGCTGAGTTGGGGAGACACGGCTTCTCCCTGGGTGACTCTGCTAGAGGGGCCTAGCCAGTGGCTCCGGGGTGATCGCTTGACGTCCCAGGGTTTAGTCAATGACATGGGAGACGTGCTGGGACTCCTGGCCACCAGGCCCCGCTCAAGTCTCAGGGAGAGCTGGGGGGACCAGCTCTCCCATGTCCTGCCACTCTGCCATGCCCTAGACAGGAGGGAATGGCTGAGTGTCACCCCACTTTGCACTGGTGTGGGTAAATGGCCACAGAGGAAGCAGGCCCCTTTGCACCCTGTGGAAACTACAAGAGGTACAGGGGATGCAGGGAGGCAGAACAGCTCCCCCCCTAGCATGGGAACCCCCCTGGCTTTGATAACAAATGGCAAGACCCTCCAATACAGCACCCCACAGCCTGCAGCTCCACCCCTAGTAACATGCAGAGCCCCAGCCATTGGGCTGGGACTCAGAACACCTGGCTCCCAGTCCCAGCTCTGGGCAACCCTTCCTCTCCCTGTCTCTCTGTTTCTCTCCCCACTCCATGTCTAATTAGTCAATGCTGTCTTTGGGTCAAGGACTGCCCCCCACTCTGGGTCTGTGCAGCCCCAAACACAACAGGGCCCTGAGCTCGGTTGGGGTGGTTGCATTATGACTAGTTTGGGGTACACTCTGCACTTGCTGCTAAGAAGAGGTTCGTTCTTGGGCAGCTGTTCGGAGCCTGATTCTGGAGAAGACGACCGGTGAGTTTTATTCACACCACGCTCGATATAAGCAAAAATCACAGCACTAGAAAAAGAGGCTTGGGATGACAGCAGCATCCACATCACGGATATGGATCAGCGAGGACACAGCAGGGCTGTGGGTTCCCCGTAAGGTGACAGAAGCATTAGGGTTGCCCCCGTCCTGCCATCCCAGGATCCCGCTGAGGGTCAGGTTAGATTCCCTTTCATGCACCTATTCCTTAGGCCCTCCTATTTCAGAGACCCTCTTTGATAACATCCTGGCCTCTTGTCCATCTCTGTCATTCCCGCTGCCCGTTCTGGGGAATCCAGCTGTTGTTGGCTGTATTTGCAACAGATTGCATGTGTGACAAAGTTCCTCCTCTATCTTGGTGGGTCCTGCGCTTATTGGCGGATGTTCTTGCCTCAGAGATTCACCATGTGGGTTGGGGAACAGCCCAGAGGCCTTCCCCTCTGGAAGAACTCACAGTCCAGGTCAATTGGGAGGTTTGGGGGGAACCCGGGCCCACCCTCTACTCTGGGTTCCAACCCAGGGCCCTGTGGACTGCAGCTGTCTATAGTGCCTCCTGTAACAGCTGCATGACAGCTACAACTCCCTGGGCTACTTCCCCATGGCCTCCTCCAAACACCTTCCTTATTCTCACCACAGGACCTTCCTCCTGGTGTCTGATAACGCTTGTGCTCCTCAGTCCTCCAGCAACACACCCTCTCACTCTCAGCTCCTTGAGCCTCTTGCTCCCAGCTCCTCACACTCGCACCACAAACTGAAGTGAGCGCCTTTTAAAACCCAGGTGCCCTGATTAGCCTGCCTTAATTGATTCTAGCAGCTTCTTCTTAATTGGCTCCAGGTGTCCTAATTAGCCTGCCTGCCTTAACTGGTTCTAGCAGGTTCCTGATTACTCTAGTGCAGCCCCTGCTCTGGTCACTCAGGGAACAGAAAACTACTCATCCAGTGACCAGTATATTTGCCCTCTACCAGACTCCTGTACCCCACTGGTCTGGGTCTGTCACATATCCCTCCCCCCTGCTCAACGCCAAGGGGTTGGGCAGCTTGGGACGCCAGACACTGCACACGTGACAAGCCATTGGCATTGCCATGACTGCTCCCTGCTCTGTGTTGCACATGGAACTGGAAAAGTTGGAGGGATAAGAACCATCTGGTCACCCTTGTGTTCTTCTCCTTGTTCCGCTGCATCCATTGAAGAGGGGCATGGTCGGTCACGAGGACAAATCTGTACCCGAGCAGGTAGTAGCGCAATGTTTCCATGGCCCATTTTACAGCGAGGCATTCTCTCTCCACCACTGCATATTTTTGTTCCCTTGGAAGGAGTTTCTGACTGAAGTATAGAATTGGGTGTTCCTCCTCCCCGACCATCTGTGATAGAATGGCTCCCAACCCTACTTCCGATGCATCCGTCTGCAGGATAAACTCCTCGGTGAAATCAGGGGCTATCAGTACGGGGTTACTGCAGAGGGCAGTCCATAGTCCTGTGAATGCTTCCTCTGCTGCGTCAGACCATCTCACCAGATCAGGTCCACGGGCTTTCACTAGGTCTGTCATGGGGCTTGCCCTTGTGGCAAAGTGGGGGATAAATCGTCAGTAATACCCCACCACACCTAGGAACACCCGGACTTGTTTCTTGCGACTTGGTTGGGGCCAATTTTGGATGGCCTCTAACTTGTTCACTTGGGGTTTTACCAAACCTTTTCCCACAATGTAGCCAAGATATTTGGCCTCTGTAAACCCTACAGCGCACTTGGCAGGGTTTGCTGTAAGGCCAGCTCGCCTGAAGGTATCGAGGACTGCCTCCACCTTTTCCAGGTGGGTTTCCCAGTCTGGGGTATGAATGACCACATCGTCCAAGTAGGCAGCAGCATAACTGTTATGCAGGCATAATAGCTTGTCCATGAGGCGCTGGAAGGTAGCTGGGGCCCCATGTAGTGCAAAAGGGAGGACAGTATATTGAAAAAGACCCTCTGGTGTAGAGAACGCAGTCTTTTCCTTTGCGTCTTCTGCAAGGGGAATTGCCAGTACCCTTTTGTCAAGTCTAGGGTAGTCAAGTACCGGGCATTACCCAGACGGTCCACTAGCTCATCTATGCAAGGTATGGGGTACGCGTCGAACTGGGATACTTCGTTTAGTCGCCGGAAGTCATTGCAAAATCTTGTGGTGCCATCAGGTTTGGGCACCAGCACGATTGGGCTGGACCACTGACTGTGGGATTCTTCGATGATCCCCAACTCCAGCATTTTTTTTACTTCTGCTTTTATTTCCTCCCTTTTTGCTGCTGGCACCCGATAGGGCCTCATTGTTACTCTGGCCCCAGGGTTCGTGACGATGTGGTGATATGTCTCGGTTGTTCAACCCGGTTTTGTCGAGAACACATCTTGGTTCCGGAAGATCATCTCAGACATCTCATTCTTCTGGTCTGGTGTTAAATCGGGAGACACTCTCACCTGTCTGGAAGGCTTGTTTTCCTGGGTCAAGTCTTTCTGGACCGTTGTGCATGCCTCTTGTGCATGCCAGGGTTTCAGAAGGTTAATGTGATAAATCTGTTCTTGTTTTCTGCGTCCTGGCTGCCGCACCTTGTAGGTTACTTCCCCCACGGGTTCAACCACCTCATAGGGCCCCTGCCATTGGGCCAGAAGCTTGCTTTCTGCCGTGGGTACCAACACCATAACCCGATTCCCTGGTTGGAACTGTCGCACTTTTGCCTGGCGATTATAATGGGTTCACTGGGCCTCCTGTGCCTTCTCCAAATGTTCCCGTACAATGGGTAACCTGGGCTATCCGGTCTCGCATCTGCACTACATGCTCTATTATATTTCTCCCCTCATTGGGTTCCTCTTCCCAGATCTCTTTGGCGATATCTAGTATGCCACGGGGGTGACGCCCGTATAATAACTCAAAGGGGGAAAACCCAGTTGAGGCCTCCCGGATAGCAAACATAAGGTAGGGTAGTAGGGTGTCCCAATCCTTCCCGACTTACCACCTTCCTTATCATAGCCTTGAGGGTTCAGTTAAACCTTTCTACCAACCCATCAATCTGTGGATGGTAGACCGAAGTTGTCAGGGTATGTATATGGAGCAGCATACAGAGATCCTTCATTAGCTTCTACATAAATGGGGTTCCTTGGTCGGTTAATATCTCCTTTGGTAGCCCCATTCGGGCAAAGATCCCCACCAGCTCTTTGGCTATAGTTTTAGAGGCCGTGTTCCACAGGGGGACGGCTTCTGGGTAGCGAATAGCATAGTCCAAAACAACAAGTGTATATTGGTGGCCCCGAGCCATCTTCTCCAGGGGTCCCACTAGGTCCATGGCTATTCGCTCGAAGGGGACCTCTATGATGGGAAGGGGTACTAAAGGTGCCCTCAAGTGGGGATGGGGACTGTGCAGCTGACACTCCGGGCAGGAGGCACAGTACCTCCGCACTTCTTCATGTACTCCGGGCCAGAAGAACAGTCATAGGACTCATGCCAGGGTCTTCTCTACCCCCAAATGCCCCCCAAAAAGATGACTATGAGCAAGACTTAATACAGCGTTCTGGTGTTTTTGAGGTACTAGAATCTGCTGTACCTTCTGCCCCTGTACTGGTGCAACCCGGTATAAGAGATCCTTCTTCATTATGAAGTAGGGTCCTGGTCCCTGGGTTTTCCCTTCCACGGGGACCCCATCTATTTCAGTCACCTCCTTCCTAATGTTGTCATACCTTGGCGATATCTAGTATGTCACGGGGGTGACGCCCCCCTGGTCTTCTGCCTGGTCGCGTCCAAAATTTCCTCTCCCGGGGCTAATCTGCCCAAGATCTAGGGGCCCAGTCTCTGTTGCCTCTACTGGTTCAGAAGCATTAGGGTGGGGGTCAGACTCAGGTGTTGCTCCTTCCTGCGTGGCCTCCTTTCCAGCTGCGCAGGTCCACCTACCTACAAGAGCGACCCTCTGGCTTTGGGTCAGTATTCAGGTTCCCAAGGACTTAGCTGCCCTTCTTTCCCTTTTTGTCTTTCTACCCTGTCTGGGAGTGGAGAACAAATCTGGGGATATTTCAGAGAAGATTGGGGGTTGACAGTCTGCTGTGGATGCCTCATCAATTTTAGGGTCCTCATCTTTCTCCAATCCCCCTACTGGGAGTAAGTTTCCAAACCCTGGGAAGTCCCTCCCTATGAGCACCGGGTATGGGAGTTTAGAGACTACACCTGCTGCTACCTCAGTAGTGTTCCCTTGGATCTTGATTTTTACTGGGATGGTGGGGTAGTAACTAACTGTCCTATGGACACATGTTATCCCCGTACATTTAGCCTGCAGCAGCTGACTACGCTTCACGAGCTTCCCTGAGATAAGCGTGATAGCACTCCCCGAATCAACCAGTGCCGTGGTCCCTACCCCATTTAGTTTCACTGGTCTGGTATACATATGTGGGGTTAGTGAGACCCCCACAAGGTGGATTAGGGAGCATGGATCTGCCCAGTTCCCCAGGTTACACTGCATAGGCTCCTCAGCATTGGGACACTGTGCAGCTATGTGTCCCCACTCCCCGCAGGCATAACATCTGTATGGAGCCCTAGGACCCTTGATAAGTTAATTATTCTCACTGTTAAAAATGTACACCTTATTTCCCTGGTCTCTTGGTTTGGGCAGTCTAACATCACGATCTTCTTCTCCCTCAGTGCTCCGACTCTTTGTGGCCTCTGATGGGCCTTCAGCCTCTCTCTTTTTCCACCTGGGCCCTCCTGGTGGCCCAGTCACCCGAACTTTAGGGCTTGGTGCTGCTAGTTTAACCCGGGGTGCCTCTTCCTTAACTGGTCGGGTCAGCTCCCTCGCTGTCCTTCGCCTCTCTACCAGGGCGACAACCTCGTCATTAGCCTGCCTGCCTTAACTGGTAGACTGCAGGGCCCTGTGGACTGCAGCTGTCTATAGTGCCTCCTGTAACAGCTGCATGACAGCTACAACTCCCTGGGCTACTTCCCCATGGCCTCCTCCAAACACCTTCCTTATTCTCACCACAGGACCTTCCTCCTGGTGTCTGATAACGTTTGTGCTCCTCTGTCCTCCAGCAGCACACCCTCTCACCCTCATTTCCTTGCACTTCTTGCTCCCAGCTCCTCACACTCGCACCACAAACTGAAGTGAGCTCCTTTTAAAACCCAGGTGCCCTGATTAGCCTGCCTTAATTGATTCTAGCAGCTTCTTCTTAATTGGCTCCAGGTGTCCTAATTAGCCTGCCTGCCTTAACTGGTTCTAGCAGGTTCACAGATTACTCTAGTGCAGCCCCTGCTCTGGTCACTCAGGATACAGAAAACTACTTATCCAGTGACCAGTATGTTTGCCGTCTACCAGACTCCTGTACCCCACTGGTCTGGGTCTGTCACACATGTTACCGTGCAATGTGGGTAGAGAAGTCCCAAAATCGGGCTAAATCAAGCCTAAGCTAGTTGCTAAGAGTCTATTTCAAGATACGTATTGCTACATCTTCCAACCCAAGGTTACTAATTTATATTGAGCCTAATGTTGCTTTATGCTAACGACTATTACGGCTAAACCTCAGGCTAAATACTTAGTCTCAGACCCCCTGCAAAGCCCATTTTAAAGTAATCTTGAAGTTTCTTTGCTTATTCCGGCTTGCATTGCAGCTTTAGTTTCATTTGCACCCAATTAACAAACACTGTGACTCTATCTAAGATATCAATGATTCTTTACCCTGTCCCCTGCACTCAGGTCACGGGTCAAAGGTTAAGAGGGCCTTTTGCTACCCCTGGACTAGAAATAAGAATCACAATGCTGCTGGCAGCCTGCTCCTTGCGCGGGCAAAGATCAGACGGAGCCAAATTTTCTTCCCATCATCTGCACCTTAAAGGGAAATGGTGCCCTGAGCCCGGCTGATCGGGGATGCGGCAGAAACCATGCTCCCTCGCCTGAACGAGCCATTGACCATCAGAATATCTTTCAGCGGGGAGTTCCACTGGTCCTCCAAGGTGGCACCCCAGGGCTCCAGCAGGGCTGGAGTTTGGCACACATATGGCAGAGAAGCAGGCAGCTGACGGTGCGCGCGCACACACACACACACACACACACGTGTCGTTCAGCATCATGTGCTGGTGTGGGGGAAGGACAAGTTCCAGGGATTCTGAGCTGAGACACAGAGACTCCCTTGGATTTCGAAGGCTCCTTCCACACACACAGGTTCTGAGTTCAAGCCCCCCAGTACGGCCTTAAATCAATAGAGCATCAGGGGTATGTCAGTTACTCTGGCAGGGCATTATGTGGCAGGCCCAAGGCTGGCTTTAGCAAGTGCGGGGCCTGATTCCTGGGGCTTGCCGCGCTCTGGCCGGCGCTCTGGCTGGGAGAGCGGGGCCGCAGGGTTTGCCGCGCTCCAGCTGGGGTCACGGGGCTGCTGCGCTCCGGCCGGCGCTCTGGCCAGGGGGGCGGGGCCCCCGAAGACGACCGCCGCTGGGGGGAGTGCGCGGAGCCCTCTTAGGTGCGGGGCCCGATTCCAGGGAATCGGGCGAATCGACCTAAAGCCAGCCCTGGGCAGGCCCTCCTGGCCAGGGTAGCTGGCCACATGGGTCTCCATGAGCTCAGACACTGACCTGGCAGGGGAGGCTGGAGCCAGGTGGATAAGGCAGGGGAGACCTGGATTTACACACCCGGGACTGATGGTCCATTGACCAGGCTGGTGAGTTATAGCTGAAACGTGTTCTGGCCGCAACCCGCTGGGAGGGCTCCCAGCTCGCAAATGTCACCCATAACTCAGCGTGACATAATAGCAATTAGGGCTGTCAGCGGGGCTGGGCGCTGGGCCAGGGCAAGAGACAGGATTGCCATGCACCAGCGTAGGGAACCCTGACCCCCACCCCTGCCCTGGGGCTGATCTTGGGAGCGTGGTGCCCGCAGCTGCCGCAGCATGGGAATAGGGCCAGGAGTTGTCTGCCTGCATTTCTGATATGCCCATCACCCTGGTATTTGGGCCCTAGACACCTCTGGTCCTGCTGCTGGGGGGCAGGGGGCGGTCAGAGTGGAAGCTGCCTCCTGGTGCTGGGAGTAGTGAGGGGGGCCGTCAGAGAGCTGCCTTCCCCATCAGCCCCAGTGCCAGGTGGAGATGGGCACAACCCAAGAATGTGTGGGTCCCCTTGCTGCTGTGCCTATGGCTGGCCCTCTCCCCACACCCCCTTTGTTAAAGTTCTAGGCTCCCCCAGAATGACACACACACACTCCCGCATCTCAGGGCCTACAGCTCCTGCCTCCCACTGGTTCTGGACATTTGATTTACTACCCCTTCCATTTTACCCCAACCTCCGACCCCTCCCCCAGTCCTATCAGTGTCTGCCCTTACTCCAGCTGACCTCCCAGGCTTTGCACCATGGAAAATGTTGATTTGTCAGCAAAAAATAGAAAACTGAACATTTAGATTTGGGAATGATGCTGCAGTGCATCATGGGAGTTGTAGTTTGGGTACCTTCCTTCTCCTGTGTAGGTAGGCTCTCTGGGTGGACTACATCTCCCATGGGGCACCACAGTTTCCCATAGGATTTGTAGTTCAAGCACCTCATGCTCCTATTCTCCTCTATGGGCCTGGCTCCCTGGCCAGATTACATCTCCCATGATGCTCCAAGGTGTCCCCTCTTGCTGAGCCATCATGGAGTTTGTAATTCAGGTACCACGTGACCTCATTCTCATCTATGGGCCTGGCTTCTGAGCTGTCCTGCATCTCCTGTGTCAGAGCTAATGTCAGAGCTCACAGCAGGCTTAGGCAGAGGGCAGTGCATTGGTTACACTTGGGACAGCTCCTCTCTCTCGGAGCCATTGGCTCAGGCACTCTGCATGCTCAGGCAGATACTGCTGTGTCCGTTACACTCAGGTCACATTTCTTGAGATTATGTCAAGCAACCAGACGCGTGACTGAGTGGGGCTTTCTTTAAAGGCAGCAGGAGAAGGTTCTGTATGGCCATATCACAGCCTAGTTATGGCAGGAGCTATTGGACTCATTGATATCAATCCCAGTCATGTGGCTGTGTCACCCTGATCACGTGATGGGCTCCCAACCATAAAGCCCAGTCCCCTGGTGCTCCAGACCCTGGTTACCTGGGGCCTGCAGGATCCCACTGGGGCCTTGTGTTTTGTTGCATGAAACCAGTTTAGCCAGATCCCAGGCCCCTCCCCTTGCCTGGTAAAAAGGAGGGAGTATGATCGAGTGGCCACAGAATAGGCCTGGGAGCCAGGACTCTGGGTTCGACTCTTGGCTCTGCTACTTACTGCTGGAACGATTCACTTCCCCTCTCTGTGCCTCAATTTCACCGTCAGTAAAATGGGAGTAATGATATTGACCCATCAAGCTGGGGATGAGGCTCCATTAATAGCCGTGAAGCACTTTGAGCTCAGTTGTGATCTCAGGCACACACCTGTGAAGGGGCGAAAGGAGGCCTCTGTGCGGGGTACTTGCATCTAGAGCCTCTGCAGCTGTGGGGACCAACTGCCCAGCCACCCATCCCCCCATGCACACAGGTGGTCAGGCAGGGTGGGCTGGTGCAGAGGGGGACTCAATCCGGGCTGATATAAAGGGCTGGTGGAGGTGCCTTCCCCCATGGGAGAAGGGGGGATTGTCAGTGTCTCCCCCTGCTCCTGAGGCCATACAGCCCGGCTGGATCACAAGGTGATGATTCAGCCCGTTAGAGCAGGGGTGGCCAACCTGTGGCTCTTCAGAAGTTGTATAGGCACCGACTGCGGGGCTGGAACTACAGGCACCAACTTTCCAATGTGCCAGGGGTGCTCACTGCTCAACCCCTGGCTCTGCCACATGCCCTGCCCCCACTATACCCCTTCCTGACCCCTCCTCTGAGCCTGCCCTGCCCTCGCTCCTCCCCCCTCCACCCCAGAGCCTCCTGCACCCCACAAAACAGCTGATCAGGAGGTGCGGGGGGAGGGGGGAGGTGCTGATCGGCGGGGCTGCCGGTGGGTGGGAGGTGCTGGGAACGGGGAGAGGGAGCTGATGGGGGGCCGCTGACTCTTTGGCGAAGTACATTGGTAATTTCTGGCTCCTTCTCAGGCTCAGGTTGGCCACCCCTGCTTTAAAGTCTGAACCCAAAGGTGCTAGGAACCGGGAGGGGGACAGAGCTAAACGGCCCGATGCCCAACTTCCAACCCCCTGGGCCACCCACTCCTGGCACTTACAGAGAGGCCAGTGGGGGTGCATGGGGCCCATCCTGGCCTGTTGATCCCGGAGGGATGTGAGGAGAGTGCGGGGGCGGGGGGAGCGGGCAGTGCTGCAGCTTTACCCCAAGAGCCAGCAAAATGGCAAGCAAAGCCCAACAAAAGAACGACACAAACGAGCCCCCTGTTAACGAGGGGAACTTTATTTGCTCCTGAGATGGAGCATCCAGGAGTTACCGACCTGACGTTTACGAGGAGCCGAGCGATAATAAGGCAAGGTTGTTCTCCCCCCCCCCCCTCCCCGGTGGTTCTCTACGCCTGCAGAGTTTATTTATTTATTTCCTTCTTAAGGAAAGGTTTTATTTCTCAGCAGGGCTGGATGGAAGCAGAGCTACCTTTTCCCCGGCACAGATCCCCCCCGCCCTGCTTTCCTCTCTGCCCCCATATAGCCTGGTCCAGCACACACACACAGCCCACCCCCAGCATTATCACCTCCCTGCAAAGTGAGCGCGTGCCCCTGCTTCATAGCGCCGGGTGAACTTTTTGTGCCTTGCCAGCGGTTGCAATCCAAGCACATTTGTCTTGTGTCTTATAGGCTGCCGCTGCCTCCTTTTTATTGCAAGCTTGGTAGAGTCCTCCTTGTTAGATTGAATTACATGATTCACTGTTTGATGGTGCTTTTCTATTGCCTTATAAATTTTGTTTATTCCTTCTCTGACCCTTTATTTACAGCCTGGGATTTCTCACCAGATACAAAATAAATTTATAAACAAATCAATTAAATATTTCTTCACACTTTGTCAGCCCCCTCCACAAAAGACACACAATATTTCCAAGAGTTATGGCTGCGGGAAGCGCAGCATGGGCTGCAGCCGGCGCCAGCCAGCCCCACGGCAAAGCCCAGTGACTCCCAGGCGGCGCTGTCCGCTGACTCAGCTCGGGCGGCAAAGAGCCAGAGGTGGGCTCTGAGTCGCGTCGGTTGGCAGTAGGATGGGGGGCAGATGGAGGGAGGTTTCTTCATTTCAGAGTAAGGGCCGAGGGTTGGGAATTTGGGAAGATTTAAGGACCTGGGTGGATGTGATGGAGGGGGTGGGGGGAGTCGTTGGTTGTGGGGTCAGGAATGAAATTTGGAAGACTTTGCCCAGGGCAGGAGCAGCCAAAGGGCCTTCCTGTCGGATGGTTGCTTGGTAGTCAGCACGCAGTGAGCTTAGGGCAGGTCTCCGCCCAGTTGTGCCTGGGCCGCAACTCTTGAGCCCAACTGGATCCAAGCTGCATCCCGTCTCTGTAAGAAAGATAGACAGGCAGAGGGCTCTGGATGGGGATGGATAGATGGATTGAGGGGTCTGTATGGGGACAGGTGGATGGATGGATGGATGGATGGATGGATGGATGGATGGATGGATGGATTGAGGGGTCTGTATAGGGACAGGTGGATAGATGGATGGATTGAGGGGTCTGTATGGGGACAGGTGGATGGATGGATGGATTGAGGGGGTCTGTATAGGGATGGGGGGGTGGATGTCTGGATGGATGGATGGATTGAGGGGTCTGTATGGGGACGGGTGGATGGATGGATGGATGGATTGAGGGGTCTGTATGGGAACAGGTGGATGGATGTCTGGATGGATGGATGAATTGAGGGGATCTGTATGGAGATGGATGGAGGGATGGATTGAGGGGGTGTTTAGGGTGATGGATGGAGGGAAGGAGAGATTGGGGGGTCTATATGGGGAGGGATGGACTGAGAGTCTGTATGGGGTGAGAAAGATGGATAGATGGAATGAATTGAGGGGTCTGTATGGCGATGGATGGATGTGTGGATAGATGGATGTATGGATGGACTGAGAGGTCTCTGTGGGGACAGATGGATGGATTGAGGGTGTGAATGAGGATGAATAGATAGATAGATAGATAGATAGATAGATAGATAGATAGATAGATAAGCCCTGGAGGCTCAAAATCTGGATCTCAGTTTCTCCTTCTCAGAGTTTCTGGATTGGGTCTATCAAAGGCTGGGTTTCTAGCTGCAACCACAGATGCAGAGTGTTGCTTTGGGGTAGCCCTCCAACCGGTGGGGGAACACATTTTATCCACTCATCGATTCCAAGGTCAGAGGGGACCATAATGGTCAGCTAGTGTGACCTCCTGTATCGCACAGGCCAGAGACCTTCCCCAAAAGAATTCCTAGGGCAGAAGTTTTAGAAAAAGATCTTGTCTTAATTTAAAAATTGTGAATGATGGAGAAGCCCCCAGGACCCTTGATAAGTTAATTACTTTCACTGTTAAAAATGTACACCTTATTTCCAGTCTGAATTTGTCTAGCTTCAACTTCCAGCAACTGGCTCTTGTTAGACCTGTGTCTGCTAAACTGAAGAGCCAATTATCCAATAGTTGTTTGCAGAGGTTAGGGGTCAGCAACCTTTCAGAAGTGGTGTGCCAAGTCTTCAGTTATTCACTGTCATTTAAGGTTTCGCGTGCCAGTCATACATTTTAACATTTTTAGAAGGTCTCTTTCTATAAGTCTATAATATATAACTAAACTATTGTTGTGTGTAAAGTAAATAAGGTTTTTAAAATGTTTAAGAGGCTTCATTTAAAATTAAATTAAAATGCAGAGCCCCCCCCCCGGACCAGCGGCCAGGACCCGGGCAGTGTGAGTGTCATTGAAAATCAGCTCACGTGCCGCCTTCGGCATGCGTTGCCTACCCCTGGGATAGGTACTTACAGACTGTGATCAAGGCACCCTTTCACCCTTGAGCTCCTTGAGTCTATCATTGTAAGGCAGGTTTACTAATCCTTTCCTTATTCTCCTGGCTCTTCTCTGAACCCTCTTCAGTCTATCAACATCTGCCTTGAACTGGGCGCCCCAGAACTGGACGCAGGATTCCAGCAGCGGTCGCACCGCACCAACTAGTTGTAAAATAACCTCTCTGCTCCTAATCGAGATTCCCCTGTTTATGCATCCCAGGATCGCATTAGCCTTTTGGCCACAGCTGAGCTCATGTTCAGCTGATTATCCAACATGAACCCTAAATCTTTTTTTAGCATTACTGCATCCCAGGGTATATAGTCCCCCATCACTATATTCTTTGTTCCTAGATGTACACATTTACATTTAGCCATATTAAAATGCATGTTGTTTGCATGCAACCAGTTTACATGCAAGCGATCCTGATCACTCTGTATGCGTGTTCTGTCCTCTTCATTATTTACCACTCCCTCAGTCTTGGTGTCATCTGCAAACTTCATCAGCGATGATTTTATATTTTCTTGCAGGTCGTTGATAAAAATGTTAAATGGCATAGGGCCAAGAACTGATCCCTGCAGGCCCCTACTAGAAACACACCCGCTCGATGATGATTCCCCGTTTACAATTACATTTCGAGACCTATCAGTTAGCCAGTTTTGAATCCATTTAACGTGTGTCATCTTAATTTTAATTTGCCTGAAAAGCCATTGGCAGGAACGCATGGGAACCTTCTCCTCCAGTTCTGATACCCTCAATGCCTGCAGCCCCCCCAAACACCCAGCTTTGCTCTGCGGGTAGGATGGCCAGGTGCCCAGTTTTCAACCAGAAAGTCCAGTCAAAAAGGGGACCTGAAGTGACACTGATAGTCCAGTGGCTGACAGTCCGGTTACTGCTAGTAGGGGAGGCGGGAGACACCAAGTCATCACCTGCTCCAGACCCTACTCAGCCAAGGCCACCTCCTACCTTTGTTGGGCGGCTGCAGCTCAGCCCTGGCTCTCCAGGCAAGTTGCTCCTGGCCCGGGTTGGGGGTGGGTGGGAGGGGAAAAGCAGCAAGTGACAGGGTGGAGTGGGGAAGAGAAGTGGATGGGGCGGGGCCCCAGGGGAAGTGGTGGGGCAGGGGAGGGGCTTTGGGGAAATAGGGGGGGCAGTGGTGGGACCTCGGGGAGAAGAGACAGGGCAGAGTAGGTTCCAATACTCCTCCTGGAGTGTCCGGTTTTTAAATATTACCAAGTTGGCAACCCTATCTGAGGGGCTCACACCGCAATATTGCTTCAGCTGCCCCTGCACCCAGCACCCCTTCCACCAATGTACTCTGGTGCGCCTATCCCACAGTGCTTAGCGCTGCTTGAAGCAGGGGCTTATGGGTAACTTCCACATTTGAGGTGCTGCCTTTGGGGCTGAAATTAGCAGGGAGGGGATTAGGCAGGCAACCATTGCCCACGCTTGATTGACCCAAACCAATTTTCAGCTTTTTAGTTTGCAAATTTTTTGAGATTTCAACTTTTTGTCCCACTTCAGGCCAGGAAAAAATTTCGACATGTTTACAGGCCAGGAAAATGGTCTCCTGCCCAGCTCTTGTCCTGAGCCTTCAGGGGTCAGGTTTGCAAGCTTTTCTTCACAACTCTGAAGGTTAGAAACGCCTTTTGTTTTCTAAAGGAAAGTTGAGTTTCTCCCCTGATCTCAGGACAGCAGGTGCTGGGGCCACAAGGAAAACACGGAGTGTTATGAGCTCCATGATACAATAGGGACAGTTGTTTCACTTGACAGGTTGGAAATGTTCCACCGGAAAATGCTGAGTCAATCAAATTGGAACGTTTTGTGGGAATGTGTCAATTTTGTCCAAATTGTTGACGGGAAATTATCAAAATGTTTCATTATATTATTTTACATTATATTATATTATAAAGCCTGAATGAACTATTTCCACCTTGGTGAAAGGAAAACGAAATATTTCATTTCACAAAATATTCCATGTTCTCAACTTTTCATCCCGATTCGGGATGAAACCAAACTGAGAACTCACAGACCTGCCCATGGAGCCAAAAGTCCATTTTCCCCACCCTCTCTGTTGGCAACACCAGAGATTGAAACGCACAAGGCATGGACAGCAAAAGCTGTCACAGTTCAGGGCAGCTGCACC
Source organism: Trachemys scripta elegans (assembly GCF_013100865.1). NCBI lineage: Eukaryota > Metazoa > Chordata > Testudines > Emydidae > Trachemys > Trachemys scripta. The sequence continues at coordinate 20,367,840 of NC_048313.1, read as the reverse complement.
CCTCTAGGATCCAGCTATTAGCTCAGAACAAGCACCCCTACATGAATCACTACTTTGTACATGTTGGCCTCTGATCTCTTCCTCCGGTAACAGGTGATCAGCAGACAACGGGCCCCTCCTCAGGGCGTAGAAGCTTTGAAAGGCTGAGTTCTTGCAGTACCCCTAAGGGGGTAAATTTTCATCCCCTCCCCTTAGAGATTTCCTGGGGAAACCCCCTTACCTTTGAAGCTCATGTCCCTTCCCTGGATTTACATTAGTCATGTGTTTCCCAGCCCCCAGAGATGTTACCTACAATGCCACAATAATATGTGAACATTTGCATTTGTCATACAATGGACTCCTATTATCCATAAACTTAATTCAGTGAGGATATACCAGGAAATTGCCAGATCTGTCACAAAGGCAATTGCAGGGACCAAATCAAAGCTCCCGCTCCGAAAATCTCTAGACTTCTTTGGAGCTAGACTTTCAGGTTGGGCCCATTCTTCATTATTTTTATTCCAGTAGAGTCCATAGATGCCTGACTGAGATCTGGGCTGCAGTGTGCTAGGTGCTGTACCAGCACACCCTGCTCCCCAAAGAGCTCAAAACTAAAGAGACAAAGGATGGGAGGGGAAACTGAGGAACAGAAAGGGAACATGACTTTCCCAAGGTCATGCAGCAGAGGTGGGAATAGAGCATAAGTGCCCCTCCAGTGCCTTCATACCTTGGCCACGCTCCCTCCACAGCCTGAGTGTGGCTGATTGAAGCAGGACATGGTGACTTCTGTGTGACTTTGTCAAAAATCTCCTTCTGTTTGGTTTATATTTAGCCGGGTTATTTTTCCCTGTGGATCCCCCAGCACAGCCAGTTCGCTCTGGGGCACACACAAATCATTCTTGTGTTGGGTTCTTTCTGAACACGCCATCCCCGCCTGCCAGAGAAAGCCAGCGGCTTTACAGATTCGCTGTTATTCCCACTGCAAGACAAATGAGGCCGTGGAAAGACCAGTTTACACTGTGTATTATTTCCAATGATTTATATGCTGGGCCGAGTTCTGTGCTCAGAACTCCATGGCAGAGCCTGTCTCCTGTTTTCTGACCTCTCTCTGGTGTCATACAATGCAAGGGACTGGCAGGCAGGACTCAGGTCTGCAACTATGTGCTGCCTAGTGGTTACAGCAGAGGACAGGGAGTCAGGATGCCTGGGCTGAAAGGCAATGCCTTCTCTTACCCATTATTTGTATTATAGTAGCAATTAAAGGCACCAACCCAGATCAGGCTCCCACCGTGCAAGGCCCTGTACAGATACAGAGAGAAAGAGAGACAGTCCCTGCCCCCATAAAGCTCACAGCCTGAATGGTCAAAAGGGGGAGGGGAAACTGAGGCACCAAGAGGGGCTGTGAGTGACTTGCCCCAGGCTGAACAACAGATCAGTGGCAGAGCTCAGAAAAGAACCCAGGAGTCCTGAGTCCCCGGCTGGTCTTCTAGCCACTAGGCCACACTGCCCCATGTGCTAGCTCATCTTTAGCCACTAGCCTAGTGGCCAGGGTACTGGGCTAGGAGTCAGGAGATTTGGGCTCTATTCCAAGGTCCCATCTCTGGATTTTGCTTTCCACATCTCTGCATGCAGTGCCGATGCCAACTCAGTGGTGTCCCGTGCACACCACAGCTCCTGGGCCCAGGCCAAGCCCCCAGGCGAAGGAAGCTGGTGGCTCACTGGGGTTGAAACCCTCCTCACTATGCACCAGCTGAGTCCCACCCCCACCAATCTCCCCACGAGCAGCGGGTTATTGTGTGAACATGAACGGTAAACGGGGGCAGATCTCCGGCGGCACAGAAAGCTAGCACTAGGTACTTGGGCCCAGAGCCCCAGAGAGATTTAGGTGCTGGGAGTCAGGCTAAAGCACCTAAATCCCTAGAAAAATTGGGCCCTGACTCCCATGAAAAGCCAATAGGAGGCGAGGGCATAACGCCGCTTGTGCCTTGGAAAATCGCCCTTGTGCGTCAGCGGCGGGGAGGCTGGGGGGGGGGCCTTTCTTACTGAAGACGTGTGTAATAGTAATAACGATCCCTAGCGCTTTTCATGCACAGATAGCAAAGTGCTTCACCAAGGACCATTATTGCCATTTTACAAATGGGGAAACCGAGGCACGGAGCAGTGCCGTGACTTGCCCACGGTCACCCAGCAGCAGAGCCAGGAACAGAACCCAGGTGTCCTGCAGCCCAGCCTGGGGCTCTGCCCATTAGGCCATACTGCAGAGGGCTGAGAGACCCTCCGAGAAAGGCAATGAGTCACGCAAAGTGCTCTCCCATGGCGCCCAGACAAGTCTGCTCTGGAAGTGCACAAAGCTCACTTGGCATAATGTAGGACTGGATTTTCAAGGGCTGGGCCCCCTACCATGCACCAACCCCCCAGGCCACGCAGCCAGGGGCCGAGTGACAGCACGTGCCAAGGAAACTGCCTGCCTAAGGCCTTGGGGGTTACAGCAGCTGGGCAAGCTTTGGCTCCTGAGTTGACCACCATCTGAGCAGGGCTCGTAGCCATTGTTGGCTTGGGCCACTGGGGTGGACACTGGACTGTTATATAGGACCCTGGCATTCTATTCCTGGCTCCGCAACTGAGCGACGTTAGCTCAATCACACCCTGCTTGGTGCCTCAGTTTCCCCAGCTGTCCACCCAGGGCAGCTCCCTTTGGAAAGATCTAGGCCTTGTTCGCGGTGGGCTTTGAACCCTTAGTGGGGAGATGCAGGCACTATTGGCCTGGCGGCAGCCAGTGAGGTTAGCAGGGGAAAGGACAAGGCTGGAAGACTCAGGGTAGGCAGTTGAGAGCAGCCGGGGGAAGGAGCCCCTGACACTTTGATGGGGCTCTGGTGAAATACTGTATTTTTTAAAATTTACCTGAGTGCAACCTGGGGCCCTTGGAGTGATTTGCAGCGGCAGTAAAACCGCCCCTGCTGCCACGAGAGATCCCCGCTGGCGTGCGCTCTGCCAGGGGGTGCATGACACACACAGCACCTGAGACCGCTTACAATGCCTGAGTCAGGCCGTACCCGCACTGCCTACTGGGCATCTTAAATCTTCGCCACCTGCTGCTCTGCTGTCGGGTTTCCAATGCAAGGCAAGGCTCCGAGCGGGGCACTCGGAAACGCTCCGTCATTAATAACAGATTATCAGCGCAGAGTAAAAACGGATGACTGGGAAACGTCCCAAAGCACTTGACCCTGCTTCGCCCGCCCTGGAATGCAGCCACCTCTGGGGTGAAGCATGGTGGCTGGATAACAACATGGAGCGAGGCCACACAACAGTATAAGACTGAAAGGGAAGGCAATTCCCAGCTCTAAGCACCTACCACAATGGGGGCCTGACCCCCTGGCCTGTGCCCCCTTAGCACTGCCACCATATCCATTAATATGATTTACAACTACAGGTTCAAATGGATAATAACAACAGTAGGAATAATTAGTAAAACTATTCGTGATATAATCGTATTGATTCTCATCATTAATGAGACTGGTATTATTGATACAATCGAATAACAGTAGTAACCTGCCGTTCTCCAGCTGCGGAGTCTCAACGAGAGAGAGACAGCGGGGGAGGTAATATGCTAAATCATAATAGTCAGCAATAAGGCTGGGGTTTTCAAAGGGGCAAAGGTTGGCAGAGGCCCACTGGAATTCAGCGGGAGTTGGAGCTCTATCTCTTTTCGGCTGCTTCGCAGAATCCCGGTCGCCATGACTACCGCACTCGGGGTTGCTATGGTACCGCTCATCCCTGGGTTGGGAAGCGGTTTGCAAACAGCAGAGGCTGGACTCAGGGCCAGACCTTCAGCCTAGCTCGACTCCCCAGTGAGGCACTGAAACAAACAGCCGAATTTACAAACGCAGCTCCCCACATGGGGCACTGACAGGGACCCAACTGGGGCTGACAGGTTTGGAAAATCCAGTCCTTATTTGGGTGCCTGACGGCAGCACTCCCCAGGCGTTGGAATCAGGAGCGAAGCTCCTCAAAAAACAATCACCAGATTTGCTTTATTTATTTTGTAAAAAAAAACAACGTGATTTTAATCAGTGATGAGGGTTTTTTACTCGCCTTTTGCTTTGAAGCCATTGGAGTCACATTTCCAAGCTTTTCTCGGTAACCACGAGGGTTGGGAAATTAGGCCCAGATCCTCCAAGGTACCCATGGGAATTAGGCATCTACTCCCTTTGCAGATCTGGCCCTTATTTCCTTTCTTTCAATGGGCACTAAGGTTCTCATGGAATCACGTGACTCCGGGAGCTGGAACTTGGTGACAACTAAATATTGCGATCCAATGGAGAGCGATGGGGATGCTCTTTGGAAAACGCAGCCTTGATTGTCCAATGAGGGCAAGTAACATGCTCCCTTGGTCCTTTGCACAGAGTCTAAGTGACTGCACAATGGTCAGAGTCATGAACAATCAGGCCATGGATCAGCCAGTCCCCGCTCCAAAGATCTTACCGTCTGAGTAAGAGGAGGCAGGACAAGAGCAGGGAGGTTTGGAGGGAGGTGGGGAATGGTGCAGCAGCAGGAGGGGGCATCATGGGGACCGGAGAGCTCAATGCAGAGGGGGGAGGATGGGGGCAAAGTTAACCCTTTCCTTTCACAGGCATGAGAGAGCTTTCCCTGCAGGGACTCCTTCCCTGTCACCTTAATTAGAACAGCTGGGCTGGGAAATTACATCCTCCTCATGGGCCTGGTTCCCATGCACTGCGGGGGAGGGAGGAAGGGAGGCAGTTTGAGCCACCTTTGCTCTGTCCATCGTCTGGGCTCTGCTTGGCCCATGGCATAAGTTAGAGCAGCCCTGAGGCGGCTGCAACTTACATTCTGCTTCCTTGGCACACAGAGAATCACCGTAGCACAACAAGGCACTCCAGTCATACCCCCCCCCCCACCGCCATGCTTAGTGGAGGAGCTGGATGGTGACAGGACCCATACAGAGCATTACAGGACCCTGCACAGGGATGGGAAGGGATCTTCAGGGGGAGAGATTCTCCTTGACTCTAGGAACCACGAATCTACACCCCAGGGTTCTCAGCGTCCTCAGGGCGCTACCCCCAAAGCTACAGACTATGATCCCATTAGTCGTGCCACAGCAACCTTTGCCCATGGGATGAGGGAAGCCTGGAGTGGACAACGGCAGGCTGGTGCCCCAGACGGGTGGGCTCTTGCAGCTCTGGCATTCTGTCCGGCCTATGTGCAAAGGGCGGAGAAGGGGGCTGTGAAACTGACATGACAAATACGTGGGGGCCCCGACAGCAGGGTGAGAGGGGACATGGTGCACCGGGCAGCATAGGCTGGTGGCTAGGGCTAAGGACTGGAAGTCAGGACTCCTGGGCTCTCTCACCCTTGCTGGGTGACACCGGGCAAGTCTTTCAGTGCTCTGTGCCTCAGTTTCCCCTCCTACATTTTGTCTATTTAGACTGTGGGCTCTTCGGGGCAGGGGCTGTCTGTGCAGCACCCGACTGTACCGTAATATACTGTGTTCCCAGGTCTGCTCCTCTCTGACCTGAGAGGGGACTCAGGCTCCTCGGCCATTGTCTGGAGAATGCATGAGACTGTGTAGGAGTCTGGCCTGTGGGCCACTGGTGTCAGCATCATAGACTGAGCCCCATGTATGCACAACAACCAACCCTGCCTGGGAACCTGGCATAGCTAGACGCCCGCTAAAGGGTTAACTCCCCCAGCTGGCAGCTGTTGCAGACTCTTGAACATCTTGACCCCCAGCCTTTCCTGGCATGGGATGAAGCTACACACGCACTGACACGGGAACACGCCTGTTCCTATGCCAGAACGCATGCACGATTATACATACACATGCATGATCGCACCCCCATTCACAAACCTACCTTCAATGCCCACGGGCTGGTATACGAACACTGACACCCACGCGTAAAAGTGCACTCCGACACACACCCACATCCACCACACACAGCCACCCCCCTCCACATGGAGACACCCGCCTTCGTCACCAAATACTCCAACAAAGCTATACAACACATGCCCACATGATGCAGACCCGCATTCACACCTCTCATACACCCAGGTGAGCACACACACACACACACACACAGCCCAATACACACACACGCACAGCCACCCTTTAATGCACACATACACACACTCACTCACCCCCAGTGCGCACACATACACACACACACACACATGGCGTGGGGCCTTTAAATCAGGCTGGTCTGACGCGCTGGCGCTCTTGGAAGCCTTTTGGGCGCAGTTCCCTTCCCTCCCGGCTCCTCGGCTGTAATATATAGAGAATCCTGACTGCATTCCAGTAAAATCCAAGGTAATGGATGGCCACTATTTCAATCGTGGCTCCTCTTTATTGATTTTCCTTTAATGAAAGTTAATTATAACAATGATTTAATTAATAGAATCTCTCTCTTCCTTTATTGCTTCCCGCATTAGGACTATTAATAAATATGACCCAGACTGACAGCAGAATTAATCATAAACTTGGAATCCCATCCGACGGGCGCATCTCATCCCAGACTCAATACCAGCACAGCGCCAAGCCCATAAAATTTACAAGGGTGGGAGGGTTAATAATACAGGAATTATTATCAAACTTTTACATTCTTAAGTAGGTTTATGAAATCGTCTGTTGAGTTATGGCTAATGGCATCAGGGCCAGGGAAACGGCGAGGCCAGAGTTGTGTGTGTGTGTGTGTGTGTGTGTGTGTGTGTGTGTGAAGAAGTGCTACCTGCCTGCAAAGAACACACACACATGCATGCACATAAAGAGATTGGCATTGAGAAAGATATAGGAGATTCCAATGCTATATTGCTAGAGAGAGAGAGAGAGAGAGAGAGAGAGAGAGAGAGTGTGTGTGTGTGTGTGTGTGTGTGTGTGTGTGTGTGTGTGTAGAAGCTTGAATACACACACACAGATTGACACTGAGAAAATATTGGAGATTTCAATGCTAGATAGCCAGAGGATGTGTGTGGGTGTGTATGGGTGGGTGTGAAGAAGCGCTACCTGCCTGCAAAGAACACACACATGCACGCACGCACATAAAGAGATTGGCACTGAGCAAGATATGGGAGATTCCAATGCTAGATAGCCAGAGGGTGTGTGTGGGGGGGGGGGTGCGTGCATGTGCATGTGTGTGTAAAGAGGCTCTACCTGCCTGCAAAGCCCACACACAGAGATGTGTGTGTGTGTGTGTTTTTCCTGCCTGCAAAGCACACACACTTAGATTGGCACAGAGCTTTCTGCATCCCACAGAGAAACATAAGAGAGATGCCATCCCTAGCTATGCTTCTCCCATCACAGCGGCTGGGCTACCCCCACTAGCCTATCTCCCCAGGAGGTACAAGATGGGAACCCTGGCTTTTTGCAGTGTTTTTTAAGAGCCAAAGTGTCCGCACTGTTCCCAGCCCACTGCTGAGCTGGTGTGAGCCTTTGGGGATTGGAATTCCAGTCCCAGACTTTTCGCTATGGCCTCTGATTTCGGGTGCCAATGTTTTTCGGTGCCCAGCCTGAGGCCTGGTCACCACATCCTAGCCCCTGGACTCCTGTGGGGACAGGCTCCCCCCGCAGATCAGCATCTGGGGAGCCAGAGTCTCTGAAGAGCTCAGAACCCTGTTTAAACCCCAAAATAAGTGGCCAGCTTTTCCCAAGAGTTCAGCACGTCGAGGCATGAGTTCTTGGGCAAATCTGGCCCCCGATGGGAGGTGCTGGACCTGGGAGCTGAGGACTACCTGAACGCCTGGCCAGTTGGGTGGGCAATATTCCACACACCCTTTGGAAACCATATCTCGGCCGAAGCACGGTTTGGGATCTTCCCATCGCTGGCAAACAGGATCATCCATTAGTGGGAACCCGCACACTCCGGTGAATTTCAGTCAGAGCTGAGGGCCTAACGCCCTTGGAAATCCCAGCCTGTGTTATTACATGGCATAGTGTAATGCCTGCTGAGTGCTCTTCAGAGCATGTTCTGGGTTTGTACAGCGCCGGGCACAATGGAGTCTGGGTCCATGGTTGGGGCGCCTAGGTGATACCGTAATATACCTAATAAGTAATGTATAGAACCTAGCACAATGGGTTCCTTCCTGGTCCATGCCTGGGATGCCTAGGCACTACCGTAATACACCTAATAAAAGCAAAGCTTCCTGTCCTAAGGCATGAGTTTGTGATCCTTATTCTTTGTCAGACAGTAGCACCTAGAGACCCCAGGGCCCTGTTGTGTGAGGTGCTGCACAGACACAGAATGAGAGACAGTCCCTGAGCCAAAGAGCTTCCAGTTTGAACGGCTGTGGGAGAGGAAACTGAGGCACAGAGAGCTGCAATGACTTGCTCAAGGTCATCCAGTGGCAAAGATAGGAAGGGAACCCTGCTCTTCTGAAGCCCAGAGCTGCACTCTAGCCACTAGGCCACACTCCCTTCATGCTTTGGTGGATGAACCCCCCACCCTACCAGTTGCCTCCTCTCTGGGCGGGGTGGGCGGTTGCTATGGCAGAGTTTCTCTTTAAAGCCCTTGTCTGCCCATTCCCTGCTGCACTGGCCCTTGCCATCCTCTGCCTGCTTTCCAACAGGCCAGACTCTGTTCTCTGGGCCTGCTGCCCTCTGCTGGAGAGCAGTGGGGAAGGGGAGATGAGAGGGGGCTGCATCTGTGACCCTAACAGGTCTGCACTGCTCCAGTCCCTAAGGGCCAGAATTTTAGCATTAAGACAGGGAGGCAGCACAGTGACTCCCTGTGTGGGGCTTTGGATCACTCCCATCCCCCTCTGTGCCTCAGTTTCCCCTCTGTCAAACTGTAGCAATCATGCTGCCACACCTCCCAGTGGGGAGAGGTTTGAGAGGAGTGTAGGATTCGTATTTGACAAGCAAAGGAATCAATGACTCTGAGCATAGGGCACCTTCCAGCTGCAGTGTTTGCAACTTTCATGATGTCCTCATGGCATTTGTTGATTTTTGCAAATCCCCAGCTCTCGGAGTCATAGGATCAGCTTGAGTCCCAGCCAAAAAGAAATGTCATTTCTAGCCCTTATGTTGGTGGAGAAAATGTGACCCCCACAAGGCTCAAAAAGCAGAAGGCAAATGATGACAGCCCCACCTGGGTTATTTAAAAAAAAAAATCATGATTTTTAAGCCAATCTCATTATTTGTGGCAAGGCCCCTAGCTCACGGTTGATGAACTCTTGGGTTTGGCCATGCTACCTCTGCAAATACTCAGTACTTGGAACCCACTTGGCAGAAAATCACTATAGCGAAGCTGCGCCTCAATGCAGTGTATTTCTGCAGGGTTCTGCAGCGTGCTGCAATATCACTGCAATCTGCACCACAATGCAGTCTATTCCTGCAGGGTTCTGCACTGTGCTGCAATGGCAATGCAACCTGCACTGCAATGCAGTGTATTCCTGCAGGGCTCTGCACCGTGCTGCAATGGCAATGCAACCTGCACTGCACTGCAGTGTATTCCTGCAGGGTTCTGCACCGTGCTGCAATGGCAATGCAACCTGCACTGCAATGCAGTATGTTCCTGCAGGGTTCTGCACTGTGCTGCAAAGGCAATGCAACCCGCACCACAATTCCTGCAGGATTCTCCACCATGCAAACCCCATTGTAATATAATCTGTCTCCCTACATCCTGCTCTCCGTGCTGCAACTGCAGCCCACCCTGCTGTGTGGAAAACACAGCTGTTGGGGGACAACAGTTTGCTGGCTGTTCAGGGAAGAACTGAAAGACGAGCCATTCCGTGCAATTACCCCAGCATCCCCGTTGGTTCTGCAGGGAGATTTGTGTCCCTTCACACTCCACGAATGATCAATGGCACGATGAAGTGAGTCAGTGAATAGGGGTAACATGGACCACCCAGGCTGCCTACAGGAGACAGGAGCCAAGTCGACTGCGCTGGCCCCATGTCTTCAGGCAGAACCAACTGCACCATCTAAGGGCCAAGGTTCCCAAACTACCTAGGAATTTTGGGGGTCCCAGTTTGAGCCCCCTGATTTTCGGCATGTTCCAAAAAGCCAGACTCCTCCCCCAGCCCGGACAGTGTGTTATGTGCACAAGGTGGCACCCACAAATCGTGGCCCATGTCTTTAGCCCAGTTTGGAAATAAGGCTGTGCCCAGACGCTGCGGTGACAGGCACATTAGAAATGCTTAAAGTAGCTAGATCTATAGATTGGAACTGGCCAGGCTACCTCTGTCTATACTTGAGCTTGTGTGTCTACATTTGAGGTTGGCTAGCCACCCTGGGGTAAAACACCGATCCCCCCTACCTGGGCTAGCCCAAGCAGCTGTCTGTACGGTCACAGACATGCTGCTCATTTTAGGCGCTAGCTCCAACAGATCTAGAATGGGTAAGTCTACGTGAGCTGGGAATCACACCTCCGAGCTCAAACGGTGACGTCTCCTAGGCCAGAGGTGTGTTGGTGTTAAAGCTACAACACTTGTGTTAAAGCTTGTGTACACTAGGGAGTCACCAGCTTATGTTCACGCACTCAGGGCAGCTAGCCTCCCGCTGCCGCGGCTACACTCCATGTTTAGCGCAGTAGCTGCACCAGGCTGGTACAAGGACGTCTCCTCACACTGGGAATCACCCCCTTCCCCCCAGCTCAAAGCGTAGATGCTGGAGCCGAAGTAACCTGCACGGGGGACAGTAGGGCTCATCTGCACGGGCTGCTCGCTCTCTAGACACGTCCCAGATTGGGAGCACCCAGGCCTGGTGCAGGGCGCTTGCGTTGCAATGTGAGCACCCTGTCGTGGCGGCCTGTACGAGAAACAAGTGGCGCATGACTCTTTCCTCCAGCTTTTTGCCATGTTCCAGCAGCACCCGGAGGCTCCCGTCATGCCAGGCGCAGTCCCTGCCCCAAAGAGCGCACAGTCTGAATAGATACTGGGAGGGAAACTGAGGCACAGAGCATAGGGGAAGTATTTTGCCCGCTCCCTTGCCAACACGGAGATCTGTCCCACAGCGCTGTGGGAGGGAGAGGAGCAAGCCCCCGCCCAGAGCCCCCATTAGACGGCAGCTGCACCATCTCGGCTGAGCACTTCCTAGGAAGAGGGGATGACTCTCAAGGGAGAGGTGAGGGCAGATAGTTTTGCCATGAAACCCTGGGAGCTGTCCGCCACCCCCTGGCAGGCTCAGGCCTGCATCTGTTCATTTAGCCTTGCTCGAGAGCTTAGCCTCTATCTCCATAGGTACCTGGGGGTGCCCACCCAGGGCTATTCCCTTTGTGCCCTGCAGCCACGGTCTCCAAGCTCCATGATTTGTCAGGGGCTGTGCCCCCAGGGCTGCATGAGAGACCCCTAATGAGATGCTTCCTCCCCTCGCCCCGCACACACACACTGCAATGCACCCACGGGACAGACTCAGGGCCCAGAGCCCAGAGCGGGTCCAGCAACACCAAGACCATGAGTGCCAGCATCCCAGTTGGGCTGGGTCAGAGAGCAAATGTAGTGTTCCCCCCAGTGTCCCCTTGGCAGGCTCGGGGGCTTCTGGGCTGGATGTCCCAGGGTCCCTGCTCTGTGGGGCCCGGGAATGTTGGAGCAGCTGACATCCTGGCCTGGGCTGGCGGGGGCAGATTTCAGAAGGAAACCGGTCCCAGCACCCCCACTGAGAAAAACGGAGTATCCCCTCCCCCCCCGAGAACAACAGAGAACCCCCCCACACTGAGAACAATAGATGATCTCCTCCCCAACCAGCTGAGAACAATGGAGCATCCCCTCCCCCCGATAACAATAGAGAACCCCCCCTGAGAACAATAAATGATCTCCTCCCCACCAGCTGAGAACAACGGAGCATCCCCTCCCCCTGATAACAATAGAGAAACCCCCCTGAGAACAATAGATTATCTCCTTCCCACCAGCTGAGACTGGAGAATCCCCTCCCCCCGAGAACAATAGAGAACCTGCCACTGAGAACAATAGATGATCTCCTCCCCTACAGCTGAGAACAATGGAGTATCCATTCCCCATGAGAACAACAGAGAACCCCGAGAACAATGGATTATCTCCTCCCCCCCCCAGAACAATGGCAAAACCCCGCACTGAGAGCAGTAGATAATCTCTTTCCCCCACAATGAGAACATTGGCAACTGCCCTTCCCCTTGGAGAAAAACGGGAGCGGCTAGAAGAGCTTTCTTTGAGCCCGGCCTTTTATCTCCAAGTGCTTCACTAGCTAGACCCAGACAAAGCTCCCTGTGCCCATCACTGAAATGCTGCCACCTCAGGCGGGGAGGAGGATATTTAGCCAAGGAAACGGGGCACGGGGTTCCTCTCTGAAGGCAAGCGTCCCTGCGGTCTCTGTAATGGAGCAGGCAGGACCTGAAGGGTTAAGGTCTCGGAGCATGGGGGTGGGCATGGAGTTTGCTGTATCCCTGGAGGGAGGGCACGTGGGTGTGCAGGGATTTGAACCCATGGCTAGGAGGAGAACAGAAGCCTGATTCCCCAGGGCCTGGTCCCTCGTGTGGCCACTTCCACCAGCAAAGTCCCGTGTTTCACGCTCGCTTTGCACTAGTGTTAACGGCCGTGCTAGGCAATGGAGAACAGGCCCCCGTGATCTTCCAGAGCTGTCACAGGGACGCAGGCGCTGATGGCCCCACGGCTCTGCCGGCACTGCCTCCCCTCCCCAGTGGGAACCCCAGGGGGAGGGGGGCCTCATGGCACTTTTGCATGGGGGTGGCCGTGGGACCCAGTGACTCCATGGCGGAGTCCAGGGGGAAGGGGATGGAGGGCTGCGCTAACTCGGGGGCAATGGGGGCCTGTTGGACATAGACGGGGAGACGCTGTGCTTCTTGCTCGGATGCTGGGTCTGGCAAAGCCTCCCAGCTGCGTGAGGTGGAATGGAGAGGGGGAACCATTCCTCACATGCCTGGAGCAGGGAAATAAGGGGAATTTTGCTGCGGTCTTGCTTGGCCGCTCTTCTCGGCAATTCCTGATGTGCTAGAGACCCCTGCTGGCTGCTCATCAGACACCTGGAGCAGGCCGCTTCCTCCAGCCCCCACCCCTGGCCTGCTAGCTTCCCCAAGCCCCTCTCTGCCCATCTCCCTGCAGAGGGAACTGGGCACGTGGGGTGGGGGGGGGGTGGAAGGGTTGCGCAGGGCTGGGTTTGGCTGCCTCCAGGGGGCGGGGGCCACAGGGCTGTAAATAGATCACAGCCGATGGGGAAGGGGTGTGGGGGGAGGTCCAAGGACAGGAGGCTGCGGGGTAACTGGCAGCTAACAATGAGGATCGGGGAGCTCAGGGAACCCCAAGCTCCAGTAGGGGCACCAGGAGCCTCCGGCCTGGATAGCATCCAGAATGCACCTAGCACCTTCCATCCCAGCGCCCCTGAAAACCCAGCTGGTCGGCTGCCTTGCTGGTGGGAGCCCAAGCCAGCTAAAACCCTCTGTGGGGTCCGACCAACGTCCCAGTTCAGGGGCTTTCAGATCGAGTCTGTAACAGCTGGGACCTCCACAGAAGCTGTGGGGATAGAACTCAGCTCCCCTTCCTCCTGGGGCTAACGGAGGATCTCCCTTGGCTAGTAGCAGTATAGGGACTACGACTCTTGGGTGAATGGTTCCAGTGCCACTCCGCGGAGAGCAGTGGTGCTCTCTCCTGCTCGCTGTGTCTACACACACTACCTAGTTGATTGCATTATTACTGTGTTTTTAGCCAGCCTCTTTCCCAGCCCCCGCCAGGACACCGGGGTTCGCTGTATAACATCCTCCAAAGTCTAACGACAAAGCAATAAACCTTCCTAATAAAAACCCTCGGAAAATGTGAAATGAATCAAACAAACAGCAGGGAGTGATTCCAGGAGAAGGGAGCTAATACCTGGCCCAGCTTAACACCCTGCCTCTCCCCGGGGGCGTGAAGATCAAGCCCTGGGGGAGAAAGATCCCAGCAAGACCGGGCAGCTCTCAGGGACCAGGGTCCAGAAAGCCCCATTCTGCTGTCATCGAAATTGCTGGGAGCTTTGCCATCGAGCTTCATGGGAACAGGATCAGGTCCCCGGGGAGCTCGACCCCTGGGAGCACCAGCTGGGAAACGTTTTTTAGGGAGGAGGGGGGGTGTCTGTCTGTCTGTCTGTCTGTCCTGGTGTACCTGCATGGGGTGAGTGTCTCTATGTGTGGGTGATGTATGCATTGTGTTTCTGTGCTTTACATGTGTGAGGAACGGGTGTGTGTCTCTGGGGTGTGTGGGGAGTGTATCTGCATGCAGGGAGGGGAGTGTCGTTTGGGTGTACGTGGTGTGTGTGTGTCTGCATAGTGAGTCTCTCTGAGTGGTGAATGGGTGCTTGTGGGGGGGGGATGTGGGCGTTGTGCGCCTCTGCACATTGTGTGGTGTGTGCGTGCATCTGTAGGCTGTGAGTACCTGGTGTGTGTGTCTGTGTGGTGTATGTCTGTGGGGGGGAGGAGTTTGGTGTGTCTGCATGGTGTGGGGGTGGGGGTGTCTTTGTGGTGTGGAGGGAGAGGGAGGAGGGTTTGTGTGTGTCTGTGTGGTGTGTGTCTCAGCAGGCACTGGAGGGCAGTTGTGTTCTCCCCAGCACAGTGCCTACAATGCAGGTGGGTTCCCAGCCCCTACCCCATGCGCTGGCTCCCGGGTTCCCCTGTAGGGGGGCGATCACGCTGTCCTTTGCATCCAGCGCACCTGCTCCAGATTCCCACAGACAGGAGCCGAGGGCACATCTGCATGAGCTTCCTCCCCCCTCCACCCCCACTCCCCAGCCTGCTCCCACCAGCTGTCTCTGCCGGGCCCTGGGAAACCTGCCCCATGCAGGCTGCAGCTGCCTGGGCCTGCCCATCCCAACCCCGCCCCATCCTAACCCCAGAGAGCTGTCCGGGCCGGGGCAAGGATGCTGGAAAGACCTCCCCTCCCCCCTACCCCCGTGTGGCAGGGCCTTCGGGGCGGTGCTTGCGTATGGGAACCAGTGACTGAATCAACCCAGGGATCCCCCAAGGCCTTGTTCCCCCAATGCTGATACAAGGGACCCCCGCTGGTGGCAGAACCAGCCCCCGGGTGGTGTCCTGCTTTAGGCGGCTCGGCTCTCCTTGCCAGACACAGGTTGGCTCCAGGATGGGAGCCAGAGCGCAGGTGATGGGGTCGGACACAGTAACTGCTGGGGTAGAGCCCTGCTGTTAGCTGGCAGTGGGGTCCGGCTAACCAAGCACTGTCCCCCCTCATTGCTTGTCTGGGATCCCAACACACACACACACACACATACGTCATTGCTCTGGCATCCTCCCCCCAGCCCAACTCTGCCTCTCCATACACCCAGTCCCGGGGGTCCATGACCCGTGGCCCCTGTCTCTGGGGGGTCTGGAGGGCGGGGCGTCTTGTCAGCCCCCCAGCCAGGGTGAGTCCGGGTTTCACTCCCCCGTGCGAGGCAGCAGGGCATACGCCTGCCCCAGCCCCTGGGGACAGCTGCCCGCTGGGCTCCCTCCGCAGACAGAGAAGAAGCAAATTGCTCAGGGATGGCTGCGGGGAGCAGCTGGGTCAGCACCTAGGAGGCGAATGTGCGACTTCCCAGCTATTGTAAGGGGCAGGGGCTTCCCTGAATGTCCTAATGAATTAAAATTAACACAGAAATGCCCCCACACCAACCCACCCCGACTCATCCACCACACACTAACACACACTCACAACACAAACTCACACAGCCACAACACACACCCACGCATCCACCACACAATAACACACACTCGCAACACAAACTCATACAGCCACAACACACACACAGTCATTCACTACACACTAACACATATTCGCAACACAAATCCACAGTCACAACACACACAGTCATTCACCACACACTAACACACTCCCAACACAAACTCATACAGTCACAACACACAGTCATACACCATACACTAATACAATGCCCACATGCTCACACAAAGTCAAAACATACAGAGACGCTCATACGCCACACACTAACACACACCAAGTCAGAACACACACACACCACACACTAAGTCACCACTCACACAGTCAGAACCCACACACAACCTCTTACCCAACACACAACGCACACATGCATCCAGTCGAATACACACTTTTACCCCACACACTAATACACACAACACACACACACTCACCCAATCAGAACACACACACACCCTCTAACCCCACACACTAACACACAATGCACACACTCTCACCCAATCAGGAGCCACACACACCCTCTTACCCCACACACTAACATACAATGCACACACTCATCCAGTCGAATATGCACACACCCTCTTACCCCCCACACCTACACACAACACACACACCCTCACCCAGTCAGAACACACACCTCCTCTTACTCCACACACTAACACACAACACGCACACCCTCACCCAGTCAGAACCCACACACACGCTCTTACCCCCCACACCTACACACAACACACACACACTCCCCACAGGCTAACACACACTCCTTTCCACCTCGCCTCCGATGGCTGGCCCCAGAGACCACCCACCCGCCACACACTCCCCCTGTACCCACCCGCCACACACACTGCATCTCACCAGACACACACAGGGAAACCCTCCCACCCAGCCTCTTCCTGGGGCATGGGGGGCGGGGGGGAATGGAGGGACCATCAGCCTGGAGGGTCCAGTCCCTCCCCAAGCCCGGCAAACTCCTTAAGCCTTTTCCTTTCTAAGAGGCGTTTGCAGCCTGGGCTGCATTAGGCAGGCCTGGGAGCGCCTCCCCACACTATTAACTGTCCCCTCGGCAGCCATTAAACACAGGCCCAGGCTCCTTCTACTATCACCAGGCCCATAAATTATAAAGGACCCTCAACCCGTCGCCTAATTGTTTAAAGACTTGGAATGAATGTAAAGAATGTCCCGCAGGCCGGGAGCGTGAAAACTAATCCGGGCCTGGAAAATTCGGGAAGGTGGGGGGGAGGGCTGGGAACCCCACCCCCAGACAACGGGGCTACAGTGTGCTGGAGTAGAGGGAAGGTTTTTCTTTGGGGGGGGGGCAATCCAGGTGGGGTGCACTGGGGAGGAATTGCTTTGCTCCTGGCGGAAGCAAGGGGGGGGGCTGGGCACTTGGGGGGGTCCTGAGACCCCCCCCCCACACACATCCCCTTGGACATGGGTACAAGTCAAATAAAAGCCCGTAGAGCAGTGGCAGAAGTGCAAGGAGGCCCACAGGGCAGCATCCCAGCCCTCCCAGGCTCTATCCGCAGGAGAAGGTTTCTGGGCAAGGATGCTCACTGCAAGGCAGTGCCTCTTGGAAAGGGCAGATGCCAAGGAAAGGTGCGGCCTGGGGTCCTGGAGCTAAAATGGCCCACATCTGACCCAGAGGGCACCTGAGCCCAAAGGCCCTGGCGCTCACACCATTCTTTTCCCTCGTCCGTGGGGCTCTGGGGGTTGTTTTCAGTTCGGAGGAGGAAGCCAGCCCCCTTGATGCTGCTCAGAGCTTTGCCTCTATTTCCCCTCCTGGCTCTGCTTCCCGCAGCCTCTCGCCAGCAGGTGCCCCTCGCTCTCTGCCCTGGAGCTGGCTCAGGCCAACCCCGCCAGCTAAGTTCTGCTTCCCGCAACTTGCTGAGCGAAGCACGGCGCTGGCTCTGCTGATACCGGCTGGACCTCGCAACACCGACCGCTCCAGCCTCCCAGAACAGCCAATATCAGGTGGAGGTCAGGGCTAGGAGCAAGCTTCTCCAGCCCCCGACTCGGGCAGAACCCCCTCAATACAACACACCAGCCTCAGACCCTGTCACTTTGACAACCTGGAAGCTCGAAATGAGACTAAGCCCCCACTGTGCCGGGCCCTGCACACACACGCCTGGAGAAATGGCCCCTGCCCCAAAGAGCTCATGGGCCAAATGGACAAAGGGTGTCAGGGGAAAGAGAGGTCCAGGGAGGAGATGTGACTTGCCACAGGTCACCCAGCAGGTCAGTGGCAGAGCTGAGACCAGAACCCAGGTGTCCTGAGTCCCATGCCAGTGGCTGATCCACTAGGCCATATTGCCTCCTACGAGGGAGCAGCTAAAAATGACACCTCCCTCAAGCCAGCACATGGAAATTATCTTGCCCTGCTCATCCCCCAGCACCATCCTGTCGCACCATCTCCCCCAGCAGGAGTAAGAGCCTTCCCCTCTGCAGCACCTGGCACCCAGGGCAGCTTCCCCAGATCTCTGCCTGAGTCCTTCCCCCTTCTCCTCTGGAGGGCTGCCTACTCCTCCTTGCTCGGGCAGGGTGATGTCTGGCAGCGACTGCTCCCCTCCAGGGCTGTTCTTTCGGACTCTGTAACGACACACGCTGCGTTGCCGCTTGCACAGCGCCCGCTCCTGAGCTCCAATTCAGCAGTCCCTAGCTGCTGAGACAAGGCGCTCCCATGCTCCCTCCCGGCCAGGGGATGGGAGCCCCTCCCACTGGATTTAACCCCAGGCTGCGCTACAATCCCCAGTGTACAGCAGGGGAAACCGAGTCTCAGCGAGACTAGGTGACTTGCCCAAGGTCACACAGAAAGCTCATGGCTAGGTAGGAATTGAACCCAGTCTAGTCCCCTGCCCTCTGCAATAAATCCCTGGGAGAGCCTTTAGCACCCACCCATAACCTGCTTCACCACCAGCTGGAAAGCCCAGCTGACCTCCGAGCCACCCCACCCAGCTCAGCCCAGCTCTGATCCAAACTCCTCGGTTCCTACCTTTCCTTTAAGGGCTTGCTCATGGCACAGCCACCATTCTAGCCAGCAGCAGGGATCGAACCAGCCACCTCCAGAGCTACCAGCACCGAAGAGCCAGCCCTCCAGAGCAGTGACTGTAACAGGCTCCTCTCGCGTGCAGATGGGGTATAGTGGGGGACACCTAAGACACGGGGTCACACCTGCTCCCCCAGCCTTACTTGCTTGCTGTGGGAGATCTGAGCAAGGAATAGGACAGGTCTCCTTTAAACACTTTGTGAGCCCTCTTGGGGCCCTCACCGTGTTTTTAGAAGCCTCCAGAGCAACATAGGCCTGTCCTGTATAGTAAGTCAACCTGGTTATTTGGACTCCGTCATGCCAGGGCACTTCCTTCATCTTACATTTGTTGTGCCAAGGGCAAACGACACAACGCTTGGCAGTGGGCTGGCAAGAATCCCACTTGCTGGTCCCCTCCCCCCACCAGATGATAAGTAGAGGGGCCAGATATCTGTTGGTGAGGGTGGGAATGGTGTAAACACTGCGGAGGGAGGGGATCTGCAAGGGAGAATAACTTGGGGCAGTGGGGCAAAATTGAGAAGTGGGGAAGCCTGGGCGGGACACTGAGCAGCATTTCCTAAGGGCCGGTCTGCACGAGCAAGCGATCATGCATTATTATCCGTTAACTTGCCCCCCGGCCGCATACTCAGATCGTGCATGCTGGGGACACAAATCAGCAGGCACAATGGGGGGGCATAGGGCAGAACTCAAGGGATCGTCCCTCATCAGCTGTTGTTACAGTGTAGCCTAGTGGGGAGTGCACAGGAGTGGGAGTCTGGAAACCTGCGATCTGCCACGGGCCTGCTGGGTGACCTTGGGCAAGCCACTCCCCCACCCTGTGCCTCAGTTTCCCCATTTGTAAAACAGGGATAATGATACCGACCTGATTTGTAAAGCGCTTTGAGGGCTACTGATGAAAGCGCTGGGAACGGTTATTGTTACTAACGCAACCGCACTGTAGTGTGGAGACAAGCTAGCGCCGCGACACAACAGCTGAGGGCGGCTACTCCTCTGATGCCTTCCCACAATTCCCTTAGGGCTCCCCCACCCCATGGTCTTGCCTTGCCATCTACCTATTCCCTGCTGCCTGGTGGGAGGTCACCTACCACTATAGAGACCTGCTCAGCATTGGTGCTCCACATTCGCATGCTGCCATCAGCAATTGGAGTCGTCCATCCCCAGTAGAGGGCTTGGGGGGCTTTTTAGGAATGGAATCCCAGAAGCCTCAGGAGACCTGGGTTCAAATCCTGCCGCTGACCTGCTGGGTGACCTTGGGCAAGTCACTTCCCTGCTCTGTGCCTCGGTTTCCCCATATGCAAAATGGGGATAGTGATTCTGACCTCCATCGTGAAGTGCTTTGAGTTTGCCTGGGCTGTGACAATGGTGGGAGTGAGGCCAAAGTACTGGGCAGTAGAAGACAATCCCACCCTAGGCCTGGACTAGAGTATCTGAGACCCCCCTGGGTGGGGTCATCCCACTGGTGATGGTGCTTTTGGGGCCAAGTGTGTCCCGTCAGCTAAGGAAGGGATCTTACAGAGACGAATTCCCGTCATTATTCCTGCACCAGCCAATTACCTGCCTGAAGAAGCTCTCTCCCCAGCAACATAAAACCCCTGGCAGCTGCATAATTTTTCTCCCCGTTTTTATGCCTACGTACAGTATGTATATTTTCTTGGTTTGAGTTGATGGCCTTTTTTATGAGGGAGACTATAAAAAAAGCTGGAGGCCCTACTGCCAGCCTCCTGCACACTCTGTGCCCTCGGTACATCCACCGGAGCGGGAAGAGGAAAAGGGCTGTGGATTGAACGGGATTCCTGGGGTCCCCTCTTGAATCAGGATGATTTGTGGAGTCCCCGCTCTGGGGACAATACAGTCTCTGACACACATACCCCAAACTGGAAGGTGCTTGCAGGGTCCCAGCGGAAAGGAAGTATGGTGCAAAGGCTGGGACTCAGCGTAGGGAGCCAGGACTCTGGGGTTCTAGTCTCAGTTTCACCCCGACTTCCTTGGGTGACCCATTCCACTGCCACTGCCCTTCACCAAGGCTACACAAATGGGTGGCAGTGTGGCATGATGGCTAAAGGACTCAGGACACCTGGGTTCTATTCCCAGCTCTGCCACTGACCATGAGCAAGTCCCTTCCCTGCTCCATGCCTCAGTCTCCCCTCCCACCCTTTGTCTATTCAGCCTGTGAGCTCCTTGGGGCAAAGGCAATTTCTCACTCTGTGTCTGTGAAGCACCTGGCAGGACAGGGCTCCAGATCTCAGCTGACGCCTCTAGGCTCTGCTGCCATTCAAACAGCCATAAGGATCTGTAAATAGCTTTAACCAAAAAAAACCCCAAGGCCAGTAAAAAGCAACAGAGGGTCCTGTGGCACCTTTAAGACTAACAGAAGTATTGGGAGCATAAGCTTTCGTGGGTAAGAACCTCACTTCTTCCCTCTGTTGCTTTTTACAGATTCAGACTAACACGGCTACCCCTCTGATACTTGACCCCAAGGCCAGTGACTCCCTCCACATGTTTCGAGACCAAAGGGAAACAGGGATGGCTGGGGCCCAATCGCAGGGCCAGAGCCTTCCTTGCAGTGTTCCTGGAGGTCAGAACGGAGCAGCTGGGATGAACTCCCCACCAGAACCAGAAAGCTCTTGATCCAGTAAAGAGACCTGACACCCACTCTGATGCCAGCGCCACGACACTGCTGGGGAAACCAATCAGGGCAGCCTGGCAGCGTTTTCACCCCATGGGAGAGGAGATTCCAGCTCATGGGTATTCTGGGCACCACATCGAGAGACCCATATTTTATCTACACACACCTCTGTCAGTCTGTCCCCATGCACACCAATCTATCTATCCCCTTACACACCCATCCATCCCCATTCACACCCATCTATCCCCATGCACACCAATCTATCTATCCCCTTACACATCCATCCATCCCCTTACACACCCATCCATCTCCATTCACACCCATCTATCAATCCCCATACACACCAATCTATCTATCTATCCCCATGCACACCCATCTATCCCCTTACATACCCATCTATCTATCCCCATGCACACCCAGCTATTGATCCCCATACACACCCATCTATCCCCATACACACCCATCTATCCATCTATCCCCATACACACCCATCTATCCATCCATCCCCATTCACACCCATCTATCCACTTACATACCCATCCATCTATCCCCATGCACACCCAGCTATCGATCCCCATACACACCCATCTATCCCCATACACGCCCATCTATCCATCTATCCCCATACACACCCATCTATCCATCTATCCCCATACACGCCCATCTATCCATCTATCCCCATACACACCCATCTATCCATCTATCCCCATGCACACCCATCTGTATCTATCTAGCCCTCTCTCTCAGCAGGCTCATGGACCAGGCCGCTACTATCTTCTTATTTGTATCCATTTTAACGACAGGAGACGGGTATGTCAGGAGGGCTGGCACTTGTGCCAGGAACCCCCACCCTGGCAGGAGGCATCTCTTTGCTCAGCAAACTCTGGTGGCTCTGCAGGGACAAGAGTGAGTCCGGCTCAGAGGGCAGCGTGGGGCCTGGAGGTCAGAGGGCAGCTTGCAGTGCCGCTACGCAGTGACAGCAGCTCTACGGGCTGTGCTAGACCTGGCAAGTGCCGGGTTTACGAGGGGTACCCAGGCACATGCCTGCCTGATAAGGGTCCCATAACAGGGCAGGGGATGTGTGGGGCGGGGGGCGGGGCTAGGATGCAGCAGCATTTCCCTCATCAGGGACAAGAGCCAGGGGGCTGCTGGGCATCACAGCCTCCTGCAGGCATTCACACAGCGGCCTGGCCCCGGGGGGATCCCACCTCTGGGATCCTGAGACATGTGTCCCCAGATTTGCTCCGGGACCAGATGGTTCCCCTCCAGTTCTCAATGCCCTAAAGTCCCTTTACACTCGGCGCATAGGCTCACCCTCTGCTGGGATTCTGCCCTTGTGCCTTAGGGGGCAAATCCCAGGTTGAGTGTGTCCATGGGGGGTGGAGGTGTATACAGCTGTGAGGGTTACAGCTGTCGGGAGCATCCCACGTCACTGGCTACCAGGCCTCGTCCGTCCCCGGCCCTCCCTGGTTTCAGGGCCAGCAGAGATCTAATTACACAGAAATTAGTGGCTAGAAGAATCATTTCCTTTTATTGCGCCAGGGCCAGGCTCGCTGTAAATCCGGGCGAGATGCAGGACATGTGCAGCTCCCTGATGGAAAGGAGCCTAGTGCAGCACCCGTCTCCGGCCCCACCCCCACCCCCCAGCCCAGGCGGGGGCAGCAATGGTCCCTGGCACGTAGAACCCAGACAGTCTCCTGGCAGAGGGGAGGGAGCTCCAAACAGCCCCACCTGCCACCACCTGGTTTTCCCCAGCGCTGGATTCTCCCAGAGAACAAGCTGCAGCCGGCAGCGCCCCAGCCAGCTGGCCTGGCACCCCACACCGCACCCACTGCAGGAAGGGAGCAGCACCCTGAGTGCTGGGCACAGGCCGCTCCTCCCTCCCTGGCTCCTGTCAGCTGGGCTAGGCCCCCCCGTCCTCCCATCCCCCACCCACCCGGCACCCCATCCTAGCCTCACCCAGCCCCCACACCTCCCACCCGATCCCGCTAGCTCTAGGAGAGGGCTTGATGCAGATGTGCAGGGGACATGGCATAGCAGGGGCAGCTATATGGGGCAGGCTCCTGGGCTTCCCCCCATGCAGGGAAGTCGGTGCCCCACCCATGTCACCCCCTCACCCACCCACAGACAGGCTGCCACGCTCCAATGCGTGCGCACACGCACTGTCCCAAGAGAGGCCGACTCTCAGAGAGATCCGCCCGGGCGTGCCGCTGGCTGGCCCTGCATCTGGACGCGTGGACAGGGGGTTACATGCCCCACCACGGGGGCAGTGGAATGGGTGACGGAGCAGGATTCAAATCCACCCCAAAGTCATCCCAAGCCTGCATGACCCCGGAGGGGTCCACAAACCACCACCCCCAGTCCAGAGGTGCTATCGGGCTCCCTCCTGGGCACACAGGCCCCGGACCAATACTTCCCCCCCAGGCAGCATCGCTCCCTTATCCTGCTCCAGGACAGTCAGAGGCCTGTCAGTCCAGCCCTGCCAGGCCCCATGACTCCCACGAGCCTCCACATTCCTCCCAGAAGACCCCCCTTGCTCCCAGTCCAGCCCCCAGGCTGCCCCACGCCAGGCCCAGGCCCAGGCCCACCCCGGTGGTATTTACACTCCTGTGATATAGTGCAGGGCTCAGCACCCCGCCGCGCCCCAACAGAGATGCAATAAACAAAGCGCTAATTACAGTGGCCTGGAACGGCTGGGAGGAGATTCCCTTCCCAGGGAGACGGAGCCCCTCGGTCTGTGGGGGGCCCGGCCCAGCGGCTCCGCTAAGCCGAGCAGTAAGAAAAGGCATGACCAGGGGATTAAGGAACAGCGCACGGGGTGGGTGGGGGGAATCCAGGGCAGTGGGTGGATTCCAAGGGAGCAGAGTTGATATCTGGACGGCCGAGGCAGGGGGCTGTAATTCTAAGGGGGCAGTTGTGGTTCCAGGGGCAGGGGGCAGATTTCAGGGCGGGAGGAGCTGTGATTCCATGGAGGAGGGAGGGCTGTGGATCCAGGAAGACTGGTGGGGGGCTGTGTTCCAGGGGGGCTATGGTTGGGGCGGGGGCTGTGGATCCAGGGCGGCTGTGGGGGAGAGGGGCTGTGGTCCCGAGGGCACAGTGAATCCAGTGACAATCTTACACAGTCTATGCAGCCCTTCCCCCCTCCTCCCCCCAAAGCACACAGCACCTCTCCCCAAATCTCGCTCAGGCCGCAGGAGCTGGACCTGATGCCAGGCTAACTACAGCCTGCGGGATGGGGAATGGGGGGGGGGGGGGGGGGGGGTTTCAACTTTTCCCCATTGTAGATGCAAGACTCCTGGGTCCCTCCAGCATCCCCCTCCCCCTCTGTTTCCATGGGCCTGTGCCTCCCCCCCACCATCCCCCCCGACATACCCTGACCAGCATCTGGGAGCAAGGGGCTGCACCCGCCCCGCTCTGGGCCTCAGGGGAGCCACTGGGCCTTTAAGGGGAAATATCTGCTCCGCAATGCCCCCCTTCCTCTGTCTAGCGCCTCCCTGTGGCGGATGGGGGTGGAATTGTACCTGATGCGGGATCTGTCCGGGAAGGTGGGGTGGCCACGGGGCGGCTGGGGGGATGCCTGAGGCCACCTGCCCTCTGGAGCTGGGCATGTGGAGCCTGGCACATCTCTGCCAGCCTGGCAGTGGCACAGGGCGCTGCACGGACACCTGACCTCCCCCCACTTGGACCCTGCCGCCCAACCCACACCCCCTCCATGGAAGCCTGGCCCCCATCCCCTTGGATTCATGTCCCCTCCTTGGGGCCCACCCCCCTGAGCCCTCCTTGCCCTTCATTCAGTTCTGTGGCACGTAATGGGTTCCCAGGCAGGCGCGGGGCTCTCCCCCGTCTCCGGCTCGCCCTTCGCGGCGTCCTTGAGGCCAATCGCCCGGCCCCCTCGGGTGCATTTTCCTCGGCTCACTAGGCTATAAAGAATCCTTTCAGGTTGTCTCGCCTCCCGCTGCGCTTGGAGCTGGAGGAGCCGCAGCCCCTGATGCTGGTAAAGGGGGAGGGTGCAATGCTGGCCTTGGCACAGCTCTGTTATGGGGGGGGGGCAGGACCGAGCCCATACCCCAGAGCTGGACGCATCGTTCACTGCAGGAATCCCAGCCTTGCACCTCCCCAGAGCTGGGGGCATCGTAGCCTCCCGGAATCCCAGCCCTGCCCCTCCCCAGAGCTGGGAGCAACATTCCCTCTGGGAATCCCAGCCTGCCCCTCCCCAGAACTGGGTGCATCATACAGTACAGGAATCCCCACCCCAGAGCTGGGCGCATTGTTCCCCCTGGGAATCCAGGCCCTGCCCCTCCCCAGAGCTGGGCACACTGTTTGCTCCCTTCCTTTTCCCTTCCCCACTCCCCACAGGGCCACCCGGATTTATTTCTGATTTGCTTTTGCTTTTGCTCTCCAGTTACCCACCCCCAATCGAGAAACTTTCACATGGTTTTGGATTGGCCCTGTGGGTCACATGATGTCATTTCTACCCCCTGACTGGACAGTTTCCAAGGGAGAAATACTAGCGATTAGCCATCCCTCAGTCATCCCACTCCTCCACTGTGGGGGCACAGATGGAGTAGTTCTGCTTTAGCCTCCCCACCCACCCTTTATTCTGGGCCTTGCAGCGCCCGGCCCCATGAATGTAAATTAGAGCAGCCTGAGGGCCTCTCTACCTTACACACTGCTCTGCATGGGAGGCAGATAATACCCATAATGCAATGCACTCCAGCCCGCTCCTCCTCACTCCACCGACATCAGTTCAACATCAGCCAGGAAGCCTCCTGCGTGGACGGGGAGTTTCTCATCTATCCCCCTTTATGGCGCCTTTGCACTGCTGGGGTGACACAAACATGCCTGAGTCTCACTCGCAGAAATAGCAGATGTGATCCTTGAAGCTCCTGCCAGCTGATTGACTGGCTAGAGCATGAGATGTGTCAGGTCCGGGGGGACGGCGGGGTCCGGAAGCACTAAATGGGGGAGGGGTCTGCATATGGAGGAGGGTTGTGGTATGGGAAAGGTCAATATCCTCTGCACTCGTGATAGTGACACCCAGCGTTTCTCATCCGTAGCTCTCAAAGCTCGTTACAAAGGAGGTTGAGATCAGCTGGGGAAACTGAGGCACCGAGCAGGGCGGTCTGAGTCACAGTCTAGACACTCCACCCGCTAGGCTCCACGCAAATGGAGGCCCAAACCCGGCCGCAGCAAATTCCTTTTAAAATCCCAGCACCTGCTCTGGCGTCTTTATGTGGTTTGCGGCACTCACCCAGCGCTGCCCATAAAGCACAGGGGGCAGGACCCCAGCCCAGCGAGCCGGTGCTCTGGGATAGATCCCAAGACTGTCCCAGCAGGGGAAAGTGTATCGGGAACTCTGCAGAACATCATTGTGACGACTGATATTCCGGTAGCACTTAGGGCTGGTCCACGCTGGAAACCTCCATCTCTCAGGGGTGTGAGAAATCCACCTACTAGCCAGTGTTGACGGTGCTAGGCTGAGGGAAGAATTATTCCATCGCCTCTTGGGGAGGTGGGGTCCTTACACTGACGGGCGAATCCCTCCTGTCCCTGTCGTGAGTCTAGTGGATAGAGCAGGTAATAGAGAGCCAGGACTCCTGGGTTCTATTTCCAGCTCTGGGAGGGGAGTGGGATCTAGTGGTTAGAGCAAGGGACAGGGCGTCAGGACTTCTGGGTTCTATTTCCAGCTCTGGGAGGGGGAGTGGGGTCTAGTGGATAGAGCAGGGCATTGTAAGCCAGGGCTCCTGGGTTCGAGTCCTGGCTCTCACAAGGAGTGGGGTTCAAGGTGGGGGGCAGGACTGGACGTCAAAACTCCTGGGTGTCTGTTTCCAGCTCTGCAGCTAGCGCTTTTGTTCCTGGCTCTGCCGCTGATCTTCGGCGACTCCATTCGCTCTCCTCATCTGTCCAAAGGGGAGCCCCCTGTCTTGCCTCCCCAGGGCCTGGGAGGCGCCAGCTCGGCCAACCCCCACTGCACAAGTGACCCGGGGGCCAATGCATTGGCTGGGGCTGGGCCTCATGCAACCAAAGCACAGAGCTCCCTCGCCTAAGGCCCATGGCAGTGAACCGAAAGACTCCCCGGGGTTTCAATGGGCTTTGGCTCAGGCCACGGGGCAGCTGCCAGTGGGGTGTTTGCCCCCCCCCCCCCCCCCCAGGCAGGGTCACCTTCTCTGGCAGGGGTCTGAGCTCAACGCGTGAGGTTCCCGCCGTCTGGTTTCTACAATAATCTCTGCCCGCCCCTACAGCCCGGGCCTGATCCTGAGTGAAGCTGCTCCTACCACAGTCACGGGGAGCCACGAGCACTCACTGCTTCCTGAGGTCAGCGGATACCTGAGCACTGGGGGGGGTGCAGAGTTGCCCGGGGGGGGGGGGGGGGCGACTGGTTGATTCAGTTCAGCAGCATTACTTGATCCAAGTGGCCCCTCTCCCAAGCCAGTCCCTTGACCCACCCCCTCCCCAGATTACAGTTTCCAGCGGTGGGCAGATTAATTAGCATTCTGTCTTTTTTTCTATTCCTTTGTGTTCTTCCCACACAGAGTGGAACCATTCTGCCCCCCCCCCCCCCCCACCCCCATCTCCAGCCCCCAGCCCCGGCCCTGGCCCCAACCAGCTCTCCATCCCCACCCCCAAGCCCCATTCCTGCTCCTGCCCCGCCCATCCAGGCCCTGATCCCATCCCCTGGCTGATCAGCCTGGCCCCCCATCCCAGCCGGTGCCCCCCCAATCCCCCGCCCTGTTGCACAGAGGGAGCCCCTGGCTCAAGTCTCCCAGCCGCCGGAGCTCCTGGGGGAGCAGAAGGGAAAATCATTAGTGGGATTCCTGCGGTAAAGCGCCAGGCGGCCCGTGGCAACCATGCTGGGAACGTCTGCAGCTCAGAGGCGGGCGGGCTGGAATGTCCCCCTGGCGTAGAAGGCGCCCGGCTGCACTGGGGTTTCCCAGCCACGGCGGGGGAATGGGAGGGGGCTGTTACAGAAAGCTGTCTGGCTTTCTACGAGCCTGTCGCAAAATCTGTTCATGCCCTGCCCACCTGGAGCCAGGGGACTCAGCCAGGACTACCCCCATGCTAACACATGCCTGCCCTCAGCAGGGTCCCCTACTCCCATCCTCCCCTGACTCCCACAACGCCCCTACCCCTAATACCCCCCCACCCCATCTTACCCTGCCCCAAACACACTCCCTGCCCCCCCCCCCATCCCCTGGCTGTCCCCATTTGCACTGGAAACCAACCACCCCTCATCAACGGAGCAGGTCTGGTGCCCAATGGAAAGGCTCTCTGCACAGCTCCATATGGACTGGGGACTTTCCTGAAGCTCCACCCACAGTTCCCAGGCTCTACCCACCATCCAAGGGTGGCTGGATATTTTTGCCAAAATGATGGCCTGTGAGATAGTCAACAACGGTGACATTTAAACTGTCATCATTGGGTTCCAGAGTCAACACCCCTCAGCGATGAAAGGGACAGTCCAGGCCTGTCCATCTTTAGACTCAGCAGGGCTTAGCTGCCAGTTCATGCGCCGAAAGTCTGGGTAGGGAGATGAGGCAGGGTTATCAGCCATAAAGGCTAGAAAAATGTCAGGCTTAAGTTGTTCAAAGCGGCCCCTGTTTCTGGGTGTCTCCCCACAGCCAGGGGCCTGAATGTTTCCACCACAGGTACCCATGGGACCACCAGGATGAATTCCCCCTGTATGGGCCCCTATGGCTTGTGCTAGTGTCTTTGGTAACAGAAGCTCGGAGGACACCAGAAATGGAGTGCAGATGAACCCTTCCCCCCATAGCAATCATGGAGTGGTGTCAGGGGACCCCTGGCCGGCGTCTAATCCAGCCATCTTCATCCTATCGCCAACTCCAGATGCTCAAACCCCTGAGACAGGCCCCCGGAATTGTGAGATCTTTAAAAACCAGGCGATTTTTAGCAATAATAAAGGTCGGGTTCTTTGTATTGCCCTACTGGCTCCCTGAGCCTTGAGGGTCACACTCGGGGTCAACTTGATCAGGAGATTGGGGTCGGGAAGGAATTGTCCCCCAGGCCAGATTGGCTGGGCCCTTGGGGCTTTTCACCTTCCCCTGCAGTATGGGGCACAGATCAGCATCTGGGATCACCCAGGCAGATCAATTCCCTGCCATTCCAGAGGCCTCCCTTGGGCACCGGTGGCACTCGGTCTCTCTTGCTCTTTATCTGTATCTGTGGCACACAACAGTTTAGTCTCCAGGAGACTGAAATGCTTTGGTCTAACGTTATTGAGCTCAATAGAAGGGTACTTGGGTGAAATGGAATGGCCTATGCCATACAGGAGGTCATACTCCATGTTCTGATGCCCCTTCTGAGCTTAGACTCTATCAAATGAAACACTCAAATGGGATTTTCAAGCTTTTCCCCACAACAGTAAAGGCTACGGGATGTTTGGGGTGGGGGTGGGGCATTAAGGAAAGTGGAGTTTCTCACGTGACTCCAGGAGCTGGGGATTTGAACAAAGCCCCAAATATCATGAGACTCATGATGAAAATCACAAGAGGTGGCACCACTCATTATTTGTGCCAAGGACACGCGTGAGTGTGTGTGTGTGTGTGTGATCTCCATGACAATGGTAGGAGGAAAATTATAAAAAGCGTGTTAAGTTATACACATCCATCCCTCCCTCCCAATGCGTCCATTCCCTGCCCCCATGTGGCAAATCCATCCCTGATAACAACCAACATCCATGAGTTCAGCAATAGGAGGGGAACCAGTTAGTGCAGTTACAGCAAGACCGGACTCCTGGGTTCTATCGCCAGCCCAGCTCATTGCTTGGCCATCATTCCCTCTCCCCATGCCTCAGTTTCCCTCTCTCTTAGGCACTCAGCTAGCTCCCACTACCATCATATCTGAACATCTGAAATGTATTTGCCCTCACAGCCGCCCCAGGAGGGAAGACAGTGCTGTTATCCCCAATGGGGAACTGAGGCACAGAGATGGGGCCGGGGCAAGGTGGCCAGGACTTCCCCCTGCCTAACGCACCGTGACCCCCAACAGCCAGGGGGAATTTGAGGCCCACAACTTCAAAGCTATGGAGGCACCTGTGACTTGCCCAACCTCACACGTTGGTAATATCACCCCTAGCTCTTGTCTCAAAGCACTTCACAAAGGAGGTCAGCGCCACTATCCCCATTTTACAGATGGGGAAACTGAGGCCCAAGGTCACGCAGCAGCACTGGAAATAGAATCCGGGTGGGCTGAGTCCCAGGCCAGGGCTCAAGCCACTAGGCAACGCTGCCTGCAGCACAGCCAGGCCTCAAACCCAGGTCTCCAGCTGGTCCCTTCACCACCCACCCTATTCCAGCAGTGCCTGCAATGCCAGCCGAGCGGAGGGCTTGCTTAACACCCTGCCCCATTTCTGGCTGAGGCCCATGTGCATGCGCTGGTGGGGGGCTAGCTGCCCTGCATGGCCCCCCTCTCCTCCCCTGCCTGTTCGGCCCCTTAAGCCCAGCAACCTGTCCTTTGTGTCCCGGCCACCTGCTTTTCTCTTCAAGCCCCGGCTGCGCATTCCTTTGTGTTTGCGCTTTGCTTCGCCCTTCTGCAGAGGTCCCCCATCTCCCCCCCCCCGGCCCAGCTGCAGCGGGTTTATCTAATGCTGCGGCTAATTTATGTGTAAAACAAATGCCTTCCAACTGCAACTTATCTATTTTAGCACCTAGCATTAAACCTCTCCCAGGGGAGGAATCGTAACCTCCCCCCCCCGCCCCCAGGCCCATCTCAGCTTTCCCCTCCACCTGGGGCCCGCCAACCTGCCATTGCTCCGAGTGCTGCCCCCGAGTGCTGGCGGCCGGTGGCGTTATCAGCTGTGCCCGTCTAAAGGACGGCTGGAGGGAAAGCAGCGCAGGGAGGGCCGGGGGAGACGGGGCGCCATAAATCCGGGGATGGTTCGAAAAGGCAGGAGACAGGGAGAGCGAAAGACGTGGGGGAAGGTGTGTACATCCAGCCACACACGCAGGCGTGGGCAAAGCACAGACGCACACCGGGGCATGGTACACAACACACACAGAGGTATGGGCATAGCACACACACACACGAATGGGCATAGCACACACACACACACACACACAGAGGTATGGGCATAACACACACACACATAGACACAGACATGATCATGGCACACAAACACACACAGACCTGGGCAAGGCCCGCACAAACACACACGGCCACAGTGCACATAAATACACATGAGCACGGCCCACACATGGGCATGGTACATATACACATTACCACACACACGGCATAGACATAGCACACACATACACCGGTATGGGCACAGCACAGACACACACCAGGACGTGGTAAGCACCACACACACACAGAGGTACGGGCGTAGCACACACATACAGGGGTATGGTAAGCCACACACACACACACAAAGGCATGGCACCCAAACACATGCGTTCACACACACACATACACACCGGTATGGGCATAGCATACACACACACACACACAAAGGCCTGGCACCCAAACACACACACACACCCCGGTATGGGCATAGCACACACACACAAAGGCCTGGCACCCAAACACACACAGGCACACACACACACACCAGTATGGGCATAGCACACACACACAGGGGTATGGTAAGCATCACACACACATACAAAGGCCTGGCACCCAAACACACACACACACACACACCGATATAGGCATAGCACACACACAGGGGTATGGTAAGCATCACACACACACACACACAAAGGCCTAGCACCCCAACACACACAGGCGCACACACACACACACACACACACACACACACACGCAGGGGCATGGTCAAGTGCCAAAGAGCCAGACAACGTGCTGCCAGTACCGAAGTGGCCGTGGCCGCAGGCGAAGATGCCAGGCGGCAGAGCCGGCTCCGGGGAGCTGTTTAACATTCAGCATGCGAGCGCCAGCCAGAAAAGTCCGGGCGCTTTCCACTTGCTCTTCGCGTCCCTGAGCTGCTCGCTGGTTTTAAGGCCCTGGAAAGGCTGGAACGAGGCAGGGATGGAACGCACACACTGCACACAACACAACATACACTGCACACAACACACCCACCACACAGCACACAGACACATTGCACACAACACACACACAGACACACTGCACACGCCATCCATACATTGCTCACAACACACACACTCTTCACACAGCAAAGACACTGCACACGACACACCCACCGCACACAACACACACAGCACACATACATTGCACACAACACACACTGCACACAACGCACCCACCCACCCACCGCACAGCACAGAACACACACACACATTGCATACAACACACACACACTGCACACAGCACACAATACACCCACCCACCGCACAACACACACACTGCACACAACATACACTCCCCACACACAACACACCACACAACGTGCGCACACACAACACACACTCATACCTATATATACATACTGGTATACACACTACACTCCCACTGCTACACACACACATATAGCAGTACACATGCCACACACATCCCCCTTCCTTACTGGTATAGACACCACACAGCTACCAATATACATACGTCACATAAACCACACACACGTATATCACACACACCCCACAACTCCACTCACACACACACAGACAAAAACACACACACTCTCCCCACCCCCTATATGCAGCCCAACACACACATGCACACCCCACAGGTGCACACACACTCCACAGACACACACACCTCACCCACTCACAGGACATTACACACCCCTAGACACACACACACACAGAGTGTGAGCGTTTCATGGGATGGTGTCAAGGGGGTCGCCTTTAAATCGCTGCCGGGACCCATTTGCTCACTCGAGTAATGAGCCCTCATGCCTGAGACTCTCAAACTGTGAGGTCGACACCATTAAGAGCATCCTGCAGGAGGTGAAACTGAGGCGCAGCACGTATCTGGCCCAAGGTCACATAGTGAATCAGGGGTAGAACCAGGAGCAGAACCCAGGCGTCCTGCCTCTCTGCCCCCCCACCCCCGTCCTCAGCAGCGGGCAACACTCCCTCTGTGACAAATCCACCCAAAACTATTAACCCTGGAGTGCCCCACAGCCTCCCACCAGGGGGATGGGAAGGGTTGGACTTTCCCTCCACCAGCCACAGGACTTCGAGCAGGAACTGCCTGCAGTGTTGCTTTCCCTGCTGTGTATTTCCCCCCTGGCTCGGAGGAAGGGCAGAAAAGAAGGTCATTGCATTAAAAAAAAAAAAAAAAACACACACACACACAAAAACTTTTCTCTGTGCAGTGGCAGTAATAATCCAGAGACCCTGAAAAACAGCAGCAAAGGGCGGGCGATTTGATGCGGGGAGGGGGGGTGAACCGGCGAGCTAAGTTTCATTTAGCCGGGTGGGTGAGCAGAGAGGAGGGCAGGGAAGCGGGAGGGGGCAGGGAAAGAAATGAAAAATAGGAAGGGAGAAAGAATGACTCCTCGCATATGTGCTCCTTCAGCGTCCTGAAAAATGTCTCCGGGAGAGGAGGAGAACCCTGCGTGAAGGGCAGTGAGTCTCTGGAATCTCCTTTCCGTTGTAGTTTTGCTTAACTCTATACTCATTGTATCAAAGAGCTAGCAATGGGACAGGCCGTAAAGATGAGTTATTGGCCCGAGACAGGCAGAAATATAACATCATGGAAATGCTAATGACTCCGCGCTCCCTTTCTTTATGGCGGGTGGAATACAGACTTCAATCATAAAAACAATCTTCCAACATTTTAATGGGCTCCATCATGCTCTCGCTTGTCCGTATATTTGAAAGATAAATCAAGGCCCCCGGTTGGAATGAATTTCCCGTCAAACTCTGCTACTCGTTGGAAATTGATTGGCTTTAAGTCTGGATAGTTTGCGCAGTCGAGTTGGGGCTGCGGAATAAGGCCGTCGGGGGTGGGGAGGAGGAGTGCGGGGCTGGGGGGTGGGCGAGGCGGGAGGATTGCTGTTGGATGAGGACGGCGGGGTGGCTGGTGATGGAGGGTTCTATTTGCCGTCCGCTGGGCTGACAAAGCGCCAAATGCTTTGTAGGCGTTAATGAATTTGGCTTGCCTGTGATGTAGCCTATGAGCAGGGAAACTGAGGCACAGCGTGACACACAAACACACCCACCCACCGCCTCTTCACCACCGTCTCTTATTTTGGGGCACATGCCCCTAAGCAGCCCGCCCAAGGTTGTACAGCGAATCGGTGGAAGAGCAGGGGAGAGAACCCAGGAGTCCTGACCCTTTCCTTAGCCCTTACAATTGCAACCCGCAGGATGGAAATGTAGGAGGCCGGTTGCTCTGGCAACGCGCTCTCTGACTGTCTGATCTCGCCAGGGGCTGCAGGGCGGGGGTAGCAAGTCACATGTCTTGGGCTTGCGGTTTAAAGCAGCCGTGCAGCAGGCACAGCCTGCAGGAACTGGGGACCTGCAGGGAGGGCCGTACGCCGGAGTCCTGCTGTAGCATCGAGCTGGGTAACACCTGCTTAAATGGGGCAGTTCTGACAGGTAGAAGGCACCTCAGACAGGCCAGGTCCTGGGATGCACCCATTGCAGCAGAAAGTAAAGCAACCACAGGGGAGTCGACAGGACCCCATAAGCATCCACTTGCCATATTCGGCCCCAGTCATCACCACGGACCTTCTGTTCCAGATGCACCAGCCTCCATGCCCTATAATTCGCCATCAGTTGGGTTTTTAATGCCCTGCAGGCTGCCACCACTAGAGGGCGACATGACCACACACACTCACCCACGTCAGCCTGGCGCTTCCTCCAGCAGAGGGCAGCACACACTCCCCTAGGCCCTGCCCAGTTCAGCACAGGAGACACACACCTTGCTGAATCACGGAGGGGCTTAGCTAGTACCTTACAGAGGTGCCAAGGGCCGGGGTAGGGGCAATGACAAAGGCTCCTGGAGAATCCTTCTCCCAGAAGGCACATGCAGGCTGCCGGGGAGAAGCGTGGTTGAGGCCACTGCTGCTCTCAGGGGAAGAGCGGGTTTGGCTGGAGCAGAATGGAGAGGCTGTGAAGCCAGCAATACCAAGTCTGCCCTATGCAGCCGGCTGCCCCCCTACGCATTCAGCCCTGGTCCACGACTCCTAAATGCGCCTGGCTGCCCCATGCAGCCCGGGGCTGGGGGACTCTAAAGGGGATGTTTTATTGAGGCTGCCGGTCCTAGAGCTCCCCTGGTACGGTCCCAGTTGTACAGCTGGGGGGGGCTGGGGTGCAGACTGACTAACCAATTCACCCAGGTAGCCTGTGGCAGAGAAGGAAATCGAACCCAGCTCTCCCAAGTCCCAGGCTAGCAAGGTAACCCCTGGGCTACCCTTCCCCCGCCCCTTAGCAGAGACATTCCTGCTATACCAAGATCCGGCTATTACAGGGGCTAGTCAAAAATGTTCCATCAAAACACTTTTTCTAAGGAAAATCAGGGCTTTTCAATTAAACAAAAATGTTCACAGAGAGCGTCTGCTTTCGCCGCAGATATTTTTGGTGGTTTGTTGTTGTTTTTTGGTCAGGAAACAATTTTCCAAGGAGAAACTGAAATTGTCCATTAAAAAAAAAAAAACTCTCGTTTTCCCAAAAGTCTGACCAACAGGCAGCGTGGTCCAGTGGCTAGAACCTTGGGCTGGGACTCAGAAACCTGGATTCTGTTCCCGGCTCAGACACTTGGGCAAGTCATTTCCCAAACTCTATGCCTCGGTTTCCCCAGCTGTAAAATGGGGATAATGATCTTGAGCGCCTTTCTAAAGTGTTTTGACATCTACAGCTAAAAGGCACTAATAAGAGCCAGGTATTACTATGACCTAGGTACTTAAACAGTGTTGCCAACTCACATGAATTTATTGAAAGTCTCCCAGTATTTGGTGTTTTTCTTAAATTCCTAGCTCCTGGAGTCATGTGAGAATCTCAGCTTTCATTTTTAAAGAAGAGGCACATTTCTAGCCTGGGTGGTTGCAGAGAAAAGCCTGGAGATGTGACCCCAAAGGATAAAAAAGGAGAAGGCAAATAAAACAGAGCCCTTCCAACAATCTCATGATTTTCTACCTGGATCTTGTGATTTTCTTAACACTCGGGGGTGACAAACCCATCGGTGTGGCCCTGCTCTCTCATCACCTTATTGTCATGCTGGATTTTTGCCTCCAAACACCACTAGCAGGTAGGAAAGGATCAGTCCCATTTTACCGATGGGGAAACTGAGGCAAATGGCAGATTAAGTGACTTCCCCCAAGGTCAGTGACTAAGCAGGGACTTGAATCTGCATCTCGTGGGTATTAGTACAGCACCCGATCTACCGGACCGTGCCTTCTGACACATAGTAAGAAAACAGCTCCCAGCTAATCCCAGCTACCTCTCCCTAGCTGCCCAATTTTCCAGTTTCCCCCAGCAATGATGAGGCAGCTGAGTCACCGACACATGAATCTGCGACGGGTCAGGGACACCGGGGTCTCGGTGCCACCAGCTCTGGGGTCAGCATTGAACAAACCGAGATGCAAGAGGGTTCTTCATTTCCAGACAGGATTCAGTGAGAACCTTGAAAGACCAGTGAATCTATCCCAGGAAATCATCCAGGGGGAACCTGCCAGCCCAGGGGTACGTGGGCTTGATTCATCCTAAATGTGTCCTGGCTCTCTCTAGCAGCCACATATGAGGGTAATAGCCTACTGCTGCTACCAGCTCACAGAACCTGGTGGGAGACACTGATACAGAAGCTCCTGGGTTTCTAGCCCCACTGATCCCACCTTTGGCGTGGATACCTGGGAGTGATTTGGCTTTGTCGAGTGTAGGACGTCCAGCCTGCAGCCCAGAAGCAATCCTAGTGCAGAGGTTCTCTTTCTCTTCTTTCAGGGTCCCCTCTCCAGTTTCTGACACCACCGCCCACACACCCACCTTGCCCCGTGGCACTGCTCCGGTCTGGCACCCCCTCAGTGGAAACTAGAGTCTTCAGTCCCCTCAGAACAAGCTTGGACAGTTTAGATTCTTATCGGTAAATGTCGGTCAGCATTGATTTTGCCAGACACACACAAACCGACAAAACCCATTTCCATCAGTAATAATCAAACCGTACAGCTAGGCAAAGTAAGACAAATGCTGCCTGAGAACACCGCCGAGTTTGATTTAAGGGTATTTACTCGGGATATTTTGACGGGTGATGTTAACAATTTGCGTTTTAATGGTTATAAAGCTTTAGCCTTTTGAATCTCAGCGTCTACTGTCATTCAATAATTATTGTCTGCCTCCCTCCCCATTGTCTAACCCCCCCCGCATAATTTCCTGCAACTGTGAAAATTTAAATGGATAAAAAATGAAAAATGCTTAAAAAGAAACATTGATAGTATACGGCGAAACTAGAACAAAACACAAATTGAAGTCTGCCCAGCCCACCTACACGGCACTATTAATAACTTGCTGTCACGCCAAGCGCACCATTGACGTTTACACACTGCAAAGTCAGCCTGTGGAACTCACAGCCACAAGCTCTCATTGGGGCCAAGAGCCTGCCAGGGTCAGAGGAGGATCAGAGACGACTATGGGAAATAAGAGCACCTAGGGTCACATCTGTGAGCTTTGAAGGGACTGAAACTCTCCAGGAGGAGGGTAGGAGCCAACCTCTAACGGATGGGGATTGGGAGGAACTTCCCCTGAGGAAGTCCACTGGGGTGAGCCTTCCATCACCCTGTGATGCTGCTGGTGCCCGCCAGAGACAGAGGATGGGTGGCCCCATAGGCAAAACTCTGGCCTAGGTCTCAGGACACCTCAGTTCAATTTGCTGCTATGCCGCAGGCTTCCTGTGTGACCGCGGGCAAGTCACGTGGTCTTGCTGGGCCTCAGTTGCCCAATCTGTGCAATGGGGATAAGCCTTTCAGGGGGGTTGTGAGGGTAAATGCGGTGAGGATACTACGGTAATGAGGCCCAGATACATGCCCGTGCTAGATAGAGGGACTCCTGGTCTGACCCAGTCTGGCGCCCCTATGCTGGGGTACGGCCCTCACCCAGCATCTGGGCTGCTTCTCCCAGGGGCTTATAGGAATATGTCAACTGGGGTCAAATTCCCTTCTTTGTGCCCCCCCGGATCCTGGGCAGCTGCATCCCATTGGCTGCGGGCTCCTCCCACCACAGCTCTGCCAACGCCTCTCATTCCCTAGCCTCAGCACCTCCTGCTATCCCAGCCCTGGGTGCCTTGAGTAATCAAGTCGGATATTGTGGTGGGTTTTTTCATGTGCACGTACATGGTGCCAGCCCATGAATCTTATTCGAATGGTTATTCACTTCCTTTCCGAAAGGGCTGGGTGACGCTGATCCACCCCAGAGGCAGCTGCATTTCGGTGGTCAGGAACTTCCCGTCCCGCACAGGGGAGCTCAATGAGCACACAGAGAGCCTTGGGAGAAAGGTGCAACTGGACATTATGTATTAGCACGACCTAAGGTACGGGAAGAAAAGCCCCGCAGCCCCAAATCTCAGAGCCCGGCCCAGTTGACTCAGGCTCGAGGGGCTGTAAACAGCAGTGTCGAAGTTCAAGCTCGGAAACACGGAAAGGGAGGAGGGTCTCAAAGGCGGGGCGCCACCCTGAGCCCCAGTCAGTTGACCCAGGCTCTGAGACAAAGTGCCGCAGGTTTTCTTTGCAGAGCTGCCATGCCCCAGAGACCCCAGCTGCCGTCAGGGCCCCGTTACAGGCAGGTACGGCACAGACAGAGGGCGAGAGGCAAACCCAGCCCCAAAGAGCTCACCTTCTAAATAGCCAGTGACTGGGAGAGGCGCAGAGAAGGGGAAGATGACATAGGCAGAGCCAGGAGTGGAACCCACGTCTCCTGAGTCCCAGTCCTACACCCTCCCCCCTGAAGCACTCTGCCAACACAGTCACCACACAGACCAACTGAACTCCAACATGGCAACCGTCTCCCTTCATTCTATCCCCACTAACACCGTGGCAGCCTCCAAGCCGGAGGGCCAACCAACCTCCTGAGAGCACCTCGAGGCCCTCCACCCGCCATCCATGCCACAGCTGGCTGACAGACCGCCAGGCTCCGCACAGCCTGCGAAGGCTGAGTTATGGGCTCGAAGAGAGCCGGAGCGTATGTCGGTTGCGGGCGCCATTCACGTGCCGCGCTGGAGCGTTTCAAAACAATATGCAGGCATTTAAATTTTAATGCAAGCGAGCTGCTTATTGTTATGTTAATTTCCCGATGATTTAAAGGAAACATTTCCCAAGGAGGCACCAATCAGTCACCCCTCCGCTCCGGCTTTAATATTTGTAACGGAAGATGATGAGGGGCTAGTTTCTGTTTCCACTGATAAAGGGGGGGAGGGGGGAAGAAGGAATTAAATTATGAGCATTGGAGAAAAACATTATTAATCACAGATTTGAACCGTCGCTGTATTAGGGAAACAGTAAATCTCTCTGGCAAAAGGCATGTTTCGGCGCTGGCTCTCGACGGGCTACTAGGGAATAAATCTGGGTGGCTCCTTTGCATCCCGCGCTTCTCTTTGCGAGTCAATTAATCTAGTAATTGGATTTGAAAAGATGTCAAGAGATTATGGGAGACAGATAGATAGAGAGGGGCGGGGGACGGGAGGATGGGGGGCGGTCCCTTCCCTGGCTGCAGGATCCGAGCCGGGATTTAGGGAGGCCTCAAGTGGCGGCTGTGTGAATTAGTCTGGGGGCTAGACAGGGGGAGCGCAGGGTTTGGCCCTGTCTAGCAGCCTCCAACAGACAGCTCAATTTTGATCACACCTGCGTCCTATCTTTCCTGGGCTGCGGGTGGCTGGGTGGGAAAATAGGCCCAGCTCCCAGCTCCTGGAGCAGTTTGGACCCAGGTCAGTACTTTGGGGTTGTTCCCGACGTGCCCAGCCCAGACCCAGACCCCTTCGGTTTGATTTAGGTTTTTTCTTCCTGGATCTGGACTTTGCAATTTGGTCCCATCTCTACCAGCTGGCGAGACTGGCGGATGGGAGCAGGAGGCGATGAATCCACAGGCATGCAAAGCAGTTTTGCCTCTCAATACCCCACGCGCACAGTGCACCAGGTGCCTGACAAAGCCATTGGCTTATAGGTTTAACAGGCACAAAAGCAGCTGCCAAACCATCTACTTCTTCCATGGGGTGGGCACACAGTGGGTGAGGCTGGCACACTGGCATACCCAGTTGGGGAAGTCTAGTGCCTGGGCATTACTGCCATGAGACTGATGGGTCCCATGCAGTCATGTTGGTTCCAACAGACCCACTTTGCCATCATCACACTCACCCTGCAGGGCATTCTGGGACTCCTGGGGCACCTGTCCCACAGTGCCCCACAAGCAGGGGCGTTTGGGTAGTTTCCAAATGCAAAGCAGTGCATTGTGGGACAGAGTCAGGAGCCCTGCGAACCATGGAAGTGTCAAAACCCCCTGCTAGCAGCAGCGACTCAGCCAGGTCCCTGGGGGCAGGCGCTCCAGCCAATGCTCGCCAAGGGCCCCGGAGTGCAGTGTGTTCCCAGCAAGGGCTGCACGCTCTGGCATTCATCCGTTGCATCACGATCCCTTTGCCTCTAGTATAGATGCGGCCATGTCTCGATGGAATCTTTAAACAGCTGCTGCTTCTCAGCCCAGCGGCGGGCAAACCCCAGCGCTATCCTTGGGCACAGAGGGCCATTGTAGCAAGTGCAGATACCAGGCACTTAGCCGGACCCCCTACCGGCTTCATTCAATTACACTTTTCATGCATACTTGGATTCAATTCATAAAACAGAGCCCTGGGTTTTGCACAGTGCAGGGAAGTGCTGTAATTAAACCAAAGGAGGAAATATACTGTATTCCTGGGCTCTGGCGGATGCAGATTGAGCAGCTCCTTTGCCCCAGATCCAGAAATCAGACGTTACTGCTGCTGATTCACGATAAGTCATTCCTTATATTGTCAGCAGCCTGGGAAGTGGCACCTGAAGCTGAGAACGTGCTTGGTTAAAGCCTGGCAAAGTTATAAGCAACAGAAGGTCGCCTGACTCTTTCCACTCTAAGCCCCTGTCTTCCACTGCTTATTATAACCTTGTCAGAATGTTATCTATTCCAGCTGAAATGTCCCACGCGTGCTCTCAGCCTCAGACTGAACGTTTGGGGAAAGTTTCGGCCAAAATGGTTCAGCTGTTGTTGAGAACGAGATTATGGGAAAATAGGCAGTTTGGCCAATGTTGGAGCAGAGAGTGGAAATCTGGCCAGGGGCTAGCTCTGGGGTCAAGCGCCTTTTGTTGTCCCTGTGAAAATCCATCCAGGTTTGCCCAGGCTATGAGCCTTTGAACGTCACCATTTGTACATGCTCACTAAAAGCCTGCTGCTAAATTCTCTGAACAGGCCAGCTGCACTGAGCATGTTCCCAGGCTCCCCACAAGACCGGGTCACGGCAAACAGCACTTATGATTGCACCAAACCTCCCCCCTCACTTCCCAGGAGGCAGGCAAGTATAATTCCCTGCATCTCAGAGATGGGGTAAAGGAGAGGAAGCCCGGGGTCAGAGCTTGGAACAGAAGCCAGGTCGTAGATCTAGCAGCCCTAGCCTTCATCTATGTACCCACACTGATTTTCAGAGTGGCTGTGGCAAAGCTATGTGTCTGGCCGCACAGTCCATACAGCCTGCTCTATTTCAGAGCCACCCTTCCTGATTCCCGGCATGCCTCGGCCGCCTGGCAGCAAGGTGCACGGAGGATAACAACCTACTACCTCTATCAGTTACACTCCTTCAGCTCAAGCAGACCGGATGGTTTGGGGCTCCAGCCGGGGGGTCATTATGGCTCCACGCAGGCCAATGTTTTCAGTTTTCTCTTTCACAAATGTCTAGGAAATTACAGTTACACAGATTGATGCTTAAAAGAACACGAAGGTGGCAAAGACAAGCACTCGAGAGCTGGGGAGGCCGGAATGGAGGTCAGCTGAGCCCAGCCCCCCTTGGGCCCATAGATCACAGCGGAGTCCTTAGCTCCAGGATCACCTGCGGGATCATTCAGGGCGGAGGGATGGGCAGCCGATCCCTGGATAGGGTAAAGGGAAGTGGCAGGAAAGCACAGAAGGAGGTTTCCTGGGCGGAGCCTGTTGTATCCAGCCAAGCACCTGCCGGCTTTGCTGCGGGAGGAGTCTTTCCCCTTTGCTTATGGGGCGGGGGAGGGAACATGTGGCTGGACCCAGCCCTTCCCTGCCCTCGCTGTGTGAGGGTGCATTGCCATACTAGGCTGTCTGGACTTGGGGCTTGCACGACCCGGCTCCCACCAGACAACCCTCAGCTCTGCCAGGCCCCTCTCTTCCCCCCTCTGCCTGTCCTACTGCAAGCCCCTCTCCCCCCGCCCTTTACAAGGTGTCACTTGCTCCTCTGTTTATCAGGGAGGCCCTTCTAAGGCGCTCACACACACACACACACTAACCCCCGCCCCGAATGCCCGGCAGGCGCTCAGTCTCCTCCACTGTGCTACCCGTGTCCCAGCAGATCCTGAGTGGCCACCATTCGGGAGCCCGGGCGGATGGGATGGGCGGCTCTGTGCTGGGGAAGGGCTGTGATCCTTTAGAATAATTGATACCAAAGCCCATTCCCAACCCAGATCCCGTTCCCCTCTCGCGATCCAGATTCCATTCCCCTCCCCCTTCCCCAGATCCCGTTCCCCGCCTCCCCCGCCCCGCAGTTGTTTCTTTACTAAAATCTCCCTTCACTCTGGTTTCAAGCTGGAAATATTTCTGGATGCAGCTGGAGCATTTCCTCGTGCCCGGCCTGCGTTCCCTGGCACCCAGGGTGCGGTTGGGCCCTGGCTAAGCACTGGTGGCTCCACTCAGCTGAAGTCAGCGGTGGAAGGAATCTGGCCAGGTGCTTCTTCAGCCAAGAGACCCGCTCTCAGCCCTTTTCTGATCAGAGTGATCGGAGGGCTGGGGAGGGGGCTGCGCTCTGGCTATTCTGAGCCCCTGCATGGCTCTGCAGGGGTCATTGCAGCAAGGTACAATTTGGAGCAGCCCTGAGAGCTGCTGTAGCTTGCCCTGTGTGCACAAACCCTGCCATTGCACACACACACGTTGCACGCATGTGCATGGCACACACTGTGCACGCTCGCAAAATATACACGTGTGCACACGTTACACACTCGCAAACGTGCACTGCACACACTGTGTACGCTCACGCTTCCACACGCGCATACACACACTGAGCGTGCCCGCACAATGCACGCACACATGCATTGTACACAAGCCTTGCAGACACACTAGGGTCATACACTTGTGCACGCACACACACTGCGTGGCGAACCCTCTAGGCCCACACACATATGTGCATGCCGCCCCCACGCATCCCTTTCATCCCAGAGCCTGGCAA
The DNA here is from genome assembly GCF_013100865.1 of Trachemys scripta elegans. NCBI lineage: Eukaryota > Metazoa > Chordata > Testudines > Emydidae > Trachemys > Trachemys scripta. The sequence goes on along the minus strand of NC_048313.1, from coordinate 20,324,272 downwards.
AGCCCGGCAGCCAGGGGGGGCCCTAACTTCAGAGCTTAGCACTGAGTAGACACTAATCCAACTTGTTCGGGAGCCGGCCCTGCCAGGGGAGCTGTGTGTCACCCATGCTCTGGGCCTGACAGCTCCATTAGACAGCGCCGGTCCAGGGGCAGAGAAGAAAGGCCGGGAGCCTGGGCAGCTCGTATTTCTGCCGGGTGAAGGTGCTGAGCGCACAGCTCAGACTGCATCATCCCCCCGCCAGCAGCCGGGAAATTCATCAGACACCACCCCCCCACCCACTGCTGCCCCCATCCTATCTTTTAACAAGCCCTGGCGGTTCCGCCCCACTTTCCTCTGCGCCGGACTCGTCAGCCAGCGGTTGTCATGCCAACCCGACCTCCGACCCCCTTAATGGCTATTTCAGGTGGTTATTTATGGCAGCGATTAGGCCCTGGCTGGATTTATGGCTTTGCCCCCCCCCCCCCAGCCCCAGTCCCCAATTCCCAGCCTCCCTGGCGCAGCCAATGGCCGTTGGAGGAGGCCCAGGGAAATGCCAAGGCCTCAGGGAACAGGTCCTTGGTGGCACAGCACCGGCTGGGAATGGCGATCACCAGTCAAGAATCCCAGCGTGCCCCCCACGTCCAGCCTGACAGGGGGGGCCCCTCAAACTTAGGGGTCTAAGCCAATAGCTGGGGCTGGGCTGGGGGTGGTGATACACTAATGCAGCATGGAGACGGGGTCCCCACATCCCACATGGACCAGGTCGCCATGGTGACAGGCTTCTGTACACCTAGGGCCCACCCTGAACCGCTCCCCACACCCGCCCATAAACACCCCCCAAGCTCCATCACATTTCCACCTCTGTTGCCCTGCTGCCAGGCCCGTCAAGAGAAATCTGCCCCCCCCCCGTACATCACATTCACTGCTCCCCCCATTTCACTTTATTTACAAAGCTGTTACAGCTGTCCCCTCTCCCCCATCACAGGGCCCTGGGACAATTGTCCCCCGGCCTGCTCAGGGTCAGGATTGTGGGGTATCAGCAGAGCTGTGCAGGGGGAGCCCAGGGCTGGGATTGTGGGGGGGGCTGTGGGTCAGGATTGTGGGGTATCAGCAGAGCTGTGGGGAAGCTCCAGGCAACTCCATCATCTCCCCTCTGCTCGCCCCACCACTTTGAGCAGCAGCAGGAGCCTGATTCGGCCAGGCACCAAGTGCCCTCAACTCCCACTGACGCCAACGGGAGCGGCAGGTGCTCAACGCCTCACAGGATAGGGCCCTAACCAAGTGTCTGTTGCCTCCACAAGTCTCAGCCTGGCCTGACCAATCTCCCCCCACCCCATCTCCCAATATCCTTCTTCCTCTCCCCCCCACCCCAGGCCCCAAACCTCTCTCTGATTCTGGCTAATGGGAAACGAAAACAAAAACATCTTACTGTAGGTCCTACACACATGAAGCTGGGCACACGCCCCCCCCGTGCGTGGACCTGGAATGTTTGGGCCAGCTGTTCAGAAGCGTTGAGCTCATAGCAACTCCCTCCCCGTGAGGGCAATGGAGACCCCCACACACATTAGGAATAATAGAGAATTACCCACCCGCCCACCCCCGCACCCCCAGCTGGGGCCGCTCTCATCACTGGCTGGCTGAAGCACCGGTCACCAGGTAACAGCTCCGCTCCAGCCCAGGATGGCAGCAACACAAAGGAACAGCTGCTGCAGGGAGCAGCCCGCCTGCCCAAGCCGCAGCAGGGCAAACGCCCTGGATTTGTCTCATGGGTAGGTCATAGCAAGCAGGGATCAAGGGAGGAACCTCTGGAGCTCCAAGCATGAGCATCTCCTGCATGAGTTAAACACCCACATGCCCTTAGGCCTGTCGGTAGCAGACTCAGCAACCTGTCACCACTAAAGGGGGACATGAGCACCATGCCCCAGGATCCAGCCCCACCACACAGCCTCTGTGCCACTCATTAGCCCAAGTATTGAGGAGGCCACAGGTCGGAGCTGCTCCCCAAGCTCATAAGGGGTCCCCAGTGCTCTGGGGCAGGATGGAAGGAGCTTGCACAGCATGTCCATGCTCTCCTGATAAGCAGGATCTCAGCTCTGGCCGGCACCAATTCACCAAAGCCCCCAGAAATGCATTAAATCCCCTCCCAGCTGTCGTGGCAAATCCCCCAAGATGACAGCACATCTGGGCTGCTCCCAGCCCTCACCGTCCCTGCCAGCATCATCCCTGCCAGCTGCGGGGGGGCTATGTCCCACCCCAATATCTGAGGGTCATTCTGGTCGCTTGGCGCAGGAAACCTGGGCCCAGCTGGATTGGCTGAGCCAGATGCTCTCCCTCTGCCCATGCACTTATTCCTTTCCCATGTGAGCTGTGCCCTGTTTGGCTCCCAGAGCTGGCTCCTCCCATGCCAACACCCTCGTCCGACTGGCAGGTGGCGGCTGGGCCGTGTACACTATTCAGCGATGGGATGTTTGCCTTATGCTCCTTAACTAACTGCTCCCAGCCCCACATGTGCACTTTGCCCAAGAGCAACAATCCTCACTGGGCAGAGGGGGAAACTGAGGCACAGAGGGGGGACGTACTTCGACCAAAGTTGCACACAGAGCTAGGAATAGGACTTAGGAGACCTGACCCTCCCAATGACCCCTGCTCTAACCACTAGATCCTATTCCCCTCTGGGAGCCAGGGATAGAACCCAGGAGTCCTGATTCCCAGCCTTCCCCCCCCGCTCTAGCCACCCCACAGCACTCCCTCCCCTTCCTCTCAGGCTACAGGTAGCGCCTGTCGGTTGGTCGTGGTGACCTTCCATCTCCCTCCTCGACCTCTGCGGTTCACTTCTCCTCCTTTGCCAGAGATCCCACCCAGGGCGGGGAGCAGTGATTGTTTATCTACTGAGGCTAATTAGGAGCGATCGTTAGGGTGAACCCCATCACTCACAAGCAACGAACACACTGTAACTAGCAGCAGAGCTTCTCCCTGATGCGTCGCCAGGGACGGCTGCACCAGCCTGGGATCCCAGCTGCCCCCTACACTCAGCACCTGGACTGGAGCTAATTGCAATGGGGCTAGCTCATGGGAGGCTCCTGTCCTCTCATCTGTGCTGTGGGAGGCTGCGAGATGGCAGTGGGGGGAAGGGTCTGCAGTCGATAGATAGAGATGTATATATTGATCAGTTGATCAGTCAATAGATTAAAGGATTATTTTTCTTGGCTTGATCCCTGGGGGCTCCATTCCCACCTCTAAGCACCAGTGCTCCCAGCCCCTGATAAAACCCAGCCCCGTCCCTTCCCTTCACATTCTAGGAACCAATGATCCCGTGGAGTTCGACCCCGCCAGGGCTGACATGTTTTAGCCGCATCTTGGGCCTCCTCGCTCTACATTAAAGATGAGTTAACAGCTTCCTCCTGGCGCAAGGAGCAGGAGTGTCAGTTACATCACTCTGAAACCTCGGGCTAAGCAAAGACAACTTGATATTGAATCTGGCTTCCAGCCCCAGCCTCTGGAGAGCCACGGGACTGGCAGGGTATGTGTGTGAGTGTTGAAATGTTGTGTGTGTTACTCCCACGCTGGCGGGCCTCAAAACCACCACCGCCTGCAGCGCTCCTTCCCTCCCAGCCTGTGCCCAGAACCCAGGGAGACTCAGCAATTGGCACAGGGTCACCCGGGGCGTCTGGGGCAGGACTGGGCGGAGAATCCCATTTTCCACATGCCTCTCCTGCTCTTTTGTGGGAAAGGACTCTGGCCCCCCAAAGCAGCCTCCAGCCCTCAAAGGCCTGATCCCTGGGCAATACTGTAACAACAGGGAGAGGTGGGGGGCGCAGTTGGCAGTGAGCCACAGTATGGTGGTGTATGGGCTGGGACTGGAGAGCCCCCGGCACAAGAAGGGTTAACAGCTTGCAGGGTGGTGGGGAAAGGCTCAAGGGGAAAACTCTTTGCCGCCCCCTACTGGTCCCATCAGCACAGGACCCCCAGAGGCAGGCACTAGGTGGCAAATGATTGACTGGTGGGGGCGGCAGGTGTTAGGAAGGGCCAGACAGCTGTGGTCTGATCACTGGGGGTCCAACGGGCTCAGGGGAGGGGCTGGCTGATGTGGGCCCTACCATAGATGGAGGGGGGGGGGCAGGTCTCGGGGGAGCCATCAACATTCCTCTTCTAGGGGTAGCTGACGGGTAGAGGGAAACTAGCTCCTGTCCCCCACACCTACCCCCGCATCCTACCCTGCATCAGCCACCTATCAGTGATCTGGGCCAGCACCCTTGAGGTCAAAGGTTCTGTGTCCTATTGCCAGCCCCTCACCCCCTGGCCCCTGGCCCCAATGCCCCAGCTGAACACCTCCCCAGAGCCAAGCCCCAGTTTCCACCAAGACTTCGAGTACCTGCCTGACCCCGCCCCCACCTGCATGACCCCGCCCCTGCCCATGTAACTCTGCCCCTGCCTGCTTGACCCCATCCCTACCTGCGGGACCCCACACAGAGGTCACCATTTGGAAGAGTGCACTGCCCCACTCCTGCTGGCCTGGGCTGGCACACATGGTGCGTGGTGCTTGGGAAGTCACACAGGCTTCTGTGGAGGCAGTTATGGTCCCGATCCCAACGCTGAGCCCGATTCATCCCTGTACTGGGGCAGGAGCCAAGGGGAGGCAGCTGGGGGCAATTCAGCCCCCCATGCAGGGTATAGCATACAGGGGTATCACCAGCTTGTACCCTTGTTGCAATGACTCCTCTGGGCCACAGAATAGCCACAGCATAGCTCTGCCCTGGCCATGTCCCCTCCTGTCCTGTCCCACTCACCCCACCCGAGACCCACCCTGGGGCGCGCCCTACACCCCGAGGCATCTCCAAGGGGGGCAGGAGCAGACACCTGCCGATGGCCCCTTGGCCTGACCCAAGCTAGCGTGAAAGGGCTATGGGGCAATCAGACCCATCACACCGAGGGCCCAGCCCCTGTTGTGCATTGCTTCCTTCACACTAAGCTGGCCCTATAGATCCATGCCCCCCCTCACTGTACCCTCAACCCCAGCCCCCCTCAACTTGAGCTAACGGAACCAGCGGCAAAGCTGAGTTTGCCCAGGAATTGTGGCATCCTGATGGCAGACAGAAAGGGGCCTGATCCCCCCCCACACACACACACACTCCTTCCCTGCAGCGGAGCCGCCTTGCCCCCCCGGCCTCCTTCCTCCCGATTCGCCGCGGTGCAGGAGGGAGGCAGCGACATAAAAATGCAGATTCGGGATTGGTATGAAATAACATTCGATATAAATCCCTCTCCTGCGGGTCGCAAGATGAATCGGCCGCATTGAAATTCCACCGCAGTGATAATTAAACTCAGGATCGGCTCTGTGCTAAATTACATTCCTGCAATGCCGCTGCTTCGGGTCCCGGGAAATTGCTCCCAGGGCCTGGAGGAGAGGTTTTATCGCCCACCTGGGTGTGCCTACTGGAGAGGTTTGTTTCCTCCGAGACCGTAAAGCTGCCCCCTTGATTTATCGGCCCCTTCTCCCAAATCCGATTAAATATAGGATTTCTGCAGGATCCCCAGCCCCGCTCCCCGGATTGGCTCCCGCAGAGCACCGGGGCCGAAGCAGGCAGGACAAACAACCCCAGTGAGGGCTGCCAGTCCCCCTGATTTACAGCCCAGCCCTGCTTTATGGGGGCTTCGCATTTTTGCTCTTGCTTTTTTCTATTCCTGCCTCTTGTTGTCCCGGGGGCCATGTCCCCCTCCTGCTCCCACCTCCCCCGCCTGTAGGAGTCTAGGTACAGGCAGGGCCAGCCACTGCTGGTGGTGGCCCATAATTCACCGGCCAAGGCCCGCCAACCTGTCGTGGGTTTGTCCTATGTTGGGACTGGATAGGGAGAGTCTGATCTCCCCAGCCGTGTACCCTATGCTCACGAGCATCAGGGTGGAGGCAGGGAGAGCCCACTGGAGCATCTGCTTGAGGAGAGGGGGCTGGGGCAAGTGTTTGAGGGGAGGTGGGGCACCGTGGGCAGTGAGGGAGAGGGGGGTTTCACCCGCTTCTGATTAGGTCTCATGCCACCCTACTCTGCCCCACAAGGTGCCCATCGGGCCACACCTGCTGGGTTAATGGCTAGAGCAGGTGCCCTGGCAGCTGATGGGGAGATGCAGGGGCAGGGAATCAGCTTCGTGGGCATGTGGGTGCAGCTTGGATTGCTGGCTGCCCCACCCCCACCCTGGGAGGTGGGGGATGGAAATGGCAACTATAAAGAGAGAGAGGGAGGGCTTGTAGTAAAGAGACTGGACTGGGGCACAGGACACCTGGTTTCCATCACCATCTCTGCCCCCAACTCCCCATGTGTTAGGGTGACCAGATGTCCCGATTTTATAGGGATAGTCCTGATATTTGGGTATTTTCTTAATTAGGCACCTATTACCCCCGACCCCGTCCCGATTTTTCACACTTGCTGTCTGGTCACCCTACCATGTGTCCTCTGGCCTGTCGCCAAGGACAGAGCTTCCCAAGTGCTCCGCATCCAGCAGCTCCCATGGTTCCCAATGGGGTGCGGGGCGGGGGGGAATTCTCCATTGTTCTCAAGGGGACGCAGATACACACATTTCCCCTCCCCACTCAACTGGGGGTAGGGTGACTAGACAGCAAGTGTGAAAAATCAGGATGGGGGTGGGGGATAATAGGAGCCTATATAAGAAAAAGACCCAAAAATCGGGACTGTCCCTATAAAATCGGGACATCTGGTCACCCTGACTGGGGGTCTCTGTGCAGCACCCCAGCCTGGGAAGATGAAAGGGTGCCCCCTGGTGGAGCTGGTGGGAACTGCTCTCAGCCAGTCTGAGGCAGCCATGGTCCAGCCAGGCAGTCCCCAAGCAGAGCCTGCCATAGCCACCGCACGAGATGTCCCAGGCAGGGCTGCCCTTGAGGCCTGCAGACAGCTCGGGGCGGGGGTGTCAGGGAGCCCACCTGGTGGTGGAGAAAGGGGCCAGCTTGGTGGGCCTGGAGACTGGAGTCCTGCATCCCAAGCAGGGGCAGCTTCCCCCCAACACAGTGTGGCTGGTCAGGAGCAGGCAGATCATTCAGCCATGGGGGGCTCTCGGCGGTGTGTGTGTGTGTGTGTGAGAGAGAGAGAGAGAGAGAGAGAATGTGCCTCCCTCTGGTGGCTAGAGACCCAGAAGGTATCTAAACCCCTTAACCCTGGAGCTGGGCAAAATGGCTGTAACAACCTTCCTTGGTTTTGGTTTGTCTGTTTCATGGTTGCTGAAACGGAAGCTACTTCCCCAAAGCCGCAGTATCCCTGGGGAAATCCCCGTGGATTTAGGTGCTCCCTGGTGATTAGCGAGCCCCAACTTTAGTTGAAGGGGTGGGAGTGGGGGTGTGTGTGTGAAATTTTAGCAAAGACCCTCTTTCCCCAGAATGCTCTTTAGGCATCAGAGTTAAACAGGCTGCTAATAAAGCTAAAGGCTGTTCCACACTCTCGGCAGTGTCTTCCCTTCCCCAGGGCCCTAATTCCAGCCTCTCACAACATCATAAACTCACAGGCTGTCTTGTTGCCACAGGTCTTCCAGAGAGGCTGAGAGCTGAATTGCTGGTTGAAGTCCAGCAGCTACCTCCACACTCACTTTGGGCAAAACCCGTTCAGGCCCCTTCCTCCATCAGAAAAACAGGCCATCTGTAAAAGCACTGATTTCCACAGGGATTTTCAACGAGCCAGAGTCAGGAACCACTTCAGTTGGCCTTTGGTTTCACAAATGTGCCTCTGTGCAGTATTTAAATACTAGGGACAAACACAAGGTGCTGGGGAACTTTTATTAGCAGCAATTATTATCTGTATTGTGGTAGAATTTGGAGGTCCCAGCTGAGACTGAGCCCCATTGGGCTAGGTGCTGCACAGACACAATCCCTCTACCAAAGACCTTACGGGGCAGACAAAGGGTGGAAGAGGAAACTGAGGCACAGGATGGGGCAGTGACTCAGCCAGCAACTCAGGGACAGAGTCAGGAACAGAACCCAGAGGTCCCAACTCCCACCACAGTGCCCTAGCCACCCAGACCACACTGCCACTAGCAGTTATAGCCTAGAACAGCAGATAGCCACTGTTCTTGCTAATCATAACAGGAGAAAGAAGGTTGGATTTCAAGAGGGATCTAGCCACCATAAGACTCAGGAATGCAAACTGGGCCAGGGTCCTTACCAAGCCTCTCAGATGCAAGACCAGCCTCTATCTGCAGTGACATTGACTCTGGCCCCTGAATTTTCACTAGTACTTGCAAATGAGTGGCTTGATTTACAGGAATCAGTGAAAGCTGTGGCCACTCTCATTTAGGGGCCTAAATAGGAATTTAGGGGCCTAACTTTAACACATACACCCCAGGTTTTGACGTCAGTGAATGGAGTTTGCAGTATGCAGTTCAGAGCACTAGGGGGAGAACTGGAGCACATGCAGGGATGGTCGGTTACAGATAATGGAGGTTTCTGCCATAAAGACTCCATTTATGTAGGGTGTGTAGCTCGAAAGCTTATATTACTTCACCCACCTTGTCTCTATAAAGATGCCACCTCAACCCAAGCAGCAGGCCTGGAAGGCGGGGGCACAAGGAGGGGTATCTCTGTTGCCCTGATGTGCTCAGCCCTTTCTGCATGGACACGCATAACCCTGCCCTGCTGGGAGCACTTTATCTTGGACTCAAATTCTGGAGGGTGATTTTACTTTTTTTACTCTGGTTTTTCTTTTCCCTTTGGATGCACCAGGTTTCGTCATGAGGCCGGTATTGTATGGAATCCCCAGAGGAAAATACCCCCTACCTGGGCACTGCTTCCCAAGCGTTAGCTCTGCTGTTGTTGGGCAAATGGCATTATGCAGATGGTGCCTGATCCAGCAGATGTACTTCCCCACACAGTACCACCCTTGGGCCACAGGGTAGTGCTGCAGCATCAGCCTTGGCAGTACTGCCCTGGCCCAGCAATTGGCACCATGCCCTCTGCCCTCCTGCAGTATCAACCCAGGTGAGTAAGTGGTGCTGCAACCACCTGCAGTATTGCCTCTGGACCAGTAGGAGGCTCTGCATCGACCTGCAGTACTACCTTGGGTCTGTAGGGGGTACTGCACTCACCTGCAGTATCCCCCCAGGTCAGTAGGGGGCGCTGCACCCCGTGCTACTGAGCCTCGGCCAACAGGTGACGCTGCGCTCACCCCTCTGTAGTACCGCTCCATGGCCTGCAGCTGGCGCGTCGCCCTCCTATCGTACCGCCTCCCGGTCAGCAGGTGGCGCTGTGGCACACAGCACTAGCTGTTCCTGGGACCTTCCTGCCGGGCGGACGCTCTGGGCGCTACCCGCTCCCTCTAATACCCCTCGTTCGCCGCGGAGTTCCGGCCTGCCGCGGACGTCGCTCTCTGGGCCGCGTTGTGGTCCCGCGCATGCGCAGAGACCCTTCTCTCTTTGCCCTTCCTCCTCGAGCACCGGGTAAGGAGGCCCCCGGCGTCCTCGACCTAAGCGGGGCGGCCTGACGCGGGGGAGGCCTCTGGTGCTGGGAGCGAGGGGGGGCTGGGGGTGACGGCTGGAGTTGAAAGTGGCAGGGAGGGTGAAAGTGGCAGGGGAGGGGGGCGAAGGTAGGGGTGTGGGGGAAGGGACTGGGGGGTGTGGGGAGGGGCTGGGGTTGAAAGTGGCAGGGGAGGGGGCGAGGGTAGGGGTGTGGGGGAAGGGACTGGAGGGTGTGGGGAGGGGCTGGGGTTGAAAGTGGCAGGGGAGGGGGCGAGGGGAGGGGTGGGGGAAGGGACTGGAGGGGTGTGGGGGAGGGGCTGGGGTTGAAAGTGGCAGGGGAGGGGTGTGGGGGAAGGGGCTGGGGAGCTGGGATCCCTGTTTCACTGGGGCGAGGGGGGGTTGGGCTGTGGGGGAGGGAGGTGGCTGCCTGGCTGGCGAGGAGGAGGGGTACTAGGTGGCTGTATGTTGGGCTAGGTCTGGGATCCTTCAGCCCTCTTCACCCCCAGGGCTCCTGTTCTCCCCTGCCTCCTGGTGGCTTGTTGCCTAATGGGTGGCCTTACGTTTATCTGTTGGGTGTCTTGGCTGCTGTCAGCACCTCGGCCTCCTTACAGACCCGGCTGGAGCCTGCAGTCTCTTTAGCCAAGAGGTGCCTGAAAACAAGGGGCCCCCCCCAATGATGACTAAATCTCAGTCGGCAATAACTCCCCTTCCCCAGCACAGAGCTCCTAGTGGAGGGAGTACTGTGCTAGGGCAACAGGGAGCTGCATGTGCCCAAGAGGGGAAGCCATGGCTGAGAAGTCAGTGACAAACCTCTGCCTGTTTGTTTTTAATTATTCAGCCTCCTATCTGCCAGAGGGGTCTGGTCTCTGTCTGTAGACTGGAGGTAATACTGACCTATATTGCAGGGGGCCCACAAGGCCATTTTTATTACAGTAGAGGTCCCAGCCAAGACCAGGGCCCAGTTGTCCTGGGTGCTGAAGACACAGCCCCTGCTCTGAAAAGCTTACAGTCTAAACACACAGGATGAGAGGGGCAGTGACTTGCCCAAAGTTGCTTATCCAATCAGTAGCCAGTCTGGGAGTAGAATTCTGGTCTCTGGGCGCCCAGTCTAGTGCACTACCCACTAGACCACTCTGCTTCTCCCTAATGCCGATCACAAGCTTGAGGATCCTTGGATGAAAAGTGCTTGGGACATGCAGAGTATTAATGCACATTGAAAATGACCTTGGGGATCTGAGAGTCACTGACCATTTGTGCAGGAGTTAATGGGCCATTCCCATCTCTAACTTATTTGACCCTGAGCATTAGAAGCCTGAGGGAAACTTAATGCAAGTGCTCCTGGAGAATGGTTTGGCTCAGCCACACAAGCCCTGGATAAAGGGGGCTCTGCTACTGTGGGCTTGGAAGGAGTCCCAGAACCCGAGGATGGTTCTGGATCAGGGGATGGGACATGAAGATGCTTTGTTGTCTCCTAAGAAACTCCAAAGCGCTTTACAAAAGCAAATGACTTGAGTTTTGCACTCTACACAGAGTAGGTAAATTAGATCCCCATATGGGAAAACTGAGACAGAGTGATTTCCCTATGATTGAGTGAGCAGCAGTGGGAAGTAGAACCCACATGTCCTGAGTCCCAGTCACCTACCAGATCACACAGGACCCTGATGGGTTTTTCCCATCGTATCTGACTCTCCATTCCAGTATGGTGCCTGTGTTTTAAAGCTCAGTCAAGCTGTGGGTATTGGTCTCTGGTAGCTGAGCTGCCTATCTTATTTGTTTTGTGGTAGCTCTTAACAGCCTCAGTCATGGACCAGGACACCATTGTGCTAGGCACTATACAAACAGAGAACAGCTGATCCCTGTCCAAAGGATCTTACAGTCTAAATACTTGAGGATTTTGTGCTCTGCTTCCATTCCAGGGTCTTCATCAGTGGCCTGTACTGTTCAACCCCTTGTGGGTACCCATGGGATTAGCATTGAACTTTTCTGGTGCGTCTGATATTGTGCAGTAAATTATCATACCCCCTTCTCCCAGCTGTTGTCACCTCTTTGTGATGATCCCAGTTATCTGTCATGATCAATATTATCACCTTGGTAATACTGTTTTGAACTTTTGGCACATTCATTGGGAGTCCCACACCCCTGCTTTGCAGCATGTTTCTATTGCAGTGAATAATCGAAATTGTGGGGCAATGTGGATTCCTAATGTGGTGGTGGTTTGGTTTCTCTTCCAGTTTTGTGACCCCCTGCTGTCCCTGAACATGTATGCCTGTGCAAAATTCGTCTCGGCTCCTGCCCTAGTGAGTAGCGGAAAATCCCATTTTTTAATCCATTCTAATACTAGGCATTTCTGCAATACTTTTTCAACATATTACCTATGTGGCAGGGGGCTGTGAAGATTAGCTAAGTGCTATCTCCATTGTCTAGACAGGGAAGTGAGAGGCAGGTGCCTGCAGTCTCCCATGAAGTGAGCAGCAAAGCTAGGAATAGAACTCAGGAGCCCTGACTCACAGTCTTGTTCTCCTAGGACATTCTGCCTTTAGGGGAGTGCGTTGGGGAAAAAAGTGGATTTCACGTCAGGCTGTATCCCCTTAAAGTAAGGGTAGCTAAAGCATGGCCCATATGCTGCATGGCCAGCCTCATTTTCAATATGGAGGTGAGGACTGTGGGTATTACTGATGCTGTGCATGCTGGGAATTGTAGTCACCACAGACCACACTTCAGTATCAAAGATGAGGGTAGCTGCTGTCTACATCTTATCCAAAATGGATGGGCCTCTTAGCCAGTTACCAATGAATCCCTCGGCACCCTAGTTTAGAGGTAACTTGCCCTCAACAGGCCAGATCATTGTAACCTTTTCCTATTTGCTACTAATTAGCTGGGTGGCGTTTCCTGTCTCTGGAGGTGTAATAAAACTTCCTTCTGAGCTAAGCTGCCTGCTGCAAGCCACTAGACTTGTAACTGGCTGCTGGCTTTCAGTAACCCTGCCCTGGTGCCAGTCTGCCTGCCCTCAGGGCCCGCATGTCAGGACTTGGTTATTCCTACAAGATGCTTCAGAGATCCTGTAGTGTCAAGGGATCCCTAACCATGCCTCGAGCTCTGCTCCACCCAAGGCTGTGGCACATCTCGGACACTGTTGTCTACACTGACCCGCAGAGCTATATTGTGGGGACCTACTCCCCTACCACAGTGCCCTACTGTAGATGGACCCTGCTTAGCTACATGTTTCACCCTGACTTCAGTCGCCTGACACTAAGTGAATCCCTGCTCTGATCTGCTGAGTTCAGTCCAGATGGCTACAACAAATACAGCCGCCCCTGCCTCCTGTTTCATCAGTTCATAGGTGGGGAGGGAAACACTGATTAACTGGAGGTGCTTCCTGCTAACTCTGTGCTAGCCTAGCCTGGAGTGGCAAGTGCCAGCAATAAGGTGATCCCGTGGTAAACGGGAGGCACTCTCCATTTACCATCTAAGTATGTGGAGTCTCGGGGCTTGTCTGCACTTAACAGGGGATTCACCTGTGGCGATCAATGCATCGGTGGTCGATTTAGCGGGTCTAGTGAAGCCCTGCTAAATCGACTGCAGATCGTTCTCCTGTCAACTCCTGTACTCCACTGGATCGAGAAGAGTAAGGGGAGTCAATGGGAGGACGTTGCATAGTGTGGACCCCGCGGTAAGTAGATCTAAGCTACGTTGACTTGAGTTACGCTATTCACGTAATTCAAATTGCGTAGCTTAGATCAACTTTTCCCTGTACTTTAGACGAGGTCTCAGTGAGAGAGGGTTGGCTCTTGGATGGTGCATGTCTGCCCCAGGGTAAGTTACTGTCCCTGTGTCTCCCGGTTCAGTTCCCCTCTCCTCCCTTCTGGGTTAGTTTTGTGTTGGGGTTCCAGTAGGGCATAAATTCACATTGACTGTGGCTGGTTTCCAGGTAATGGTTACTAGCCAGTAACTAGTTCTTCCGCCAGCTCCATGGGCAAGAGTGATCAGGATTACCTTCCTTGATGGACTGTCCTGGGCCATACTGGTCCATGAGGAGGCAGCATTTGGTAACCTTCATCCTTTGTGTTGCCTTTGCATGGACTGTGCTGTGGGAACACAGAGAGGCTTGAGGACAGTGCTTTGTTTGTGCCAGGGCTGAGCCCCGGCAACTCTGGGCATGGCAGTTCATAGCCCCAGCACCTCTGGGCTTGCCACATTAGTTATGAAAGTAAAAAAATTGCGTGAGCTCTGGCAACTCTTTCATTACAAATTAAGCCCTGCTTGAGAATAAGTTTGGTTTGGAACGTATTAAAACAGGAAGTGGCAACACGATGCCATTGTTGCTACCAAGTGTGTGGATTCCTGCTGCCCTCGGGGAAAGTGCTACCTTTCCTCTGCCCCCACGGCAGAGACATGGAGTGCCACATTCAGCCATGGAGTCTATGGCAGTTGTTTCCACTTATGCCAGAGCTGGATTTGACCCAGAGAACTGCTGCAGGGCATTCATGGCCTGACTTCTGAAGGTACTCAGCCCCTTCCAGGATCAGGCCGTTCACCCGGCCACCAGAGGGACTTTCATGCAGATATACTGAAGAAGACATCCCATCTTGACTTTTGAAGCAACAGCTGCTCTGGTGTCCCTGAAAATAATTCAGTCACTCTGCATTGGGCCAGCCCCAGCTAACAAGTGGGGGAGAGCCTGGCACACTTTGGGCGCTGTGTAAATGCTGCGGTCCCCTGCAGAGCTGCAAGGTGGGGGAAATACTGCTCCAGTTCCTTTCCAGTCTCAGCATAACTGATCTGACAGATTATTGCAGGAAGCTGGCACTGGGTATCTGGTAGGGATTGCATTGCACTGCCTCTCTGGGCAGAGCGGCTCCGTCTGAATGATTATTTTGTCTGTCTGCAGGTGAGGAACAGCTCGAGGCTGCTGTGCAGACCAGTCTCTGCCTCCCTGCTGAGCAGGCCTGAGGCCAGGACAGATGAGGTAAAATGCTGAGCTTGGACCATAAAGTGGAGAGGATCCTCAGAGCTTGAATTGACTTAACCATTGGGCCCAGCAGGGGGCATGCAGAGCAAATATTCCACTCCATAGCAGTCTTTGACTAGAGCAAAGCTGGGGGGTGGGGATCCCTGCTGGGTGAGGAGGCTCAACTGGGCTGGCTTATTCTCTCAGGCTTCTGGGCTTAATCTCTAAGGAGAGAATCATAAAGCAAAAGGAAAATCTGGGCAACAGAAGAAAGCATGTTAACAGTGCTGCAAGCTCTCCCTGTGGAAAGGGATTGGTGATTCAGTAGGAGGTGCTCTTCCTTACGAGTCAACTCTGAACCGATCCCCCAGCATGGGACTAGAGGGCGCTGTGCTGCTACAAGCTGTATTTCAGACTAGTGAGATTGGGACCACTTGTGGTCATTTAAAAATCCTCTGGCACATGCAAGGAGGTTAGCCCTGGAGTCCCAGCCAGCTCTCAACTTGTAATTAGTCTGTATCCACAAATTCCTCATGTGGGCTCAACTGAGAAGTCACTTCCTGACCAGAAGTATTCTACACGGCGAAACAGCTGCCAAATTCCACCCCAGCCATGGCTGCAGTTCAGTGGTGGGTGAAGAACTTCACAGAAGGATCATGTATTAGAATTAAAATGTATAAAGCACTTTGGGATCCTTCGAGTGAAAGGCACTATAGAAATGAGGGGGGTTGGGGGGTGCAGCAGGAGCACTAGACTGCTGTAAGCCCAATATCTCAGGAATGCTTCTAGGCCAGTGCTTTATACTGCTGGAAATCCAGCTTGACAATAGTTTTAAGGCATTCATTTCCAGGCCTAGCAAGCCACAGGGCCTTCTCTTACTAAAACCCCAGGGAGATCAGAATTGCCCCTCCATATGGGGAAACTGAGGCACCAAAGTGAAGCAATTTGTCTGAGGTTACAAGGGGTCTGTGAGAGCTGAATTTAAGTGGCTCCCAGTTCTGTGGCTCACTGCACTAATTGTGCCCCTCTCTTTAGCCTAACTCACAACCTCACCCCTCTAGAGGCCCATGAAGTCAGTTCTCCAAGCCATGTGGGAAACTTGGATTCTTGTGGTCCTTAGTCCACTCAGTGGAGATGTTTCCATGGCCATGCCCTGGTAGAGAGTGGGCAAAAAACACTTGTAGAGCTCTATCTCCAGCTGAATCTCACTGTCATCCCTTCAACTCATCCTAGCTCGGCTCCACCCCAGCACCCCAGAATGCCCTCCTCCAAGCTGTGCGCCGGGAGGTCCACACCAGCGCCATCTCCCGGGACATTGACACCGCGGCGAAGTTCATCGGTGCTGGTGCTGCCACCGTTGGGGTAGCTGGCTCTGGTGCTGGCATTGGAACCGTATTCGGCAGCCTCATTATTGGCTATGCCAGGTAAGGAATGAGCCTGTATCGGTTAGCTCTTCCCCTGCTTTAACCCTGTCCCCTGGCTTGGTTACAGCTGGTGCAGGCAGGGCCTGGGATAGGGGTATCAAGCAGGGCTTTGGAGCTGTACTCCGGCTCCGCTCCAGCTGCAGGCAAAAACCTGCAGCTCCACTGCTCTGGAGCTGCTCCGTGCTCCAGCTCCGGGCTCTGCTCCAAAGCCCTGGTATCAAGTGGACCACGGGCCAAATCTGGACCGCCAGATGCTTTTGAACGCACTCCAAAATCTTTTTATTTACTTATTGATTTTTTTTTATTTTCTTCTCTGGAGTCTGGACCTTGGTTATACCTTGACCAAGCAATTTGGACCGTGACAAAAAATAATTGACTACATCTGGCTAGGACTTCCCAGCACGAGCCTCGGAGCGGGGCTGCAAGTGAAAGCAAGACCCATCAGAAAGGCTGTTCAGAGTGAACTCGGTCTCCTGCTCTTCCTGTGCATCCATGTGGGACTTGGATTCTTTAAGCTTTCCTGTGCAGCCTCCACCTATTAAGGTGGCAGCTCCTTATGTGGTAGCCCTCTTCAAAAAGAATAGTGATGGATTCCTCTGAACCCGGATACTGTGCCGAGTCTGTTACAGTCCTCTGGGGCTTTGCTCTCAGTCCTGGCCAATGCTCTTGGCTCTGTCAGTGGAAGGGACCATAAACTGTCCATGAGGAGCATTTCTAAATCGCTCTGACCATTCCTTTGTATAAACAGATTTGGGGTAGGAACAGGACAGCTGAGGACTCTTACTGGGTATCAAGCCCTTCCTGTCTAGGGCACGGATTCAGATCCAGCCTGAAATCTGCCACCATCTGTGGGTCAAATGAATCTGGTGGGTTTCAGTTCCATCCTTTATGGGTGAGCATCCCCCCCCTCCCCCCCCAGCCAGTTCTAGCGGATGCTTTTGAGTGGGCCGTGGAGGCCAAACTTCCACTAGAGGGGTCATCATTGGGCAGGGTGGGGCATGCTGTAGGGGAGAGTGGGGAAGCTTGCCCTGGCACTGTCCCCTGCTGTGCCTCTACTGTGGAATCTCCAGAGCTGTCAGCCTGGTGCTGAGTTCACATCCTCTCCTAGCAACATGGGCTGTCCCAAGGAGCCTGTTGATGCCTCTGAAACAAAGTGGGATTTTCCCCACTTCCTCCTGCTGTAGGGCTCTCTCTAGTGATCAGGGTGGGTTTTGGTTTCTTACCCTGTTACCCTAAACCAGTGTTTCCCAAACTGGGGTTCGTGAACCCCTGGGGGTTCACAAAATGTTACAGGGGGTTCTCGGGGGGGAAAAAATTCCCTAATGGCGGACAGAGCTGTCCCTAGGGACCCTGGGCAGCACGGGGCCAGCAGCCCAGAGCCCCTGGACTTCCAAGAGCTAAGCAGATCAAAGTAAGCATATCTATCACACTGAGGAGATTTCAACTTCAAGACTCCTTATTAGAAATGGAAAGGGAGGTGGATATTTTTTGCTGTTTTTAAAATTAAATAGGCAGCTAGTATTGTTTTAAAATTATTATGAAGAACAAGTTGTTTGCCTGGACTGCTCAAGACCTGAATGCTTGTGTAGGAGGAACTCTTTGAATTGGCTTCTTAAATACCTTCATGCTGTTTCACATCTGATACTCCTTGATGAAACATAGGAGCCTTGTCTTATAGCAGGCTTATTCAAAGTGATACAAGCTACGAAAGTGAGATCTTGGAAGAGTGTTGTTGTTTTTATAATGTAATAAAAATACTGTAATGATAAATAATAATTAATAGTAAATAGTGTGTAATAAGCATGTCATAAAAACAAATTTTATATTTCCAAGATCACTGCTTTTATAATTTATACTCAGGTAAAGGAGAAAATCCCTGGAAATATTCATTTTTAGGAGGGGGTTCGCGAGACTTGACATTTTAGTGAAAGGGGTTCACAGGTTGTTAAAGTTTGGGAACCACTGCCCTAAACCCATAACACTGGGATTTTTGTCAGCTCTACGTGCTAATCCCAATGCTGTTGCCCAGCACTGAGAGAGCAGGGGACAGGTGTAGGCACCAAGTCAGGCCTCTTTCAGACCATCATACGCCTGTCAGATGCATGAATTTGGGACTCTTGAATGTAAAGACCACTCTGAAGTGAATCTGGGAACTCCTCTGCAGCCAGAAATCACTACAGTGCCCCCTGGTGGGAGAGGCTGGCACTGCACTAGCCTGTATGCTCCCAGACAGTTCTATGGCATGGGAGATCTGGGACTTTCCCCACCTCTCCATGACTCTGCATTGTAGTGGTTTCTCCCTCTGGCCAAGAGGAGCTGTGCCTGGCTCCCTTCAGAGACTGTCCTGGGGATCAGCCAGAGGGGGTTGATAAAGAGTAAAGAACCTCATGGGCCATTAGGAGCTGGCAATGCACATTGGTGTATCTGACTCTTGGGCTGCTGTGCCCAGCCCGGCAGCATGGGGGATGCTCCCACGTGCTTCACTGACTGGTGCTTTCTTCCTCCCCTCATAGAAACCCTTCCCTGAAACAGCAGCTGTTCTCCTACGCCATCCTGGGCTTTGCACTCTCCGAGGCCATGGGGCTCTTCTGCCTGATGGTGGCTTTCCTCATCCTCTTCGCCATGTGATGGAGCCAGCTCCCTGCCGTGTGTTCCTCCTGTGTCTAGTCTATCGTGAGCGGCTGTGAATGTCCTAATGCAGGTGGGGGTATCCCCGCCTCCTAACCAAATCGGCCTGGCCTGGCCCTGACTGAGGGAAGGTGAATAAATACTGTATTGATCTACAGAATGCAGGTTCTTGGTGTGTTCTTGGCATACAGGGAGCCAGTGTGTGGGTACCCACCGGCTAGCTGATGATACTTGTACCTGCAGCCATGCTGCCTAGGGCTGTGCTCTGGGTAGACCTTGGTAAGATAAGGAGGGCGAGGCCTTGGGCCTGCGGGAGCTTTTAGGTGCTGCAGGACGTGGGATGGGTGACTCAATAGGGGGCATGTTCTCCTCTCAGAGTGGTGGTGGGTGCTGGTGAGCTTCAGGAAGTAACATCTGAGGTTCTGACCATCTGTGGTCAAGTTCCCAGGCTGCTTTCCCTCTAGTCTGGGTGGCTAATCCTCGTGTCCTGGCCAAATTCCAGCTCTAGTCTTTCTTCAGGCTGACTCTCCTATAATGGCACAGCAATCCCTTCAGTCCCAGGCACCTCCTCCCACCTCTGCAGTCCAGAACAATCCGCATAAACCAAGATTAAAGTTGTTCATTGTTCTTATTAGGCCGTGCCCATTAGGGAAGGGAGGGCATTCCCAGACTCTGGCCTCTCACAACACTTGGGCTCTGAAAGCCAAGTTGGGTTTTCTCTGCCGCTGACATCACAGTGGATAAGAAAGGGTCCTCAGTGAGAGTGGCGGGGCAAGGATGATGCTGCTCTGCAACTGTCCATCCTCCTGATGCCAATAGGTGCCAGTCTGTGGAAACCTAGTGAAATACCTCAGTCTAGGGAAGGGTGCAGAGAGGCCTTTGCCTAAACCATCCCTGGCAAGAATCGAATACAAAGCAGCAGTGCTAGGAATTGCAGTTGCTCCAACTCAGGTGCTAGAGGCCTGTGCTCTAGTTCCACCATACGCAGAACTCCCTGGGATAAGTTCTGTGACCTGTTATGAGGCTTCCCCCGTCTCTGGGGTCTTCACAGCACCTAAATGTTGGGGGAAGGCAACTCTTCCTCTTAACCTGCTTCAAGGAAGCGGCCCCTCTGCTATGAACTGAAATGGAATCCATCTGCATGGCCACAGGGACTATATGACAGCAGAAGCCCAGTGCTATAGCCTTGAGGATACTCAAAGCTTAAATCAAGTTAGCCGTAGAGAGAGCGTCTTCAAAATGCCTAGCCAGAGGGTGCTGGCATGCCTCATTGGCTATGCTGTGATAGTCCACCCTAGGGCACTGGAGTGCTTAAGGCTATGTCTACACTGGCAATTGAATGACAAAGCTTTTGTCTTTCAGAGGTGTTAACACCCCTCCCCCGAAAGACACAAGTTTTCCACAAGAAGTGCAGCCTGTTGTCGGCAGGAGAGCGCTGTCAAACGCCACTCATTGGGGGTAGAGGTTTTTTGTAAACAGCGGCGACACTGCGTGACATTTAGCAGCACGGCTGTGGCGGCACAGCCATGGCACTAAAAGCTGTGTAGTGTAGACATAGCCAAAGACTGGGCATCGGGCAGAGCTCAGCCAGCAGGGATGAACCTGGCCCCAAACTTGGTGTCAGACAGACAGAGACACACACACACACACACACACGTTTTCTGTCTCTGAAGAGCTTGTCTTGCTATGACACAAAGCAACCAGCGGGAAGAGATCATTCCAAAACCCACAGCGAAGGAGTATCTATAGGAGGCTGTTCCCACTGTAGGGGCTGCAATGAAGCAGGTAAGATATGATCTGGGGTGATGTCAGACAGCAAAAGGAGGCAGTGACACTAGCCTTTCCTGGGCTCTGTGTGGGGAGCTATGCCTGGCTGCTGCCTGCCATCATACAGTTATTGCTCTGCTCAGGGAGAATGAGTCAGGGGAGCTAGCGGTGGAGCTGGGAGAGTCTTGCCTCTGTCCAGGCTCGCTTAGGTTATAAATGGTAAGGGCAGCTTCCCAAGGAGTGTTTGCTGGGCAAATCCAGGCTCTGGGTTCAGCAGTCCAAATAGTTTCAGGGTGGTTGGCAGCAGCTGAGACCATTCCAGCTGGAACCGGCCTAGCTACACATTCCTTCGTGGCTGCCTTGTGCAGTCTGCGCTGGTCAGTCTTCAGCCAGCAGCGTGGGAGGGAGACAAGTTGGAAGCAAGAGGATTTGCCAGCCCTCAAAGGTAGGGGCCTACCTCCCTAGAACCAGAACTGAGTCAGTAGTTAGTGAATTAGTTATGTAGGGCCAATCCTGCGCTAGCTGCTAATGACACTTTGTACTTAGAACCCAGCCTGGGAAGCATCTCAGCCTCCCCTGTGGCAGATAATGTGCTACACTTGCATTGTAATGGGGAGAGTGAGGCAAAGAGCCGAAGAGATGTGCCCTAAGGTCTCCAAGGGAGTGTGGTAAAGCAGGGAGTAGAAGCCAGCTCTCCTGCCTTGTGGGCCTGTGTCTCCGCCTTCCCCCTGGCAGCAGGCCGGTGCCCTCTGTATAATGAGTCTGTGCAGGACATGGTCTGTCAGTACATGAATGCCTCTGTCACACAAGCTGCCCTAATCACCGGCTCCCTTGCTGATGGGATCAGTGTGACCTGAATGGACCACAGAGCCTGTCTGTCCCTCACAGAGCCCCCAACGCAGTGCAGCCCAATACAGGTTTGAGGCACATTGACTGGGCTCAGAAGCCTGCTACTGCCTCAGATGCACCTAGTGAGGATGGGGAACCCAGGCCCTCGCTGTGCTAAGCAGGCATCTTTCATCGTCCCTGTGTCTTGTCTTTGCCAGTGGCTGATGCTTTGAAGGCTGCTCTGGGCATGCCATTTAGTGTTCATTTGCACCTGTCAGTGCTGAGGTTGGAGAGGAAGGACAGCTGCATTTTGACCTCACTCTGCTCGGAGCACCGGCAGCTCAAAGGGAAATGGCCCTTGCAACAAAGCTGTGGCCACCTTGGCTTGGCATGACACATGCAACAGCCACTGGAAACTTCACAGCTAGTGTAGGCAAGGGGCTGTCTGTCTTTCAATTCTGATTGTACACTGCTTAGCACAGAGGGGTCCTGGTCCAGGATTGGGGGTGCTTAGGCACTACAGTAATACAAGTAACTCAGAGGTGGCCTTGACCAGAAACTACTTGTGAATCACTGTTAATAGTCCAGGGCCTGTGACACACAGGCAAGTACATGTGACTCCTCTTGAATGCTGTGGGGCATGTACATGGCAGGATTTTAGAATTGGTCATGCCTGCAGCACTCTAAACCCATTTCTCCTCCCTGCTACTGACTCATGTTACATCTACCTACCTGATTTTTATGTAGGTACTTACACAGCCCTCACTGCTGTGGTATCTGATCAATGGGTTTATCCTCACCACCTACGCTGTGAGGTAGCAAAGAATTAGCTCTATTGTACAGATGGGGAACTGAGGCACAGGGTAGTTTAAGTGACTTACCCAAGATCACACCGGGCATAGGGAATAGAAGCCAGGTGTCCTCAGTCCCAGCCCAATACCCTTGGACCATCCTCCCTACTCATCCCTGCCTCAACACAGAATCATAGATATCAGGATTGTAAGAGACCTCAGGAGGTCATCTAGTCCAATCCTCTGCTCAACTCAGGACCAATCCCAACTAAGTCATCCCAGCCAGGGCTTTGTCAAGCCGGGCCTTAAAAACCTCTAAGGATAGAGATTCCACCACCTCCCTAGGTAACTCATTCCAGTGCTTCACCACCCTCCTAGTGAAATAGTGTTTCCTAATATCCAACCTAGACCTTCCCCCACTGCAACTTGAGACCATTGCTTCTTGTTCTGTCATCTGCCACCACTGAGAACAGCCAAGCTCCATCCCCTTTGGAACCCCCCTTCAGGTAGTTGAAGGCTGCTATCAAATCCCCCCTCACTCTTCTCTTCTGCAGACTAAACAATCCCTGTTCCCTCAGCCTCTCCTTCTAAGTCATGTGCCCCAGCCCTCTAATCATTTTCGTTGCCCTCTGCTGGACTCTCTCCAATTCGTCCTTTCTTTCAGTAGTGGGGGGACCAAAACTGGACGCAGTATTCCAGGTGTGGCCTTACCAGTGCCGAATAGAGAGGAATAATCACTTCCCTCAATCTGCTGGCTATGCTCCTATTAATACAGCCCAATATGCCATTGGCCTTCTTGGCAACAAGGGCACACTGCTGACTCATATCTAGCTTCTCGTCCACTGTAATCCCCAGGTCCTTTTCTGCAGAACTGCTGCTTAGCCAGTTGGGCTCCAGCCTGTAGCAATGCACGGGATTCTTCCTTCCTAAGTGCAGGACTCTGCACTTGTCCTTGCTGAACCTCATCAGATTTCTTTTGGCCCAATCCTCTAATTTGTCTGGGTCACTCTGGACCCAATCCCTACCCTATAGCTTTCTACAGCAGAAGTAAACAGAGATAAGCTACCTCTGACACACACCCTGCCTGCAATCAGAGCCTCAGGGACCACCTCCTGCTGTTGTAAACCCCACAGCTGGTCCTGAAAACCTGGTGTTGATGTTGCTAGGGAACCGGGCTGCCTGGGTGTTTATGACAGCTTGGCCTGTGTTTTGGAAACCCACCCTCGATACTGAAGCAAGCCAGCCCAGTGGTTGATAAAACCTCAGGCAAGGGGTGTTAAATGACTTAGCAAATGCTAAGTAGCTTGTATCTGTGCTGCACTGACGTAAAGGCTGAGCAAGTACTTCTTTCATCAACAGGGCCCAGAAGGGCCAAGTCCTGGAAAAAAGACAATTAGTGCTGGTAAGTCCCCGGAGGGGAGCCATCAGCTTGGTATAAATATACTTCATGGATTAGAGAGAGGTGTATCACACAGACAAAATACAAGCTGAGGGCCTGACAGACCCTGCCACTAGCAGCGGGAATCTCTTACAGCAGGTGGGGGCAGCACACACAAATTGAGATTAAACTTCCATTATCACGCCCTCCCTTGCCCCAGTTACTTTATAACTTTCTGAACCAGATTCCTTTGGGGATAAATTTTTCCAGGCTTGGGCTTAGCCCAGCTGTGATTGTTGGGTTTTTTTAAGTTTGAGCAAGATTGGAGTTCTTTCTGCATGTGAAAAAGAGAACAAGACAGGAACAATCCTCTTCCTCTTGTGTTCTGATCAGAAATGTCCTTGCAAAAGTTCAAAAGGCCTGACTAAATTTTGTTCCACCACGGCTTACTTTGTAGATCTTGGTGAGACCTAAGGAATAAGCCAAGTTTGAAAATAATCACTGGTGTTCAGAAAGTATATATTTTTAACAACAAAAATCATGTGTGTAGAATTTGTTGTGTGGTCTTCTTAAGTGTTTGTCTAATGGGGAAACATTGCCATAGTATCCAATCACCTCACCTTCTTCAATATCCTGCCTCCTCCCATACATACCCTGTAAAGTAGGGTAGTGCTATTATCCCCATTTTACAGATGAGGGACCTGAGGCCCAGAGAGACCAAGTGACTTGTCCAAGGGCCTAGACTCTCTTATCTGTAGAGTGGATTTATCATAAGGCTTCAGCAGAGCAGGGAACTGAACCCAGGTCTTCCAAGTCTGAGCCCAGGTCTATACCGGTGGTTTTCAACCAGGGATTTGGGGCCCCCTGGGGGGCTGCAAGCAGGTTTCAGGGGGTCCTCCAAGCAGGGCCAGCAT
This sequence comes from Trachemys scripta elegans, assembly GCF_013100865.1. Classification (NCBI taxonomy): domain Eukaryota; kingdom Metazoa; phylum Chordata; order Testudines; family Emydidae; genus Trachemys; species Trachemys scripta. Next base: position 20,300,171 of record NC_048313.1, on the reverse strand, counting down.
TAGACTTCCTGGGGCCCAGGGCAGAAAGCCGAAGCCCCAAGGCATGGGGCTGAAGCCCAGGGCCCTGAGCCCTGTCTCCTGGAGCTGAACCCAAAGCCTGAACAACTTAGCCCTGCGGCCGACCCTGGCTTTTATATGCAGAAAACCAGTTGTTGTGGCACAGGTGGGCCATGGAGTTTTTATATCATGTTGTGGGGGACCTCAGAGAGAAAAAGGTTGAGAACCCCTGGTCTGCACTACAGAGTTAGATCAATGTAAGGCAGCTTACGTCGACCTAATTATGTCCGTGTACTACTCCACGAGAGGAGTAGGGCTTATGTTGGTTTAGTTAGGACGATGCAGTATCCGTGTAGAGTAAACCCTGCCTTACTTGCATAGGCTCTTGGTTATCATTCATGTCAATTTCATGGCTCCATGCTGGAGCCATTTTCCCCCTTCCTGACTGTTGTATTGCTAAGTGGAATTTAAATTTCTCTCAGTGCAGGTCTGAGAAGTGACATTTGGGCTCTGTCTCTTTGCAGACCTCCCATTTGCTTGAGGGATCATTCTGCCTTCACAGGCCTTGTAGAAATAGACTCATATGGGGTTCCATGTTTATTCCCTCTCAGGCTGTCAGATCTGTTATGAGTCTCTCCATGACGTCCCCTAGGGAATGGAGCTGTGGGGAATCCCTCAGGGAATTCCAACATCTCCGAATTTGTTTTCCTTCCAAATCAGAATGAAAAGTCAAAAACATTTCCATTCGGAATCTAAACATTCCGTTTCCATAATGTAAAACGATTAGAATGCAAAAGATTGAATAGACCATATATTGTAGATAATAAATATAGAGATGTTCACATTAATATTTTAAGATACAAGTAGAAACAAAATTAATCAAAAATATAAAGTTGAAAGAAAACATTTTTACTTTATCAAAATGAAACTTTAACATTATTGAAACTCACTGAGAAAGTTAAAATTGTTTTGACTTTTTCCCCAGTGAAAAATGTCACTGAAATTGACACATTCCTGTAAAACTTGTCAAATTTGATGAAACTGCATAGCCATCTGTTGTCTCTTGACTTAAACTCAAATTTGGAAGCTCTTTGGGGCAGGAGCCATCTTTTGTTCTGTGTTTGTACTGCACCTAACCCAATGGGGTCCTGGTCCAGGCCAGAGACTCCTAAGCACTATCACTATACAAATAATTTCCCAACTGAAAACTGTTCAGTCTACAAAATGTTCAACTGTAGTTCTACTACAGATTTTGCTGTCGCTAAGGGTTTTATGTGGAAGGTGCCCAGATATTGTAGTGCTGGGCAGCAGGACAAAATTTCCAGATTTGATAGATCCACAAGACTCCAACTTGCTGCCCCATAGCTGAACTGGCTCTGCAGGGCTAAGCACTTGGTTTTGTCAGTGAAACGAATGCTGTGGTATTAAAGGCTGTATAAACAAACAGACTGTAATTTAAGCACATCTGACACACAGGGAGCAGCGTTGCTGAGTAACAAGGGGCCTTCTTTGCATGGCAAACTTCTCTGGCTCTACCCTGAGCCTCCAGGCCATCTCCAGCTGCAATTAGAGAGGAGCTGGGGGAAACTATTTTGTAGGGAATTCTAGTATTTTGAAATGTGGTTTTGTTTCAAATCAGGACAAAATGACAAAATATTGACCTTTTTGCAGAACGGAAAGTGATGAAAATTTTTGATTTGGAAATGTCAAAGTGGTGGTTTTGGGGGGGGGAAGGAGGGGAAAAGGCAGTCAGTCTGATATTAATCCTTGTCTGCCTCAACTGCCGCAGTGCCTCCTGGGAGCTGTAGTTCAGGTCCCTCTCTATGGCCTGGGCTCTCTGGCTGGACTACATCTCTCATGATGCACCATGGTTTCCCCCTGGTTGACCTGCCACTGTACATTATGGGAGTCGCAGTGCTTCATGGGAGATGTAGTCCAGCCATAAGAATAGTGGCATGAAGCATCCGAACTACAGCACCCAGGAGGTACCAACATCAGCTCAGGCATACACAGATTATGGTTGAACAGACTCAAAATACAACATTTTCATTTGGTTTGACAAACTGAAATATTTTGATTTGTCTTGACCCAAAATGAAATATTTTGTTTAGATTTTTCCAAACAGAATATCAAAACATTTGAGGGGAAAAACACAATTTTCCCTCAGAAAATTTTGATATTTGTTGGAAAATTCCTGACCTCTCATAAATTAGAACAAATCCTCCTTAAGCATTTGCTCAGAGGAATGACATGTCCTAAACAGAGTTCCACTCAGATCCCAGTTATCCATTCATTTGTATAACCCTTCAGAAGAGCTGCTTGGAACAAAGGAAGGGTCTTGAGTAACTCCATGAATCGGAGTTTGTCTGCTCACAAACTTAAATTAATGTGAGAGGCAAAGATGTTGAGGTTTCTGGCCTGCAGCATGGAGTGCTTGCTGGGATCATCTGGGTATATCTCACCAAATCAATTCCCTACCTTTGCAGGGGCCTAGGGCATTGGTACACCTTGCTCCCTCTTATTCTCTGCCTGTCACACACCAGTTCAGTCTCCAGAGGGCTGTAAAACAGTCTAATCCAGGTTATTTGGGCTCTACACAGGGGTAACTGGGTGAGGTTTAGATGCCTGTGGTGATCTGGTGTGGTCGCTTCTGACCTTCAACTCTGTGATTCTATGACAATAGAACAGGAGTACTTGTGGCACCCTAGAGACTAACAAATTTATTAGAGCATAAGCTTTTGTGAGCTACAGCCCACTTCTTCGGATGCATATAGAATTCTATTTGCTACCCAAGATCCATAAACCTGGAAATCCTGGACACCCCCATCATCTCAGGCATTGGCACCCTAACATCAGGCTTGTCTGGTTATGTGGACTCTCTCCTCAGGCCCTACGCTGCCAGCACTCCCAGCTATCTTCGAGACACCACTGACTTCCTGAGGAAACTACAATCCATCGGTGATCTTCCAGAAAACACCATCCTGGCCACTATGGACGTAGAAGCCCTCTACACCAATATTCCACACAAAGATGGACTACAAGCTATCAGGAACAGTATCCCCGATAATGTCACAGCTAACCTGGTGGCTGAACTTTGTGACTTGTCCTCACCCACATTTGGGGACAATATATACCTTCAAGTCAGCAGCACTGCTATGGGTACCCGCATGGCCCCACAGTATGCCAACATTTTTATGGCTGACTTAGAACAACGCTTCCTTAGCTCTCGTCCCCTAACGCCCCTACTCTACTTGCGCTACATTGATGACATCTTCATCATCTGAACCCATGGAAAAGAAGCCCTTGAGGAATTCCACCACGATTTCAATAATTTCCATCCCACCATCAACTTCAGCCTAGATAAATCCACACAAGCGGTCCATTTCCTGGACACTACTGTGCTAATAAGCGATGGTCACATAAATACCACCCTATACCGGAAACCTACTGACCGCTACACTTATCTACATGCCTCCAGCTTCCATCCAGAACACACCACACGATCCACTGTCTACAGCCAAGCTCTAAGATATAACCACATTTGCTCCAATCCCTCAGATAAAGACAAGCACCTACAAGATCTCTATCAAGCATTCTTAAAACTACAATACCCACCTGCTGAAGTGAAAAAACAGATTGACAGAGCCAGACGAGTACCCAGAAGTCACCTCCTACAAGACAGGCCCAACAAAGAAAATAACAGAACACCACTAGCTGTCACCTTCAGCCCCCAACTAAAACCTCTCCAGTGCATCATCAAAGATCTACAACCTATCCTGAAAGATGATCCCTCATTCTCACAGATCTTGGGAGACAGACCTGTCCTCGCTTACAGACAACCCCCCCAAGCTAAAGCAAATACTCACCAGCAACCACACATCACTGAACAAAAACACTGACTCAGGAACCTATCCTTGCAACAAAGCTCGATGCCAACTCTGTCCACATATCTATTCAAGTGACATCAGTGTAGGACCTAATCACATCAGCCATACCATCAGGGGCTCGTTCACCTGCACATCTACCAATGTGATATATGCCATCATGTGCCAGCAATGCCCCTCTGCCATGTACATTGGCCAAACCGGACAGTCTCTATTGAAAAGAATTAATGGACACAAATCTGACATCAGGAATCATAATACTCAAAAACCAGTGGGAGAACACTTCAACCTGTCTGGTCATTCAATGACAGACCTGCGGGTGGCTATTTTACAACAGAAAAACTTCAAAAACAGACTCCAAGGAGAGATTGCTGAGCTGGAATTGATATGCAAACTAGATACAATCAACTTAGGATTGAATAAGGACTGGGAATGGCTGAGCCATTACAAACATTGAATCTATCTCCCCTTGTAAGTATTCTCACACTTCTTATCAAACTGTCTGTACTGGGCTAGCTTGATTATCACTTCAAAAGTTTTTTTTCTCTTAATTAATTGGCCTCTCAGAGTTGGTAAGACAACTCCCACCTGTTTATGCTCTCTGTATGTGTGTATATATATCTCCTCAATATATGTTCCATTCTATATGCATCCGAAGAAGTGGGCTGTAGCCCACGAAAGCGTATGCTCTAATAAATTTGTTAGTCTCTAAGGTGCCACAAGTACTCCTGTTCTTTTTGTGGATACAGACTAACACAGCTGCTACTCTGAAATATGACAATAGAAAGAATCTTGTGCATGGTCGTAGGGCTTTGACCTGGAATATTTGGAGCACTCTAGCTTGATCCAACAAAGGAAATGAAGTACCATTGCAGGTCATCATCTCACTAACTACCAGACCGCCATTCTGCAGTGGTCAGTAGCGGTTGTGCTTAGACAGATATGTACCGGTCTATATGGAGCAAGTTCATGATTTTCAGCCTAGTGAACAAGTGGTCACAACACACAAACACCACAACAGCTGACTAATACTTACACCTTAGCTTTTTCTAAGTACCTTGCCAATGAGTTAATCCCCACAATGAGACAGGTCAGGATTACTGCCCCTACTTTACAGAGGGGGAAACTCAGGCACAGAGAGATTGAAATGACTGGCCCACACCTTGTGGCAAATTGTCAGAATCCAGATTAGAACCTGATTCCCTTTCGCTGGACCCATCCACATATATAGCTTCATATTTAATCAGGAGAGTTCTTGCTCTGATTATTAAAGCAGGTTAGATTGAGGGGAGGCAGTATGCTCTAGCACAGGGGTCGGCAACTTTTCAGAAGCAGTGTGCCGAGGCTTCATTTATTCACTCTAATTTAAGGTTTCGCGTGCCAGTCATACATTTTAACGTTTTTAGAAGGTCTCTTTCTATAAGTCTATAATATATAATGAAACTATTGTTGTATGTAAAGTAAATAAGATTTTTAAAATGTTTAAGAAGCTTCATTTAAAATTAAATTAAAATGCAGAGCCCCCTCGACTGGTGGCCAGGACCGAGGCAGTGTGAGTGCCACTGAAAGTCAGCTCAGTGCCGCCTTCGACACACGTGCCATAGGTTGCCTACCCCGATCTAGCACATGGCGCATGTAATTGGGAGTCAGGACACTGGGTTCTAATCTCAGCTCTGCTGTGTGATACTGTACAAGTCATGTCCCGTCTCTGTGTCTCAGTTTCCCTTCCCACCCTTTATTTCTTTAGACTGGGAGCTCAGCACATCAGGGCCCCAATCATAAATAATGGACTCAGATCATTAATTATAATGTATTTGTTTTGCAGTAGAACCTAGGAGCCCCACTCATGAACTCGGACCCCATGGTGCTAGGTGCTGTACAAACACAGAACAAAAAGACAGTCCCTGCCCCAAAGACCTTACAGTCTAAATGTATCCCCAGCCATAGGAATGGCACCACTTTCCAAAAAGATGGGGTATGTCAGCCAAGGACATACCCATAGTTAACCTTAGGGTGCTCAGATAGCAAGTGTGAAAAATCAGGACACTTTTTTTTTTCAGGGGAGGGGTATAGTTGAGTACCTAATATCAGAACAGCCCCGCTAATATCACCCTAGTTAACCTTAAGCATCCAAAGACAATTTCCCAATCCATCTACTCCCTCCCTTGTGACTAGAGCCTAGGGAAGGCTGTATTGAGCCCAAAGGGCATGCTGCTGCTTTCCCTCTGGAGCACACAGAAAGCAGGCGCATAATTTGAATAGCGGCATGGCTCATTAATGTAATTAATGGAAAGGATAGCAAGTAGCATTTAGCCCACTTACCTATCATTTGCTTAACCTTCCTCAATTTGGAGCCTATTATTCCTGATGACACTTTCTATTGTTAACAAGGCAATTACTGCTTTATAGTCAGTGCAGCTCATACCCAGGGCTCCTGCTCGGGTTAGGCATCCCTTTGCTCCCCTCTCTTGTAATTACCTGACACCAAATCCCAGTGCCCTCAGGCAGCTCTGGGTGTGATCAATTGCAGCTTGAAGCAGGGGACTGGGAGAGAAAAGAGGAGCAAATCTTTCACGTTTCCAATTGGGTAAACAGGCCCCTTTGGCAAAAGATCTGATGTTTGGGAAGCAAAGAAAGGGCCTTTGTTTTTTCTGGGCTGGAGCACAGAGCATGTAGAGTTGTTTGGTTTGGCAAGTCCTCCCCACTTTAAAGGACTCCCCTCTTCTCCTGTATCTCTCCGAGGCACTTTTGCTTTGCTTTTTTTGTTTCGCTTCCCCCTTCTCTCCTTCATTTTAGCATCTGCTTGACCACATCAGGATATGAAATACCCAGCGTGATTTCTAAACCGCCCTCCCCGAGGCTTGCGATCATTAAAGATCCCATGGCACTTTCGCAAACGTCAGGGCATCCTGGATAAATTCCAGGCCAGGTTATTCCATTCTGGCTCCCCCAAGGTATCAGCTGAGTAAATCAGACTGTACCTTCCTGCCCTAAACTGCTGTGCTGAATGGCTGGCGCTAAATCATATGGTAACATTTCCCCTCAGGGTCTTTCTGGGTTAGAAAGTTGTAGTGGTAAAAGTTTGGCTGGCATAGTGGTTTTAAGCCATGCCTCTGAGGGGGGTTTTGGACAGTGGAGATTGAACTTGGGCCCTCGCCTGTTTGAGCTAAAAGGTCCAGCTCTGTTAGGCAAGCCGGTAGCAGGCTAATCAACCGCGGACAACTAACTGAAGTTTCCAGATCACAGGCCCTGGTTCAATCACCCTGACATCTGCGGGGAGAGCACTACAGCAATGCACAGACAATCCAGGAAGTTTTTTGGAGACCGTTGGGGACAACTTCCTGGTACAAGTGCTGGAGGAACCAACTAGGGGCCGTGCTCCTCTTGACCTGCTGCTTACAAACAGGGAAGAATTGGTAGGGGAAGTAGAAGTGGGTGGCAACCTAGGCAGCAGTGACCATGAGATGATTGAGTTCAGGATCCTCACAAAAGGAAGAAAGGAGAATAGCAAAATATGGACCCTGGACTTCAGAAAAGCAGACTTTGACTCCCTTAGGGAACTGATGGGCAGGATCCCCTGGGAGGCTAATGTGAGGGAGAAAGGAGTCCAGAAGAGCTGGCTGTGTTTTAAAGAAGCCTTATTGAGGACACAGGAACAAACCATCCCGATGTGCAGAAAGAATAGCAAATATGGCAGGTGACCAGCTTGGCTTAACAGTGAAATCTTCAGTGGGCTTAAACTCAAAATGGAAGCTTACAAGAAGTAGAAATTTGGACAGATGACTAGGGGAGGAGTATAAAAATACTGCTAGAGCATGCAGGGGTGTAATCAGGAAGGCCAAGGCACAATTGGAGTTGCAGCTGGCAAGGGATGTGAAGGGTAACACGAAGGGTTTCTACAGGTATGTTAGCAACAAGAAGGTGGTCAGGGAAAGTGTGGGACCTTTACTGAATGGGGGAGGCAACCTAGTGATACATGATTTGGAAAAAGCTGAAGTACTCAATGCTTTTTTTGCCTCGGTCTTCACAGACAAGGTCAGCTCCCAGACTGCTGCACTGGGCAACACAGTATGGGGAGGAGGTGAGCAGTCCTCAGTGGTGAAAGAACAGGTTAAGGACTATTTAGAAAAGCTGGACATGCACAAGTCCATGGATCCAGATCTAATGCATCCAAGGGTGCTGAGGGAGTTGGCTGATGTGATTGCAGAGCCATTGGACATTATCTTTGAAAATTCATGGCAATCAGGGGAGGTCCTGGATGATTGGAAATAGGCAAATATAATGCCCATATTTAAAAAAGGGAAGAAAGAGAACCTGGGGAACTACAGACCGGTCAGCCTCACTTCAGTCCCCAGCAAAATCATGGAGCAGGTCCTTAAGGAATCCATTTTTAAGCACTCGGAGGAGAGGAAGATGATCAGGAACAGTCAACATGGATTCATCAAGAGCAAGTCATGCCTGACTAACCTGATTGCCTTCTATGATGAGATAACTGGCTCTGTGGATATGGGGAAAGTGATGGATGTGCTATATCTTGACTTTAGCAAAGCTTTTGATACGGTCTCCCACAGTATTCTTGCCAGCAAGTTAAAGAAGTATAGATTGGATGAATGGACTAGAAGGTGGCTAGAAAGCTGGCTAGATTGTTGGGCTCAACAGGTAGTGATCAACGGCTCGAAGTCTAGTTGGCAGCCGGTATCAAGCAGAGTGCCCCAGGGGTCAGTCCTGGGGCCGGTTTTGTTCAACATCTTTATTAATGATCTGGATGATGGGATGGATTGCACCCTCAACAAGTTTGCAGATGACACTAAGTTAGGGGGAGAGGTAGATATGCTGGAGGGTAGGGATAGGGTCCAGAGTGACCTAGACAAATTGGAAGATTGGGCCAAGTGAAATCTGATGAGGTTCAACAAGGACAAGTGGGGCCAAGTGAAATCTGATGAGGTTCAACAAGGACAAGTGCAGAGTCCTGCATTTAGGAAGGAAGAATCCCATGCACTGCTACAGGCTGGAGACCGACTGGCTAAACAGCAGTTCTGCAGAAAAGGACCTGGGGATTACAGTGGTCGAGAAGCGGGGTATGAGTCAGCAGTGTGCCCTTGTTGCCAAGAAGGCCAACGGTATCTGGGCTGTATTAGTAGGAGCATTGCCAGCAGATCGAGGGAAGTGATTATTCCCCTCTATTCGGCACTGGTGAGGCCACACCTGGAATACTGCATCCAGTTTTGGTCCTGCCACTACTGAAGGGATGTGGACGAATTGGAGAGAGTCCAGCAGAGGGCAATGAAAATGATTAGAGGGCTGGGGCACATGCTTTACAAGGAGAAGCTGAGGGAACTGGGATTATTTAGTCTGCAGAAGAGAAGAGTGAGGGGGGATTTGATAGCAGCCTTCAACTACCTGAAGGAGGGTTCCAAAGAGGATGGATCTCGGCTGTTCTCAGTGGTGGCAGATGACAGAACAAGAAGTGGTCTCAAGTTGCAATGGGGAAGGTTTAGGTTGGATATTAGGAAACACTATTTCACTAGGAGGGTGGTGAAGCACTGGAATGAGTTACCTAGGGAGGTGGTGGAATCTCCATCCTTAGAGGTTTTTAAGGCCCAGCTTGACAAAGCCCTGGCTAGGATGACTTAGTTGGGATTGGTCCTGCTTTGAGCAAGGGGTTGGACTAGATGACCTACTGATGACCTCTCTTCCAACCCTAATATTCTATGATTCTCTGCATGTGGCTCAGGCACCACTAAAGTGGGGACAGAGTGGTGCACTGAATTGCTGTGGATTACAGTGACTCCACAAAACTATTTAAGTAAAGACCATTTGTATTTGGCTGTTTGTGACAGCATATTCTGTCCATAGGGTACCAAGTTGTAATGGTGAAAGGCACTGTGGGTAGGCATCTCACTGTCCTCTGTGAGGCCTTCAGACGTGCCCCTTATGGAAACTGTCCCTGTGCATTGGAGAATACCCAGGCGCGTCTCAGAGAATAGTGGGGATCTGGTACCAAATGCCCGCAATTCTCCCTGTTCCATCCCATAATCAGCCACTCTTGTGCACCATTTTCCAACTCGCAGCTGCAAACATAGATGTGGCAAAGGCACCGCCGTGCTCTTCTACACTCTAAGGTCAGGGCATACAATTTCTCTTGTGTTTACACCCACACAGCGCTGATTGGCCTGCTAAACCCAGGGTTGTGAGTTCAATCCTTGAGGGGGCCTTGAGAGGAATTTGTTTAACTCGTAAGGGGTTTTATAGTCAGCATGGATTGTTCCCTCCTGCTGGATTCTCTCCTGCCTTTCATCTGAACAAAATATTCCCTCAGTCGTTAGTTTACTCCAGTGACTGCTGGGTTAAGTCAAATCAGTGTAAAACATAGGACTAGTCTGGAGGGGACCTCCTCCTGGATCACAGAGTCCAGTCCCTTGCTATTGCAAGCAACCCCATCATATCATCCTATTCAGACCTTCATCAAGCTCCATCTTAAAACTAGTCAACTGGTTTGCTCCCGCTGCTCCTCCTGGGAAACTGTTCCAGAACATCACTCCTCTGATGGTTACAAACCTATTTTCCAGCCCTGTGAGAGTAACTCTGCACAATTCTACATTGGCAATTTGCACTGAGGTAGTTATAATGATGCATATTTCTCTAATGCACGCAGGGTAGGCTCTGGTAAACAAGACACTGGATCTGGGTTAAATTCCCAATTTAGTCACAGGTGTTCTGCATGGCCTTAGGCAAGTCATTTAACCACTCACTTCAGTTTTCTCATCTGTAGAATGGGATCTGTGAGGATCAAATCCATTAATGGTTGCCCAGATGTTACGGTGAGAGGGCCACACAATTACCTTTATAATCCCTTATTGCGCTGTATTTTGTACACTCGTTTACAACAGTGGAAAACAGCACTCCGATCTGGTAGCATTTTATCCCCATTTTGTATTAAGTCAGGACAACAGTGAATCAGACCCTAAAAGAATATTAACCCATACTTGGGAGCTAACCACTTATCTCTTTTCTCCTGGTGTGGGTGTGTTCTAGGTGGGACAAAACTGTTAGCTCCATCTCTGATGCTTCCCTATATAAATGGAGTTTTAAAGTAGACTTGCCTGAGGTTACTTAGGATTCCCAGATTTATTCTGTCCCAAAGACAGGCCTAATTTTCTGGTCCTGCTTAGAACAAGATTTTCTCTTGTCTGAGATAAGCAATTTCCGATAGCTCCTGACATGCAGTAAGATATCCCATCTACATTCAGGGGTGTCCAATCTACGGCCTGCGGGCTGTATATGGCCCACCAAAGCATTTCATAAGGCCCACAGCCTGCTGCAACACAATATACTAACAGCCAATTCATTAGCATTTTGTCGTCATCTTTACATCATTTTAGTTTACACAAGTGTGTAAATAGACAATACTGTACATAGAAACAACCTATCTAAATACATACAAAACAAGCTGAACTTAAAATATAAATCAATACAGGTGACTTTAAATCTTATTAAAATATAGAATCTGTTTGGCCCACACAAGGTTGTGCTTAGGTTTATGTGGCCCTCCTATGTAATAAAGTTAGGCACCACTGGATTAAACGACTGAGTTTCACAGTATGCAGTGTTGTAGCTGTGTCGGTCCCACAATATTAGAGAAGAAGAGCTCTGTGTAAGCTTGAAAGCTGGTCTCTCCCACCAACAGAAGTTGGTCCAATAAAAGATATTACCTCACCCACCTTGTCTCTGTGAGTTTCACTGGTGTGTTTGAGAAATATGTGGTTTAGGACAGGGGTTCTCAAACTGGGGATCGGGACCCCTCAGGGGGTCACGAGGTTATTACATTGGGGGTCATGAGCTATCAGCCTCCACCCCAACCCCGCTTTGCCTCCAGCATTTATAATGGTGTTAAATATATTAAAAAGTGTTTTTAATTTACAAGGAGGGGGGTCACATTCAGAGGCTTGCTACGTGAAAGGGATCACCAATAAAAAGGTGAGAACCACTGCTTGTCCTGGCAACTGATATTGGGGCCATGTCTACACTATGAGGATTACAGCTATAGCAGTGTAGCTATGTCGCTCTAGTGTAAATGCTTCCTACATGGATGGAAGGGGTTTTTCCATCGATAGGTAATACTCTACCTGACTGGCAGTCGCTAGGTTGACAGAGCAATTCTTCCATTGACCTTGCTGTGCCTATACTGATGCTTAGGTTGGTTTAACTATCAGGCGCTCAGAGGAGTTAATAATCTAATTAGACAAAACAAAGGGTGGGAGGGGAAACAGAGTCATTGAGGGGAAGTTATTTGACCAAAGTCACCCAGCAGGTCAGAGACAGATCCAAGAATAGAACCCATGTCTCCTGATTCCCAGTCTAGTACCTGATCCACTGGATCATGCTGCTTCTCAAGAGGTCCCAGTGCCCAGCTTTCATACTGCATGTTCCTAAAATGCTAAGATTATTATTTATTTGTAGAGCAGTAGTGCCTAGGAGCCCCAGTCAGGGACCAGGACTCCATTGTGCTCGGCGCTGTACAAACACAGACCAATAAAACTGTCCCTGGCCCAAAATGCATATCTGCTACATCATTGACTTTTCCATGTTTCATGCTGGAAGCTGTTAATGGTTGCCATCAAGAGGGTCCTTCATATACAGACAATCACAGACCTGGTCAAAGCCAGTGGGTATTCAAAGCACTCTTCATTCAGTCTAAATGGAAGGAGCAATTAAGTCCCTTTATGTAGTGATATCTAGAAACAATACCAGGCTACTGCCCAAGGCACTGGTCACATGGTGAAGCCTGAGCAGAATTGAGCTACTGATCGGGGGAGGGGGGAGTTCCCTGGTTACAAATACAGGAGCAAGTGGCAAGCTGTGTGTGAGAGGCAATAAGCCTTGAGGCACAGGATTGTCTGGAGAGTCAAGCTTGGAAACTGCATTCTGTTATTTATTGCTACTCTGTTCACCAAAGCAGGACTTAGTTCAAACCTGTTTATTTACAAAGAATATACACAAAGAATAGACCTGACTCAAGTTATTCATTTGTCTTCCTAATGGGAACAACCTGGCAACATCCCAAATGGTGATAACTACTCAGGAGCAAACACACATTTATGCATCTTGGGTGGCTTAGTTTCCAAACATCTCTTTTGCAAGGAGGGGTTGCTTTGAATAACCAGCAAGTTACATGGTGCTGTATTGTTATCATTGGTATCCAAGAGGAATTACAGTAATTGACAAGCATTGTAACAAACCTATGACTTCATGGCTGTCAGGTTTGGTGCTTACCGTGGACACTGCAACAAGAGGAACAGAATCCAGATCTTATGCTCCAAAAACACAAGCCTCTACCACTTCTGCCAAGAGGGAATTGACAGTAGCAGTATAGGGCTGATGACACACAGCTAAATAGGTCAATTTCCAGCCAGTAGAGAGTGGAAGTAGATAGAAAAAACATGTACGCTAGCTAGTTCTTTATAGACGACTTAGTCATTGTCTCTAAACTATCTATAAAGTGGGGTGTGTGAAGAGTGCTGGTGTGAAGACACACACTGTGCATGTGCTGGGAGTTTGTCTGCTGTCCTCTCTTTGAAAATCTGGGGAACAAAGAGCATTGGGTTCACTATCCCCATAGTGGTGGGGAGTGAGGGGGTCTCTGTCAATGTCCCCTCAGTGGTGGGGGGCTTTGTCCATGTCTCCTCAGTGGTGGGGATGATGGGGGGCTCTGTCAATGTCCCCTCAGTGGTGGGGGTGATGGGGGGGCTCTGTCCATGTCTCCTCTAGAGGGTAGGGGTGAGGGGGTCTCTCTCACTGTCCCCTCAGTGGTGAGGGGGTCTCTGTCAATGTCCCTCAGTGGTGGTGGTGGGGGAGACTCTGTCGCTATCTTTTCTGTGATGGCCCGTCCAGTAACGCCCCCCTCTGAGGAAGGCAAAGAGGGCGGGCACGTTCCACCCACTGCCTCTTGGGGGCAACGCCCACCCCTCCGCTTTGGCACACATCCCGGCTGATGATTGGTTCTCTCTGTTCCATGCCCCGCCCTATAGGAAGTCTCGCGAGACTATCGCGCGTAGGGAGGGGGCACCCAGCGCGAGACCCAGGGACAGCTCGGGAGGGTCGGAGCCAGCGCGAGATTCCGGAGCCAGCATAAGGTAGAGGTGCGGACCTGAGGCAACCCACGTGTGCCCCCCGGTCTCGAGGTGAGCGAGGCTCTCCGCTATCCCCCTGGAGTAGACGATGGGCCCCCCCATCTCCCCGAGTTTTCGTGAGAGTACCGGCCCCTTCCGTGAGTGACAAGCTCTTCGGCCAATCGGTACGCCGGGCGGCTCGGAGTGATGGGCGCCGCAACCAACAGCGTCCGGGAATGATGTGGAGCACGCCCCCTTCTGGGATGGGCGGTGCTCAGGGTTGCTGGAGCCTCCGAGGGGCCCGGGCGGTGGCTGGTTGGGGGGAAGGGGCCCGGCCGCAGACAGCTGGTGGGGGATGTGTATGTGAGGGGTCCTGGGCTCCTTGGTGGGGGCCCCTGAGTGCTTTGGTTTGGGGGGTTATCAGCGGCCCCCGTGGTGAGAAGGGGTTCTGGGCTCTGTGGATGGGGATTATGGGGGGGCCCTATGCAGCAGGGCCGTTCTGGGTCAGCAGGTGGCTATGGAGAGTGCAGTAGGGAGATCCTGGCTTGGGTAAGGGCTTGGGGCTCTCTAGTTAAAATGGGTGAGTTAGGGAGACTGTAGGCTCGGGGGCGGGGGAGAGAGGGCTCATGGGATTAGTAGATTGGGGGTGTCACAAAAACAACTTGACGGGGTCTAGGAGTAGGGTGGGTAACGCTGAGACTAGATGTAGTGGGAGTAACTCTTTAACAGCCCCTTTCTGGGAAGTACATTGGAAGGAGTTAACTTCTCTTCCCCCCCCGCCCCCCATCCCCAGGCAAGTTACTCTAAACATCAGTATGGTAAAAACTTAATGTTTAAATTGCACAATCTTTGTGTGTGTGTAACAACAATTATTTAAGAAAAAATATATATTGTGCAATTTAAACATTAAGTTTTTACCCTATTGATGTTTAGAGTAACTGATTTAACTTGCCTGGAGATGGGAGGAGTCATCCCCTTCCAATACACTTCCCACGAGGGGGCTATATATAGATATAGTTTCTTAAATAATTGTTGTTTCTCACTGTTAGACTTTGGGAGCCCAAACTTTGAGAACTTGTAGAAGCAATGAGTGTTTAATCCATTACTGCACAATTGCTCTACTGTGGTAGAGTAGGTGACAGTTTCTAGTAAACTAGAATTATTAAACAAACTGGCTTATTTGTCAAAAGGGTTTCATCTTTATTGCTAAAACTAATTGGGCCCCATTTTCTCTCCTTACCCTAAAAAAAAAAAAAAAGACCAACAGGTTTGACTTTTCTTACATGAAATGTTACATGACAATAAAAATACTTGGTGATGTGTATAAAATCAACATAGATTAATCAAATAAACTTAATTTTTTAAGACCAGACTCTGTTGTAATTTACACCCTTCATGAAATCCAGTCGAGTACTACTGCTGTCGTTCATAACCTCTTTCCATTCTCCATAACCTTTTTCCATGCTGCTTTCTATGTATGGAATGTCATCTCTATCCTGGTTCGCCAAGTAGCTACCGTCTCCATATTCAGGTCCATTCTAAAGACTACATTTTTCTATGAATATATTACTGGGATAAAATGATATGCATACTTTCTCTGGGCTCCTCAGCATGTCTTGTTTCATCATTGTATTCTATGGGGTAGGGACTTTCTTCAGCTTGTCTGGTACAGCATCAAGCACATTGTTAACCATAACCAATAGCACTAGCCAAAATGATTGCCTGGTGCTTTACAAACTGTATAAATATAGTTATCGCCCGTTCACTAAAATATAGACACTTGCGGTGTAGAATGCAGCAGCTATTCTGAACCACCAATTCTATAAAACAGTGATTTGGCACAAATTAAGAATAACTTCATCACTTGAACAAAGGGGATTTTATGGGGGTAGAATATAATTGCCCGAGTTGGAATCTGGTTACTAGCAGGGTTAACCTTTCTTTTTTAAAAGAGAGAAAAGAAATTGTATTTGACTGCTATCATATGAATACATATTAAGCATTTATTATTCTGGCCAACCATAATCCGTTTCATGGCTGTAGTTTAACCATCACTGAAGTGCTTTTTTGCTGTTAGTGCCCAAAAAGAAGGTTGAATTGATGGAAATTACAAGCCAGAAATGTAGATGCAAAGTTTGTTGACGTATGGTTAACTGTACTTGTGTCTGCAGAAGCCTCTTTTTTTTTTTTTTTTTTTTTTTTTTTTTAAAAGAGATGGTTCTTCATTTGGACCAATTACTTCTAATCCCAGAATCTGATTGGGAGTAGAGTGGTGGAAAACCAGTCTTTCTGTTTCAAAACAGTGAACAAACAGGCACTGGATGAAGCTATCCTGTTCACAGAATCCTAGTTTACAAAACCTGGAGGGCCACTGAATTATAAAAATTTGTTCAGTTTTCACAGTTGTACTCAAGCAAAGACATTTGGGGAATGTCAAATTTTCTCTATTTCCAGTGATACATTTTCTCTCTCTCAATTTATTTATGCTGTTTAATCTTAACAGTTAGAGTAGGAAAATACCTTTTAGGATATCTGGTCCATCTCACTGGCCAGTGCAGGATTATTCCATTCTAGATTTTCTTGAGACAATCAGTTGTAAATATCTCCAGCAATAGGGTTTCTTTGAGGAGACTATTCCTGCATCTAACAGATTTCACTTTTGACAACTTTATTTATACTTAGCCAAGTTTTGCCTTAAATTTGTGCCATTATTCTTGGTTATACCTACTTGTACAATGCTCCGTCTCCCTCATTGGCATTCACTCTTCAAATAATTGTAGGCAGTTAATGTGTCCATCTTAGTTGTCATTAGCCAAATTACACATGTAGCTACTTTAATGTTTCTTCATAAAATCAATCCCTTCTGTGACTTTATCACTCTCCCCCCCCCCCCCCCCCCGTCCTCTAGTTTGTCAATAGTGAATGCTGATATTGGATTGCTTAGAGCTGAATACAGAGTTTTCATCAGAGTTTTAGAGATGAGGACATAACCTTTTTGCTCTGGGTGTAGCCCTGAATCACTTTTTTTTTTTTTTTTCCCCCCACTCCCTCCCCCTCCCATCACATTACAAGCTCCTGTCTAATTTACTGTCCACTATCACCTCAAGTATCTTCTTCCCTCCAGCTGTGATCTAGTTTTCATTTCCCAGAGTATTAAATGCATTTATTTCAAGTTGAATTTCTTTTTTTTGCATATATCTCATGCCCTTATTTCTAATGTTTCTAGATATCTTATTGTTTCTCAGTTCTCCCTGGTGTTTGCAACACCTCCCAGTTTCTTTAATGCTCTGATTTCTTTCTTCTCCTGCCCCACCACCCACATTCTACATAATGTACAAAGATGTCAAATGAAAATGAACTTCATCTTGACTCAGCAGTGCTCATCCTGGTGCTACATCCAGCTTGGTACATTGTAATTATCATTAACCTTTTTAAAATCTGGTTGAAGGACTGCAGTTAGTCTGTGTGACAATGTTCTTATGAAGCTAATTTGGAAGTGCTGTAAAATCCGTGTGGCGTGACTCCTACTGTGATGGTGATTGCAAAGATATGCAGTGCACAAAGTATTGAATAACAACATATTGAACTGATTTGTATTGTCAATTTAAATAACGATAGTGGTTTACAGTGAACTTAGTTCTTGTGACACATGGTTATAAATTCAAAAATGTAAGCATGATGTCGGAGGGAGTGTTTAGCAGTTAGAATAGGGACTAGGAGTTGGGATTCCTGGGTTCTCTTTCCTGGCTTTGTCACTCTAGCCATGTGATACTGGGCAATTCACTTAACCTCCTTGTACCTCAGTTTTCCATAGGTAAATTAGCTCTAATACTTACCTTTGTAAAGTGCTTTGCGAGCCTTTTGTTGGGTGAAAGGTGCGGTAAGTGCAGATTGACATTTAGAAATGTTGCTTTAAAAAGTTTAAATGGGAAAAATAAAACAGTCGCCTTTAAAAATCAAACATTTGATTGGGCTTTATTTTCAGATCTCTTGTTAATAAGGCTTGTGGTGGTGGTTGGGAAGGCTGAGGAGGATAACTCCAGAATGAGCAAAGTGAGTTGACTAGAGTCTGAGGTTCCCAGACTGGTGTATAGGGAAGTCATTAACTCTCCCCCTACTTGTTGCTCTGAAAGGTGAGGAAACAAGAGATGAAGTGCTAATGGATATCAGGAGACAGTTTTTTTTTTAATTTTGGTCCTTCGAGCCGGAATCGAACCAGCGACCTAAGGAGACAGTTGTGTGAAGGAAACTAGATCTCTGTTCCCAACTTCCTTTGAGCTGTAGAACGTAGGTTATGAATCTTACCTATTGTGGTGATGGAGATACAAGCAATCAACAGTAGAGTTCTTATGGAACTATGTAGCAGTGATTGAGTTTGCTACCATTTGGGACATTTCCTGGTTCACATTCTGTAGTTGCCTCTTCATTGTAAAAAGTTGTAAAATTTTTCAGTAAAACTTTAGAGAGTATCATTCTACAGGTCTCCTGGTGTGGCAGGTATGTTCATCTGGGGATTGCAGTCTGTGGATTCCATATTGGAATGATGTGTAGAATCATATTTCTATATGATAGTTTGCTTTACATGCTACTCATTTTTCTTAAGCACTTGAATGCCATATTTTCAGAACTGCTCCTATCCCATTTATGCACTTAAATGAAATGAACATGTTTTCAAGGGTGACTCCCAGTGGGAGCTGCTGGCTGGTGAGTTCTTTTGACAGTCTGGCCTCATGGACCTGATTTTTTTTCATAGATGTTGCGTCTCTTCTGCTCTCACTGACTTCTTTTGAGCACTTCCTTCTCTTGGGTTGTTTTTTGCTTTGCTTTGAAGAAACTCCTAATATGAGTAGACTAAATTTTCAACTTTTTAAACTTAAATTAATAGTCTCCTTTCCTTTTGAATTAATTGCTAACCTCAATTTCCAGCATTTTATGTTTGTTGCTAAAACGTTAGATCATAACATCTGTGTTGAACTTTTGTCTTGCTGACATATTTCCCATGACGTGTCAGTTAAACAATCGCCAGTGACTCAGTGGCCCCTTTGTTCTCCTCTTCCCCATTTCCCTTAATAGAGCAAACTAGGTCTGAAATAATTAAGGCTAGTCTAAGCACAGAATTGCTCTGGTTTAATAAAGGTGGTCCTTTTTTTTTTTTTTTTTTTTAAACAGATTTAGTTAAATCAGTACAAAAGGCTGTGTGGATACAGCATTCGCTTAAATTGCTTAAGAAAAGGTTGAACTAAACAGAAATAAGGTTAAGTCTACACTGTGGCAGCACAACTGCTGCAGTGTTACTGCAGCATTGTAATATAGGTGCTTCTTACATTCATGGAAGAGTGTTTTCCCACTGATCTAGTTAACCCACCTCTCCAAGAGGCGTTAGTGAAGTCGACGCAAGAATTCTTCCATTGACCTAGCTGTGCCTACAGTGGGGATTAGGTCGACCACACATGACACAGTTTTTCACACTCCTGAGCAATGTACCTAGGTCGACTAAAGTGTTAGGTATAAACCAGGCCTAAATGTCTACGTAGAGGTTTGTGCCAGTTTAACGAAAGTGGTGCAAACTTGTGTGTGGACAACCCCTTAGCAGCAGTATTTTTGCAGAGGGGAAATAATTCACTCTAGAAGATCCTGTGTCTTACTGGTGCTAGCTTCACAACTATTAGAGCTACTGGCATCAAAGTCTCATCTCTAAAGTAGTGGATTAAAGTTCATGCCCTAGGATGACCCCTCATTTTTAAATTCACGGAGATGGGATGGTTCTTAAATGTTAATAGGTAACAATTTTGCTTTTGCTGTTGTTAGTCTTTAACTCTTTTGAGAGAGAAATTTAGCTTAATTCTTCCGACAAATGCTTATTTTTCTCTATTCTGTAACTATTCACCGTGGAGTTGCTTGCATTGTTCTCTGAAGCATGTATTCTAGCCATTGTTGGACAGAACACTGGTCTGCACTGCAGCCCCAAATGTGCTGTCATAAGCTAGAGAACCTAAGAGGAGCAACCCAGAATTGAACCTCCAGTGTGTGTAGTGAAGTTCCCTAAAGAAGGCAACCCGGTATGATTACGGATTGCAGATAGCAAGTAGTGCTTCAGCTCATGTTTCATAGAGGGAGATGTAGCTCTGTTAGGCAAGCGCTGGAATGTAACTCTCTGCTGTCCCACCCCTGTGTGAAAGAATAAACTGGTGGCAAAGTACTGCTGCCAGCCATTACAAGCTGATTCATGAGAGTGAACAAAGCCTCTCTACCAGTTACAGGCCACATTAGACACTGGTATTATCTTCTTCTTCATGATAAACTTACAGTGCATATCTTCCATATATTTTCTGTGTACTTTTTGTGAGGTATTGTAGTATTGAACTGTGCTGAAGAAAAGTGTTCAGGTTCCTTTTATCTGAAATGCCAGTTATAAATGGAGTGTTGTGGTGAGGCTCGCCCTTTCGGTGCATTTTGAGGGTGTGCTCCCACAGACCCAGAATTTGCTATGCCATTGAAAGTTAGTTCCTTGGATTTTGCTAGCCTGCCATGCTCACAAAGAATATTTTTCAGCTCTGTGTTGGCAAGGGTAAGGAGAGGAAATGATTCTGTTCTGACTACCACTGTTACTTAAAAAAAAATAGCTGCCCAAGACCCCGTCTGCACTTAAAACTTATAACAGCATGGCTATGTTGATCAGGGATGTGAACAAAAACACAGCCCCTAGTGAAAGAGCTAAACCAACAAAACCCCCAGTGTAGGCGCAGCTATGCTGACAGAAGAGGACTTCTGTTGTCATAGCTAATGTCGTTTAGGGAGATGGTGTTCGTACACTGGCAGAAAAACTCCTTGTTGGTGTATGCGGCATCTGTACTAGAGAGTATGCTGGCATAGACTCTGTAGTGTAGACATAGCTTAAGGTGGAACATAAGCTTTTGTCTAATAGCAAAAGCTTTCACTTATGGTTGCAAAAATAAAAACCTACTACAGTACAACCTTAATTATCTTACTGTACTGGGGGATATTGAATAATTTCAGATAATCAAGGTTGAGTATTTGGGGGAATTTCCACTATAGCAGATGAGGCATAATTCTGTTTTGGGTATTTGAGGGTCAGATTATCAGGGTTACACTGTAGAAGTACTTAATGGTACTATTTTGGGGATTCTCTTCATGGGTAATGTTCCACTGTCACCTTCCCTCCCCTCAAGTTGAAATATGACACATTTGGGCAGGAAAAACTTTAATAACTAATCTGCTTCTAATAAATTTAAAAGTTTGTCCTTGCCGCATTACTTATTGCACTGGAATCTGAAGTTCAAGTCTACTCAACATCTCCTATTTGGGATGTATAGTCTAGAAAGATGGTGGCTTTAAAACCATCAACATTGTAATAAATTGAATTAGAAGGAGAAGAGAGGCAGGTGAAGTCCAAATATAATACTAAGTATGTCACTAATGAAATTTACATCTACCTAGATACCACCAATGTAAACTGCTTAATTCTTGACTTGTGAAATCTGACTCCTTTATAGGGAGTGCACAGATAATTTAGGTCCAGGATTTAGTATTTAAATCCAGGAGTGGTGAGTGTCACTTACAAACCAAATAAGAATAAAAGTATTTTACATTTTCATAAACTTCAGTAAAGTTTTTCCCATGTACAACGGAACTAGATTCACCAGTCTAGTTTTAAACTAAACAATGTTAAAAAAGTAAACAGTGAAGCATAAACTAAAACTTTAATTCCATCAATTTTAATAATCTGAGGTAGTTTTAATTGCCCAATATGGTATCTAGGACAGGTATGGATATTTTCATCATAATAGCTTGACAGTTGATAACTTTATTCACTCATCTTCAACCAGAAGATGCACAATGTGCTTTGGTGAAGAAATGCATATAATCTTTGTTTTATTTCTTTGTTTTGAATCTCTGCATTTAACACACAATTGTGGAATATGTGAACGTTGATAAGGTATAGGATGCTGTTCTCTCACTTACATAGTGCCTTTCATCCGTAAGGTTTCCAGATCCCCTGTATGGGTAATCACTTTGCTCCCTGCTAAAAGGTAGTCCTTTCTTGGGTGACCTGCACCAGTTGTTTAATACATGCAGCAACAAACCTGGTCTCTAGACGTTGCCTTGTTTATAAATGGAGCACTTTTTGCACCCATCTGTGAGCACTAGAGCAGCACTTTAGCCCCCCCCCATGCATCAAATAATCCACACTGTAGAATTTAAATGATTAATACATATAAATGCCCACGTATGTTATAAATAAAAACAGGCAATGTTTTGGGTGGGTGGGGGAAATATTTTCACTTAATGTTCACACACATACAGCTGCCTCATGGCGTCACTTAACTCCAACTCTCACACTGTGCAGTCAGGTCTAAGTAGTTTTGTCCACAAATCACTTAAAATTGTGGTACTTATGGTAATATTCTATTTTCAACTGGGGAGGGGCTCTACTATTTAGCAAGACCCTGCCTTTACCCTTTTTAGCAGCTGTCTAAGGCACAGAGTGATTTAAATCTAAAGGCCAGAGTCCAGGGGTAACGTTTTCAAAAGCTTCTAAGGATATGTCTACACAGCAGCTAGACGTCTATGGCTGGCCCGTGGCAGCCAACTTGGTCTTGCGGGGCTTGGGATGCGGGGCTGTTTCATTGCTGTGTAGACTTTCAGGCTGGGGCTGGAGCCTGGGCTTTAGGACCCTGTGAGGTGGGAGGGTCCCAGAGCCTGGGCTCCAGCCCAACCATGGAAGTCTCCATAGCAATGAAACAGCCCTGCCACCTGAGCCCAGCAAGCCTGAGTCCATTGGCATAAGCTAGCTGTGGGTGTCTAGTTACTGTGTAGACCGGGGGTCTCAAACTCAAATGACCACAAACGCCACATGAGGACTAGTGCATTGGCCCGAGAGCCGCATCACTGACACCCCCCCTCGTTGGCCCCGGCTCCACCCCCGCTCCACGCCTTCCATGAGGTCCCGTCCCTGCCCCGTCTCTTCTCCTCCTCGCCCTCCCCTGAGCGTGTTCCTCCCTCCTCCCTCCTGGAAAGTGCTAAGCATCATACAGCGCATGCTGCTCCTACAACAAGTCATTTCCAAGCGGTTTTAATAAAATATATACACTCAGTAATGTACCTCACTCAAAGGACAAAACATGCACTTAATTAGATTTACTTCTGTTAAAGCCCCCCCGCTGCACTGGGCTGCAACACCACTCCACCACTGTTCTGCCTCTTCCAGGGGTGGCAGGTCTGTAGAAATTTTGGTGGTGCCCAGAACCTGCCCCCCCCCCCCCCAAACTCCACCCCCGCCTGCCTAAGGCTCTGGGAGGGAGTTTGGGTGGGGGTCTGAGGTGCAGGCTCTGGGAAGGAGTTTGGGGTTAGGAGGGGGTGCAGAGGTGAGGCCGGGGGACACTCGGGGGAGGTGCGTGGGGGCGGCAGGCGGGGCTGGGGCCGGGGGAGAGACCTGGCCCCAGACATTGGGGAGCAGCAAGCAGGGAACTTAGCTGCCACATAAAATAACTCGGGGGGAGGGGGAGGAGAGTTTGACTGTGACCGGAAGTAACGGGGGAGGGGGGGCGGGCATGGGGAGCTTGGCGGGCCGCAGGGAAGAGCTCCGCAGGCGGCCCCCGGGCCATGTGCTTGAGACCCCTGGTGTAGACATACCCTAAGTGACTTAGGGGCTGAAGTTCTGTTTTCAAAGGTTGCTTAGGAGACTCAGGCTACGTCTACACTAGAGAGCTTACAGCGGCACAGCTGGACCAATGCAGCTGCTCTATGCCGAAGGGAGAGAGCTCTCCCATCGACATAATTAAACCACCCCCAACAAGCAGCGATAGCTATGTTGACGGGAGAAACTCTCCTGCTGACATAGCGCTGTACACCCTACTCTTTGTGCCGGGATAACTTATGTCATGCAGGGATGTGTGTGTGTTTTTGTTTGTTTGTTTGTTTGTTTTTTTTCTCACACCCCTGAGCAACATCATTTTGGGCAACAAAAGTGGTAGTGTAGACATGGCCTCAGTCCTGTTTACTTTCATTGAAACTTGGGTCCCTAAGTGCCTCTGTCCATGTCTACACTAGCATTTATGTCAGCAAAACTTTTGTCGCCCAGGAGTGTGACACACCCCCTTCCCCCGAGAGACCCAAGTTTTGCCAGCATAAGCTCTCGTGTGCATAGTGCAATGTCCGCAGGAGACGCTTTCCTGCCAACACAATTACCGCCGCTTGTTGAGCTGGTATTATGATGTCAACGGGAGAGCTCTCTTCCATTGATTGGCATAACGTGAATACATGTGCACTCTTCCAGTGGCACAGCTGTAAGTGGTCTAAATGACTTTTGAAAGTGGGATGCAGACTCCTAAGTCATTCAGGCACTTCTCATAGTTATCTCTGTAATAATCAATAGGAAGCACTGGGTCTCTTACGTTTTTCTCCATTGTTCTTGCAGTTGTTGTATAACTGCATGTGAATTATTTCTGCCCCAAGTGTACTAGGTGTCTTTCAATAGATGAACTTAGTGTACATAAGGACACGCCACAGCTAGTGAACAAATACAGGGGAAGGCTAGGATTATGTCGAGATCAAGGTGTTGCTTCAGTGGTTGAGTTCATTTTGGAATACCTTTTTTTAAAATGTAGTTGTCTAGTCTGCTGGAAGCCATGCCAAAGTTTCTAATTCTGTGATCTCTATATGGAGCACCTTCTGCAAAGGGTTACAAGGAGTCAGTGGGTCAGCATGCTGAACAGTTGCAGTCTAGTTTTAATGCATCAAAATCAGTAATATGAGAAGCAGATAAACCGCTAACTTTAGATTTTTTTAGTGAAGCCTTGTGCAGTGTCATTTTGGTTTGATGTCCGATGCCGAGATGCCTTGGATCT
Source organism: Trachemys scripta elegans (assembly GCF_013100865.1). Classification (NCBI taxonomy): domain Eukaryota; kingdom Metazoa; phylum Chordata; order Testudines; family Emydidae; genus Trachemys; species Trachemys scripta. Next base: position 20,275,313 of record NC_048313.1, on the reverse strand, counting down.
CCTTGACTTTTGTCAGCCTGGATTCAGACCAGAGTTCAGCACAGTCTAGTTATAGTAAAGGTCTGGGGTCCATGCTGAATAGTGTTAGATCTAATTAGCTTCTTTGATACCATTGATTATGCTGTGGTTCTGACTTGGCTGTGACTTCAATCAGAGTTCATTTGGGCAACTACTTTTCAGACCTGGGTCCTTCACCTGTTACTTGAATTCATTATAATATAGAGATTGTACTACTGCAATGCATGCTACATAGTGCTACACCTTGGATCAATGTGGAAGTGAGCTAGTGGTTTGCTGCTTGAATAGAGGTTTCTCCTATGAGTGCTTGACACCAATGTTCTGTGAATTGTACTTTCTGTAGGTTTCTGGGTAGAGTTTAAAGTGTTGTTTTTGACCTATAAAGTTCTAAAAAGCTTGGAGCCTACCTATGTGCAAGATTCGTTCTTGACTTCTGCCATCCTGGCATATCTGCAAACAGCTGGAGCCCACCTCAGTTTGATGAAGAGAGAACTGCTGGCAGGGTATTCTCTGTGAACTGTTTGGCGACTTGGAACTTACGCTTTTCCCCCAGGCTTCTTGCCTCTTGCTCTGAAATACCATGAATCGCTTGATCTCCAGGCAGGCTACAAAGTCCTTCTCTTTTTCCCGGCTTTTGGGGAGGGAGGCAGGAACTTAAGAGTTGAGTATTGTGCACTCATCAGTGGGGGACTAGAGGTGGTCTTTCTAATTCTTCTGGTTTGGGAAATTGATGACTTGCTGTTGTGTTTAAGTTAATTTTTTTTAAAATGTTTATCAGAAATGTAAATAAATGACACTAGGCAATTAATTAATAATCCTTACCTAAAACATGTTAGGTTGGTAGGTATTTGGAGAGTAGTAACTGTTTATCTTACTGGATTTTTGCAGTTGGGATCCATGCTTTCAACCTGAAACCAGGTTGGAATGCCTATGGCTTTAAAACATTGAACCTGTGAGGTACATGTAGGACCCCTTGCGACCTGTTTAGTCATGTACCTGCATTGCAGGTCAGTTCCTTATTGACTATGATTAGTACATATGTCCCCTGGAGACTGTGGTTGTTCCAGATCATCCTAGCTTGCAGATATGCTCAATGGCTTTACAGACACTTGTTCTTTTTGTATCTCTTTTTTGTGAATTTCTTTCATTACTAAATCTTTTTAAAAAGAGAAACTTAGGACACTGAAAGACATAGGATCTTACTCTGTGCTGATTTATATACCTGATTCATCATCCCTTCTCTTATGTTGATGCCCAGGTGCACCCATCCGGCTTCCACTAACACTTCAAATGCCTTGCTCTGTCTCTAGCATTGAAGTTTCAACTCAGGTCAGGTCCACATTATAATCTTTTTTTTTTTTTTTTTTTGTGGTTGGGGTGTAATTTCTTCTTATGACATTTTTATCTTGGTAAGTCCTAGGATAGAGGCCGCTTTAGTGGCAAAGAAGTGCTTTTGCCAGTATAACTTATTTCACCCAGAGAACTGGTAGAAGCTCTACTGGCAAAAGCGCTCTTGGCAGTTTAAATTGTGTCTCGCTAGGAAGATTTGCTGGTAAAGCTACTGGGAAAGCTTTTCTAGTGTAAGCTAGGCCTCGTGTGACTGGTGCATCGGGTCTTGCAGCCGTATTATTCTTTTCACTGGAGTTTGTTTTGTTCTTGGCTGAAATATGCTATCAATGCCTCTCTCTCATCATCCTGGCATAAATATGTTGAATTTTTTTTGCAGCTCATAGTTACCAAAGATGCATATGGGAATTGATAAACTTGAACATTTCCCTTCCCTTCAACCCTCATTAAATAGGACCCAGTTTGTGCTCTGGATATTAAATTTGTTACGTTATAAGCTTCCTTTAAGCCACTTTAACTGTGAATTCTTTTCCTGACGTGGAAGGTCGTTCTCCCGATGGCAGTGATTTCAATATAGTGTGAGTGAACTCCAGCCCTTCTTATTCTAAATTTTAGAGGGGCAAGGTTTTCAAGATCCTCCGGCCCAGGCTGGGGAGGAGCCGGTATTAGCACTGTACTCCAGAGCTTCTGGGCACCAATTTCTGTGCATGCACACAGAAAGGCATAATTTAATGGGAAGTAGTTGGACTTTGCTTTCACCCTGCATTATAGGGTAACTTGGAATAATTTGTTAAATACCATGTGGCTGTTGGAGATTTACCTCAAGTAAGTTTCTTGCCAATATTCCAGTTTATACAGTTGGGTTTGCTTTATCAAGTTTATAAAGTGTCAGAGTGTTGTGCCTCTAAAGCAGATTTTATAGCATTAGCTTTTGGTTTTCTTTTCCAGATGACAATTTTAAGCTTTCTTGCAGCTTTTTTGTTACAAAGCAAACATTCCCACCCCTTCCCCCACACCCCAAAATAACTCTAAATTCAAAGCATACTGCTAGCAATAGTCTATGCATATTTACCTTAGGTTCTGAAGTGGACTCTTTCCCAGAAAAACTTAAGAACTTTATGAAGATGTCTCTTGGTGTGTAACATGTAGTGATGAATGGTCAGACTTACAAAGATACTTCATGAGATTTTTCAAAAGCGCCTAAGCAGGTTAGGCACTGTCTCAGATCAAGAGGGTCTGGTCCATGCTCAGCATGTAACCAGTCCTTTGGGTGGGACCCCGTTAGCGTGCTGGACCATTGTGTTCCATTCGTTGTGTTCTGTTCTAGGCCCGAAGCCTAGTGGCTCTAGTCTCAAATACTTAGCCTGATCTCCCATGTCCTAGGGAGAGAAGACCAATATCTCTTCCCCTCCCCCCCCACACACAATGTGTAGCTATGCCAAAATGATAGGTACAGAGTCATAAAAATACTTCATGAAATTCCTGTTTGTCACAGGCACCTAATTCCACAAAGTTCCTAATCTGCGTGTTTAGTTGCCTAAAATACCTTTTGTAAATGTGGCCTGAAGAGATCATGGGTGAAATCTTCAAAACTAAGTCACTTTTTAAAAAGTGACTTCAGTACTTAGGCGCTGAAATCCTATTGACTTTCAATGAGAGTTAGGCTCCTAAGTGCCAAAATTACTTTTGAAAATGGGACTTAAGTGCTTTTGAAAATTTTACCCAATATCATGAGCTACAGTGCTTTTGAATATTATTGTAGTATAGTACAATAATCCACGGCAATATGGTGAGGGAGACAGGGTTGAGAACTGAACTATGGGTAAATCCCGAGGAAGCGTTGGCAGTCGCTTAGCCTATATTTTGTTTGTGGATCCTTGCCTGCTGCCATTCTTATCTCCCAAGCTGCCATCAACATATTCAGTGCATTATGCGCAGAATGTTCATTTTGGTCAGAAAGCTTCAGGCAGAGATCTGCTAACCAGTATATTTAAAACAACAAAAACAAAAAGCACTTCTGGAACTCTCTCAAAGCAGCAGGTTTCCTTCCTTGCGTTGTAGTGGGAAATCTTTTTACTATTTTAGACACTTCCCCAAGCTTTCAGTTTTATACTTCCTCCTTTTTTGGATAGCGAAGAAGCGTGTGTGTGTGTTGGGTTTTTTTTCTTTCTCACTTTATTACAGAGTAATCCATTTTCCTCATTCCAGCTCCTGTTGGTGATCCTGGGTTCTGCATTTGCTACCAGTCTACCTACATTTTTGTATATTCCATTGTAAGATATATCCCGAAGTAAAGATTCTGTGTAGCCATCTATAACAATCCAGTTTGTTGTGGTTTTATCTGTTCTTCCCAGTAGCAGTGTATTGTCTTTTTCTTAGGGGTTGGTCTAAGAAAAACATCATTAGCATTTCTATAGGCTTGTTTTTATCATGGGTTTGGTAGTTACTGTTGTTGGCATGATTCCCAGGTCTCAGCAAAATAACTGGGATGGCCTTGCTACTCAGTGTGAGAATTAATCCCATATAACTCTTTATGAGATTTAGCTAACTCCCATCTCCATTTTTAGGCTTCTGGCATGCAGTAAGCACTATGTTCTGATAGCATGATTGATCAGAAAGCTAAAATAGACTTGTTATAGTATCCATGTTACATCTTCTAAAAATCACATGAAGGTACCTTGGGTGGGCTGTGTTTTATGTAAGTGTTGTTATAGCCAGGTCAGTCCCAGGATTTTAGAGAGACAAGGTGGGGGAAGTTGGTCCAATTTTAAAAAAAAAAAGAGACAAGGTGGGTGAGGTAATTTTTTTTTTTTATGTAGGTCGTATTGTAAGGACACTATTTCTAGCTCAGCTTTCCTGACAGTCAAGTTCTGTTATCCCTTTGCTTTTGCAATAGTTCAAGTCAGGCTCCTGTATTTTATAAAAGCAATTTTTAAGAAAACCCTTAAACCCTTTATCTGAAAGAGTTGCCTATTTAAAGTGCCTGGGACAGCTGCAGACAGGTTCTCTGCTGAACTGCATATCAATGTAAGGATTTTTTTTTTTTACCTGGAACTCTTTCTCAATTGCTTGCCATGAAGCTCTTTGTTTGATCTAAGCCTACTCCTTTTCTCTGAACCTGTTCCTGCCTGTCTAAGTCTGATGTCCACAATGGATTTCAGCCTTGACTGCAACTGCTCTGTTATATAGAGTACTTTTTATTTAACATAATCCTTTGTTCATACTAGTACATGTCCTGCAGTAATACAGGAAAGAGTAATCACATTGTACAGTTTGGGCTTCCTCAGGCTAAACTCTCCTCTGTATCTGTTTGCTGCTAGCTCTAATCCTCTGGTTGTTCTCCCAGTATGTATCTGTGTCTCTTTTTCTGCCTTCCACCTCCCCAGCTATTCCCTAATCCCTGTTTCTTAAAATTTAATTAAATGTTTAATATCTTGTATGCACAGGGTGCCTTTCATTGTGAAGGTTCCCCAGATGCTGTTTATATACAATGCTAGTGATACATATATACAGCCTCTGTGGGAGGGTAGCCAGTAGTCAGTTTGTTCATAGCTCTCTGGATAAGAGTATGAGGAGGGGAAATTTTGACCAAGGACATCTGGGCAACTCCCTACTTCTAGAAAAAGTGCCTTAGGATCTCTGATGTCCTTGCTGAGCACGTAGAACTGGAGTTTCTAGTCTCCTCCTCAAATACAGTTCTTTGGAAGGGTGAAGGGCTAAACCAGCCCTCTTAAGATTGTAGTCTTAAGCCTGGTCTACATCTAAAAACTAGATCAACTGAGCTATGTCACTCAGGGCTGTGAAAAATTTCACGCTGTGGTTAGGTCAACCTAACCCCTGGTGTGGATGCAGGTAGGTTGATGGAAGAATTCTTTCATTGACCTAGCTACTGCCTCTTGGAGAGGCGGATTAACTACATTGATGGAAAAACCACTTCTGTCAATGTAGGCAGCGTCTAATGTACAGTGTTACCGCAGAATAGCTGAAGCACTTCAGCTGTTCCACTGTAGCGCTTGTAATGTAGACATGGCCAGAATGTCCCTTGTTAGGTGTCTCAAAGCCAGTGCTTAAACCTTCTAAACTGTCCCTCCCATCAATACATGTGTTCTTTTCTCCCCTCAGTTCTCCCACTTCCTAGAACTGTATGCTGCAATTAGAATAATAAATTCACATTAAAATGCCTGTCTTGCATCATTGATTCTCAAAAATAAAACATCAACTTTTTATTGAGGGGGAAAAAAACATTGCTAAAACTGCCTCATATAAATGATATACAGTGGAAAAAGTTTATAATTGTACCTGTATTCATTCAAAACAAACTCTCAACCCATTCGTACTTGCAGTGTGCTCTAATTTGAAGGGTTTCGTTTAATTTATAGCCAGTCTTCACTCTGAGCACATTCTTCCTCCCCACATCCACATAGACAAAAGGAAAGATGTTAGAAGTATATCTTTCATTTCTTCTGTTTCTTTCAGCTTTTTCCAGCTGGTTAAATCCCAGTGGGTCTTGCTCACATGGTTAGGGTTTAAGTGATTCCCATACTCGGGATTGGGTTTCCCCCAGGTGAGACTGGCATAATCCTTTGGAATTTTTCACCTTCCTCTGGAGCATGGGGTGCAGATTACATGGCAGGATCTTTTGCGTATATCTCACCTAATCAATTCCCTGCCATTGTGGGGGCCTCTGGCATTGGTACAACTTGGTCTTTCCTGTTCTTTGCCTGTGGCACACAATAGTTCAATCTCCTGAGAGCTGTACTACTTTGGTCTAATTCTGATTGTTGGGCTTGGTGTGGGGGTGGCTGGGTGGTGGCTAGCGGCCTGTGACATAAGGCAGTCAGACTAGATAATCTGGTGATTCCTTCTGCCTTTAAACTGTGACTCTTAGCTGATGATAAAGCTTCCTGCAAGCAGGCCTCTAAGGCCTAGTCTGCAGTTTTATATTGATATAACAATTTCAGTTAGGGGTGTGTGATGTTTGCTTTACTGAGATAGTTAAATTGGTTCAGCATGGACATGTTTGTACTGGTGTAAAGGTGCCGTATTTATCCTCTAAATGTGCAGGAATAAGTTATATTAGTGTCTATAACTGTATCCACACTTGGGAAGGATTGTATTGCTTTTACTAAACTGATCTAGTTAAAACCATATCATTTTTGTATGTAGAAAAGCACTTATTGAGAGCTAGGCTGTTAAGACTGGTGGGGCCCCAGGCATTCTTGTAATAACAGTAGTCACGTGCAGTGTACAGTGCAACAATATAGCGATATTTTTAGAGCATTTTTCATGCAAACATTCGACAGCACTAAATCATGACCAGAGAATTTCCATCCTGATACTGAGGCATGAGCGGGAGAAGGATGTTCTTAGCGAAGATTTGATGAGATGAAGAGATACAAGGAAGCTTTTCTAAGTGGCAGGAGCTGTAGAGAAGTTTTTTACTACCAGAGTGGCCAGACTGTACAGGAAGACAGAGACCAGTGTTAGGCAGAATGTGAGAGGAGGACAAGGTCTATTTTCTTCTGTGTAGGTTCTTATATTGTGCTCATCACCAAAGTATCTAAGGGCCTTCCAGTAGTACATTAAGCAATGTGACTAAAATGTTTGTTCTCTTCTCCTTTCCACTGACGGGAGAAGTAAGTGCAGTTGAGTGAGTATTCTGCTCTGGAACGTTTTAAACACCCGCCCACCCTCCTTAGGCTAGGTCTATACTACCCGCCTGAATCGGCGGGTAGAAATCGACCTCTCGGGGATCGATTTATCGCGTCCCGTTGGGACGCGACAATCGATCCCCGAATCGGCACTCTTACTCCACCAGCGGAGGTGGTAGTAAGCGCCGCCGACAGAAAGCCGCAGAAGTCTATTTTGCCGCCGTCCTCACAACGGGGTAAGTCGGCTGCGATACGTCGAATTCAGCTACGCTATTCACGTAGCTGAATTTGCGTATCTTAAATTGACTCCCCCCTGTAGTGTAGATGTACCCTTAGAGAAGACAAGGTCAAAGATGTGCCTGGCATTGAGTGGAAGATGGTGAGGTCTGTGATGGTCTTTAGTTCCTGTGAGAATTCATTCCACAGTCTAGAGCTGGCTTCAAGAAAGCTCTGTCTCCCACAAATTCAAGCTTTATCTTTAATGTTGAAAGTTTCATTGTGCCAGAGAACAAAGTTGTTGACTAGTCTTCATCGCAGATATAACCAGTTAGTTCACTTTATCATTGTGTCAACAGACTTAGGCTGTACTGTAGACATAGCCTATGTCAGCATAATTTATGTCACTTGGGTGTGAATAAACCACCCCCTGAGTGACATAAGTTACACCAACATAAGCATTCGTGTGCACAGGTCCTATGTCGTCAGGAGAGCTTCTCCTGACGACATAGCTTCTACCGCTTGCAGAGGGGTGTGGTGGTTTTGTTTTTTGTTTTTTAATGCCGATGGGAGAGTTCTCTCCCATCAGCATACAGCGTCTTCACCAGATGCGACGCAGCTGTATCTGTACAGCGATAGCAGTGTACGTTATAGACGTGGCCTTAGTCATTGCATGCATTTTTAAGATTTATGTATGCATGAGTAATTGCAACTTTACTTATTGCTTTAATAAAACTTGTGGTACAGATAAGATGTTGTACATGGATAGTGACCACACACATACTTGGACTTTGTGTGTTCCTAGTGTCTCCAAATTTGAGAAGAGCACCAGAGGTAATATTCTCTCTGAGCTTGAAACTGTAGCAAGAAGAACTGAACCCATGGTAGTTAATAAAAAATTACTAAGTTCAATTTAAATAAAATTAAAAGGCTACATGGAGCTGTTGGCTATTGTTTCGTTACCTTGACCCCAGGCCATTGAGTACCCTGAAAATAGGGACACGGCATAGACTTTACCTTATTTTGTTGATTTTAGGTGATACTCTATGGGAACTTGATTTGATTCTCCCTGGGAAGCCAGTGAGGACAGGGTTGATGTGTTTGCAGTAGCCAGTGTTGCTGAGAATGTGCTTCAGCATTTTGTACCATTGGAGGTCTTAAGCACTGAAGACTTCATGCACAGGTATATTGTGTAGCTGTAACCCAGCCAAGAGGTGACAAAGGTGTGAATAAATGAAGCCAGGTCATCATTTGCCAAGATTGGCTAGAAGACTCCATCCCATGAGAGAGAGTAGAAAGGAGACTGTATTGTGGCTGCAAACTCTTCAAAATGTTTTCATCTCCCCACCAGCATCACCTTTGTCTTCCTCAGATTCAGTTTCAACCAGCTGTTCTTCATCCACGAGCTGATTTTGTCCAAACTCTGGGCTATCTGGTCTCGGTCATGGAGTGGTCATATGTGATGATAGGTAGAGTTCTGTCATCTGCCTATTCTTGGTGTGACAGGTAGTCCATATCATCTGACCAGTTCATCTAGTGGCTGCATGTAGGTGTTGAATAAGACCAGATAAAGAATTAATTCTTTTGGAACTTCACAAGTGAGGGGTCTAGTAGTGGAACTGCTGTTTCCCATCATTGGGAAAGCACCATGGGGTGCTTCCCCCAGGAAGAACTCAAAACCATTTTAGCGCATTAGCCTGGACCCCTGCCATACCTCTCAGTGCTGTCTTGCCTATCTCATGGTTGACAGTGAGAGCTGCAGAGAGGTCCAGGAGGATGAGAATGAATGTTTGCCCTCTGTCCGTTAACAGGAGACCACTTGTTAGGCCACTGAGGTGGTTTCAATTCCAGGTCCTGACCTGAATCCAGTTTTTCTGGTCTAGGGTATTAACTTCAGCTAAATGAGCTTGAAGTTGGCCTTTGGGTAGCTTCTTTGAGCTTGCTCAGGAATGGAATGTTTGGAACGGGTCCCATATGAGGAGAGATTAATAGATTCTAGGACTGGAAGGGACCTCGAGAGGTCTTCGAGTCCAGTCCCCTGCCTTCATGGAAGGACCAAATACTGTCTAGACCATCCCTGATAGACATTTATCTAACCTACTCTTAAATATCTCCAGAGATGTAAATTAAAGAGGCTAGGACTTTTTAGCTTAGAAAAGAGGAGACTACGGGGGGGATATGATAGAGGTACACCTCTACCCCGATATAACGCTGTCCTTGGTAGCCAAAAAATCTTACCGTGTTATAGGTGAAACCGCGTTCTATCGAACTTGATTTGATCCACCGGAGTGCGCAGCCCCCCCCCCGCACCCTCCCCACCCCAGAGCACTGCTTTACCGTGTTATATCCAAATTCGTGTTATATGGGGTCATGTTATATCGGGGTAGAGGTGTATATAAAATCATGAATGATGTGGAGAAAGTGAATAAGGAAAAGTTATTTACTTGTTCCCATAATATAAGAACTAGGGGCCAGCAAATGAACTTCCTTTTATTTGTTTTAAACCTGCTGCCCATTAATTTCTTCACACAGCGCACAATCAACTTGTGGAACTCCTTGCCAGAGGAGGTTGTGAAGGCTAGGACTATAACAGGGTTTAAAAGAGAACTGGATAAATTCATGGAGGTTAAGTCCATTAATGGCTATTAGCCAGGATGGGTAAGGAATGGTGTCCCTAGTCTGTTTGTCAGAGGGTGGTGATGGATGGCAGGAGAGAGATCACTTATACTGGGCGGCCGTTGGCCAGAATCAATGTATCCAGGATGGGTTTCTTCATTGTTGATCATGCTATTGGGTGCTTAAAGGAGAAAGGGAAGATTCCTTCCTTGAATGGGGCATTGGGTATTTTGATCATGAGTGGCTCTGGTTGATCATGTAAAAGCAGTACTTTGTCGGATGCAACAAGTGGGTATTCACCCACGAAAGCTCATGCTCCAATACGTTTGTTAGCCTATAAGGTGCCACAGGACTCTTTGCTGCTTTTACAGATCCAGACTAACACGGCTACCCCTCTGATACTCTGGTAGATCATGATTCTCCTTTACAAGCCAGGAAGGGCATGGGTCAGAAGCACAGGCCTTGAGTTTAGAATCCTATAGTTTAGTGTGTGTCCAGAACAGAAGTTCTGAGGTCTTGTGAGTTCAGGGTAGAACAAGTCAGTAGAGAGTTCACAAACAAGAAAGTTAGTTTATAGCTTAGTTCTGAAAGGTTTGGGGAGTCAGAGGAGTGCTTCAGGGTTGGGGGGAAGGGCGGGGGGGAGGGGATTGTACATGTGAAAAGAAAGCTGTCTTCTGTACAACTATCCACCAGGATTTAGATCATAGTCGGTTGCTGTGAGGGGGACTATGATGTTGCCAACAAAAACCACTGACTCACTCTGTGGCCTTGGGCAAATTGCTTAAACTCCCTGTCGTGGTTTTCCCATCTGTAAAACTTTGTGTGTGTGTGTGTGTGTGTGTGTGTGTATATATATATATATATATATAATATAATTTTGAAAGTACTTTATAGATCCCATATTTGGAGAGGCTCAAAGTTATTTCACACTTACAATAAAAATAAGAAAAAATACAGAAACCATGATATATGAGAAACTGTTCCTACATAGAACAGCTTCTTAAAGGTTTCCAGGAGATGCCAGCATGTTTTTAGGGGATGAATTTTCCTTGTGGCAGACTGGCCTTTCATTCCTCTTGTCAATAAGTTCTGTACATCTAATTTCCTGTGAAGCCTGGTTTAAATTTTACCCCTAAGGGTCTGTCTAGAGTAGGATAAAATGTTTTGTTTTTGTTTTTTAATGAGTTAGTGAGCACATTTTGGGACTACTTCAGTATCTGGACTGAAATAAAGTGGGAAACTTAGCACTTGGTTGTGCTAATGTCCAAATTCATGGGCTGATTAGCACTTTGACATGGAATCATACAATTGTAGGACTGGAAGGGAACTCGAGAGGTCATCTAGTCCAGTCTCCTGCATTCATGGCAGGACTAAGTATTATCAGACCATCCCTGACAGGTGTTCGTCTAACCTGCTCTTAAAAACCTCCAATGATGGCGATTCGACAATTTATGCCAGTGCTTAACCACCCTAACAGGAAGTTTTTTCCTAATCCAACCTAAATCGTCCTTACTGCAATTTAAACCTATTGCTTCTTGTCCCATCCTCAGAGGTTAAGGAGAACAAGTTTTCTCCCTCCTCCTTGTAACAACCTTTTAATGTACTTGAAACCTGTTTATGTCCCCTCTTTTCCAGACTAAACAAACCCATTTTTTTCAATCTTCCCTCATAGGTCATGTTTTCTAGACCTTTAATACTTTTTGTTGCTCTTCTCTGGACTTCCTCCAATTTGTCCACATCTTTTCTGAAACGTGGCAGTTAAAACTGGATACTCTACTCCAGTTGAGGCCTAATCACTGCGGCATTAAACTTATTGAAAAATAATTGTTTGAACTTTTTGACTGATGTGAGGAGTCATTTTTGTTTGTTTCAATAATCTCCCAAATATGATTCTCATCACAAGTAAGTAGCGTGATAAGCACTTCAGTTTGCTGTATAATGAAGGCCATGTCTACACTAAAAAGCTTACAGCATCACAGCTATACCAATACAGCTTCACTGCTGTAAGATCGCTTTTGTAGCGGATCTATGCCAACAGGAGAGTTCTCCTGTCAGCATAATGAAACCACCTAAACGAGTGGTGATAGCTATGTCTGCCAGATACGCTCTCCTGCCGACATAGTGTTGTGCACACGAGCGCTTATGCCGGCAGAACTTATGTCACTCGGGTGTTTGTTTTTTCACATCCCGAGCAACATAAGTTTTACTGACATAATTGGAAGGTAGGCATGGCCTAAACTTTTAAAGTAAGGGGAGATGTCATTTTATATCACACCTCTCCCTCTCTGCCACCTTTTCCCTTTCATTTGTTATGAGAGACATATAAGGCCCTGTCTACATGGGCAAAAATGCTTATTTTTCAGTTAAATTAGTTGAAATTAACAACCCTCCCCCCACGCCAATCAATTGTGTAGACCAGTTGCTCTCAACCTTTCCAGACTACTGTACCTCTTTTTCAGAAGCCTGACTTTTGTCTTGCGTACCTCACTTAAATTGCTTGCTTACAAAATCAGTGTCACAGCACACTATTACTGAAGAACTGCTTACTGTCTCATTTTTACCATATAATTATAAAATAAATCAATTGGAAACAAATATTGTACTTACATTTCAGTGTATAGTGTATATAGAGCAGTATAAATAAGTGTATGAAATTTAAGTTTGTACTGACTTCGCTAGTGCTTTTTACGTAGCCTGTTGTAAAACTAGGCAAATATCTAGATGAGTTGATTTACTCACTGGAAGACCTCTGTGTACCCCCAGGGGTACACGTACCCCTGGTTGTTTACACCAGTGGTTCTCAATGTTTGACCAGATTGTTTGGGTTAATTGTGCTCTAGCTTGAGGAGAGTCTACCAATAACGTAAATTGACTTATTCAGTTTTAAAGGTGTTAAATTCTGTCTGCACAGGTATTGGAGGAGAGTTTAATCCATTAAAGCTAACTTAATTGAAAAACACACATTTTTGGCCAACGTAGACAAGGACAAAAGTACTTTTTTTTTTTTTTTTTTTTTTTCTTTAACTTCACATATGACAGTTTTTGTATATAGTTAGCTTCACAGTTCCCTACATTTTTGTGAGAGTGTTTCACAGCCACGTGGTAAAGAATTATTTATTTATTTTAGATGAAAACATGGTTGTAAAACCACTGAAAACTACCAAGGAAACGCAGAACCTGGGGTTCTACCTGAAACAGCTTCTAACTACTTGCAAGTGAGAGGGATGTGCAGGGTGGCAGGGGAATTCACTGATAGAGTTGGGGGAGGCCAGGGATATACATGGGATTGAGGGAGGGGAAGAGGGTTATGTGCTGGGGGTCCTGTGTGAGGACACAGGCTGTGGCCTTGAATAGGGAGCACCCAAACCTTTATTCCTCGGTCTCCCTTGCATCCTGACTCAACCCCATTCCCTCTTCACAGAACCTACTATTTCCCCACTTTCCCATTTCTGTCTGCCTTCATTGTGAGGCATACAGACATTCTTTGTGAAAACTCATGGTGATCGGGGTAGGTCCCCGATCACTGGAGAAAGGCTAATGTAGTGCCCATCTTTTAAAAAGGGAAGGAGGAGGATCCGGGGAACTACAGGCCATCAGCCTCACCTCAGTCCCCAGACAAATCATGGAGCAGGTCCTCAAGGAATAAATTCTGATGCACTTAGAGCAGTGGTCCCCAACCTTTTTTGTCTGGCAGGCACCAGATGATGAGCCATGGAGGACCAAGCGGCAACGTCAATAGGCGTCGCCGCCGACAAGCAGCGTCATCCAGAGGTGTCGCCGCTGAAAAGCTACAACATTTCAGCGGCGCCGCCTCTGGATGATGCTGCTTGTCGGCATTTCGGCGGATGCTCCTCCACTGGCCAGTACACGAGCGCATTTAGATGCCCCAGCGGGCGCCATGGCACCTGCGGGCACTACATTGGGGACCCCTGACTTAGAGGAAAGGAAAGTGATCAGGAACAGTTGGCATGGATTCACCAAGGGCAAGTCATGCCTGACTAAACTAATTGCCTTCTATGACGAGATAACTGGCTCTGTGGATGAGGGGAAAGCAGTGGACATGTTATTCCTTGACTTTAGCAAAGCTTTTGATACGGTCTCCCACAGTATTCTTGCCAGCAAGTTAAAGAAGTATGGGCTGGATGAATGGACTATAAGGTGATTAGAAAGCTGGCTAGATCGTCAGGCTCAGCTGGTAGTGATCAATGGCTCGATCTCTAGTTGGCAGCCAGTATCAAGCGGAGTGCCCCAAGGGCCAGTCCTGGGGCCGGTTTTGTTCAATATCTTCATTAATGATCTGGAGGATGGTGTTGACTGCACCCTCAACAAGTTTGCAGATGACACTAAACTGGGAGGAATGGTAGATATGCTGGAGTGTAGGGATGGGATACAGAGGGACCTAGACAAATTAGAGGATTGGGCCAAAAGAAATCTGATGAGGTTCAACAAGGACAAGTGCAGAGTCCTGCACTTAGGACGAAAGAATCCCATGCACTGCTACAGACGAGGGACCGAGTGGCTAGGCAATCAGTTCTGCAGAAAAGGACCTAGAGGTTACAGTGGGCAAGAAGCTGGATATGAGTCAACAGTGTGCCCTTGTTGCCAAGAAGGCTAACAGCATTTTGGGCTGTATAAGTAGGGGCATTGCCAGCAGATTGAGAGATGTGATCATTCCCCTCTATTCAGCATTGGTGAGGCCTCATCTGGAGTAGTGTCCAGTTTTGGGCCCCACACTAAAAGACGGATGTGGAAAAATTGGAAAAAGTCCAGCGGAAGGCAACATATGATTAGGGGGCTGGAGCACATGACTTATGAAGCGAGGCAGAGGGAACTGAGCTTGTTTAGTCTGCCGAAGAGAAAAATGAGGGGGGATTTGATGCTTTCAACTACCTGAAAGGGGTTCCAAAGAGGATGGATCAATTGTCCTCAGTGGTACCAGATGACAGAACAAGGAGTAATGGTTTCAAGTTGCAGTGGGGGAAGTTTAGGTTGGATATCAGGAAAAACTTTTTCACTAGGAGGGTGGTGAAGCACTGGAATGGGTTACCTAGGGAGGTGATGGAATCTCCTTCATTAGAGGTTTTTAAGGTCAGGCTTGACAAAGCCCTGGCTGGGATGATTTAGTTGGGGATTGGTCCTGCTTTGAGCAGGGGGTTGGACTAGATGACTTCTTGAGGTCCCTTCCAACTCTGATATTCTATGATTTCTTTTCTTTGGGGGCAAAAACAATTAACACAACAACCTTTGAAGCAACATAGGAAGCAAAGCAGACATCTGAAAAACCTGTGTAGTTTGTTCTCTGACCTATAACTTTACTTAACCCCCACCTAAGAAATTGTATTGATGTAGCAGTCAATGGCCATGTCTACACTACTGGTTAAATGAGCACTGCTGTGATCGATGCAGCGGTGTCGATTTAGTGGGTCTGGTGAAGACACTAACTTGATGGGAGAGTGCTCTGCCGTTGACATCTGTACTCCACCTCCCAAAGAGGCAGAAGCTATGTCGACAGGAGAGCATCTCCTATCAATGTAGCGAATGCTGTAAGTCGACCTATGTTATGTCTACTTCAATTTACGTAACTGAACTAGCGTAACTTAGATCGACTTACCGCATTAGTGTAGACCAGCCCTGAAATATAGAAGAGATAAACAATGAAGAGTTTTCTATAGCCAACTAATGCTAGTTACAGCTGTGTTTAAAAAGACCTACCTCTTCCCTTGTTCATGAGAATTGGGAGATAAAGTGTACATTACCGTATACTGTGCTCTGTAAATAGAGGGGACCTGAGCACAGGACCGCGAGTCAGGATCCTTAGCATTCTAATTCCTTGGGCAAAACTCTTAACCTCTCCACCTTTCCCCCTCCCCCAATAAGGGCTTGTCTACCCTAGAATTTGTTGCAACCAGGTAACGTGTTAACATACAGCTTGCCCTGTCTACACTAGTTTTCAAACATGTTACTTAAAATGTTTTAGCTAGCATTTTTTAAAAATATATCTTTGTATCCTAGTTTAGACCTATTCCTTAAAATGGGGGAACACATTCCTCACCTGGGTGTCGCTAGGATTAGCACATTTCTTTAAAGTGCTTTGAAGATATAAACTACTACAAAAGTGCTAAGCATGAGAGATTGTTTAGCTCCTGGCAACCTATATCAAAGCCTTTAGAACTGTTAAATTCACTCCCATAAGTGACATTCCTCCCTCCAAGGCTGTCTCCTAGGTTCTTGTATTGTCTGTTCCACTATACATCTTCAGGTGTGGGATCTCAAATGCTTCAAAAGTGATCCAGTTCCAAAGCAAGTCTGTGTCCTTCTCAGCTCTCCGAGCTCTGGTCAAGTGAAAAAATTCTCTAAGTTGTATCTGTCCTATTGTGATTCACAATTTGATACTTTGATTTGGTTGAATTTTTCTAGTTCCCAACACTTTTTTTTTTTTTTTTTTACTTTTGGTAAGTTGTGTTCTGCAAGCACATTTTGGTTGGGCCTCATGACTGAATTATAGTGTATTAAGTAATCACAGCATGGTAGGTGGTGTGCAGATGGACAAAATAGATGTGCCTGCACCAAAACCCTTACACTCCTGACTCTGAATTTTTGGAAAATCTAAATATAGTCGAGTCTTGCTAATTCTCACTCTACTAATCCACAAACCTAATAATTCTTCCAAAAACCCCAATAGTTTATCTTGAAATTCCTGAAAATGTAATATGAATGTTTGGGAGGTCTTCATTTAATAAGCCTTCATTATTCACAAAATATATTTCAATATGGCAAGCAATAAAGTATTTTCATATTACACACATCAAATACATGAGCAGAGTGCACTTTGATGCAGTATCTTTGGTGTTTCTTTGCTCTAATGTGTTAATGTGCGAGGAGTCGCAGTCATTAGTTTGAATTAGTGAAGGTTTTGCTTTGTTAAACTTCCTTGTGGAGCCAAATCTATAACTTTATTATATAGTGTGAAAAAGTAGTTAATGCCGTGGTAATACTACTTATGCACAATTCTCAAAGTGCTTACAAAGGTGGGTAAGCATCATTTCCACTTTACAGCTGGAGAAACTGAGACACATGGTGGGAAGTGACTTGCCCAAGGTCACAGAGCAAGTCAGTGGCAGAGCTTGGAATTGGTCTCAATTGTAAGCTCCTTGGAGTAGGGGTTGTGTCTTATTTCTGTTTGGAAAGTGCCTGGCTCATCGTCGACATTACCCGAAACACACATCTTCTGTGTAAGCCTGATATTTAATGGATAACCTTGCCTTCTGGCATGTTCAGAAACCATTTTAAATGATTTTTCCTCACTCATCTCGGTATCAAAAATAACAAACAGTCCCTAAGAATGGAGAGCCATATATTTCACAGGAAAAAATGTCCAGCATTCAGCATTGATTTTTGCAAACTTTGAATTTCTTGGATGAACCATGCTAGAGAAGGGTGAGGTGTTATACTATTGTCTATTCATAGATTCTAGAACTGGAAGGGCCCTCGAGAGGTCATAGAGTCCAGTCCCCTGCCTGCATGGCAGGACCAAATACTGTCTAGACCATCCCTGATAGACATTTATCTAACCTACTCTTAAATATCTCCAGAGATGGAGATTCCACAACCTCCCTAGGCAATTTATTCCAGTGTTTAACCACCCTGACAGTTAGGAACTTTTTCCTAATGTCCAACCTAGACCTCCCTTGCTGCAGTTTAAGCCCATTGCTTCTTGTTCTATCCTTAGAGGCTAAGGTGAACAAGTTTTCTCCCTCCTCCTTATGACACCCTTTTAAATACCTGAAAACTGCTATCATGTCCCCTCTCAGTCTTCTCTTTTCCAAACTAAACAAACCCAATTCTTTCAGCCTTCCTTCATAGGTCATGTTCTCAATCATTCTTGTTGCTCTTCTCTGGACCCTTTCCAATTTCTCCACATCTTTCTTGAAATGTGGTACCCAGAATTGGGCACAATATTCCAGCTCAGGCCTAACCAGAGCAGAGTAGAGCGGAAGAATGACTTCTCGTGTCTTGCTCACAACACACCTGTTAATACATCCCAGAATCATGTTTTTGGTTTTTTTGTTTTTGGTTTTTTTGTTTTTGGTTTTTTTGTTTTTGGTTTTTTGTTTTTTTGCAACAGCATCACACTGTTGACTCATATTTAGCTTGTGGTCCACTATAACCCCTAGATCCCTTGCTGCCGTACTCCTTCCTAGACAGTCTCTTCCCATTCTGTATGTGTGAACCTGATTTTTTTTTCTTCCTAAGTGGAGCACTTTGCATTTGTCTTTGTTAAACTTCATCCTGTTTAACTCAGACCATTGCTCCAATTTGTCCAGATCATTTTGAATTATGACCCTGCCTCCAAAGCAGTTGCAATCCCTCCCAGTTTGGTATCATCCGCAAATGTAATAAGCGTACTTTCTATGCCAATATCTAAGTCGTTAATGAAGATATTGAACAGAGCCGGTCCCAAAACAGACCCCTGCGGAACCCCACTCGTTATGCCTTTCTAGCAGGATTGGGAACCATTAATAACAACTCTCTGAGTACGGTTATCCAGCCAGTTATGCACCCACCTTATAGTAGCCCTATCTAAATTGTTTTTGCCTAGTTTATCGATTAAGAATATCATGCGAGACCATATCAAAGCCTTACTAAAGTCTAGGTATACCACATCCATAGCTTCTCCCTTATCCACAAGACTCGTTATCCTATCAAAGAAAGCTATCGGATTGATTTGACACGATTTGTTCTTTACAAATCCATGCTTGCTATTCCCTATCACCTTACCACCTTCCAAGTGTTTGCAGATGATTTCCTTAATTACTTGCTCCATTATCTTCCCTGGCACAGAAGTTAAACTAACTGGTCTGTAGTTTCTTGGGTTGTTTTTATTTCCCTTTTTATAGATGGGCACTATATTTGCCCTTTTCCAGTCTTCTGGAATCTCTCCCGTCTCCCATGATTTTCCAAAGATAATAGCTAGAGGCTCGGATACCTCCTGTATTAGCTCCTTGGGTATTCTAGGATGCATTTCATCAGGCCCTGGTGACTTGCAGGCATCTAACTTTTCTAAGTGATTTTTAACTTGTTCTTTTTTTTTTTTATTTTATTTTATCTGCTAAACCTACCCCCTTTCCATTAGCATTCACTATGTTAGGCATTCCTTCAGACTTCTCGGTGAAGACCGAAACAAAGAAGTCATTAAGCATCTCTGCCATTTCCAAGTTTCCTCTTACTGTTTCTTCCTCTTCACTGAGCAGTGGGCCTACCCTGTCTTTGGTCTTCCTCTTGCTTCTAATGTATTGATAAAAAGTCTTCTTGTTTCCCTTTATTCCTGTAGCTAGTTTGAGCTCATTTTATGCCTTTGCCTTTCTAATCTTGCCCCTGCATTCCTGTGTTGTTTGCCTATATTCATCCTTTGTAATCTGTCCTAGTCTCCATTTTTTTATGACTCCTTTTTATCTTTTAGATCATGCAAGATCTCGTGTTTAAGCCAAGGAGGTCTTTAGCCACACTTTCTATCTTTCCTAACCAGCGGAATAGCTTGCTTTTGGGCCCTTAATAGTGTCCCTTTGAAAAACTGCCAACTCTCTCCTCAGTTGTTTTTTCCCTCAGTCTTGATGCATCGGTTCACATTCCAGCAATCCCTCTGCTTCCGTCCACAATTGGTGCCATCTTTCAACGTTTTTTGTACTGTGCTCTGTCTTCCCTTTCGGTCTGCGGGAATGGAGCCCGAACTGCTGAGGAATATGCTGGCCAGACTCGTCAGCACATCATTATTTGGCAGTCAAGTTATTCCTTAAGATCCAAAGTGACAGTGAGGCCTCCGATGATATCAACTCGAGTAATGCATACGACACGAGATTGCTTGAGATTGAGAGTGCATCTGAAGAAGTGAGGTTTTTACCCATGAAAGCTTATGCCCAAATAAATCTGTTAGTCTTTAAGGTGCCACCAGGCTCCTTGTTGTTTTTGTAGATACAGACTAACACGGCTACCCCCTGATACGAGATTGCTTGTGGCATTCACAGACATGCTCACCACCGTGGAACAGTGCTTTTGGGCTCGGGGAACAAGCCCCGAGTGATGGGATCACATCGTCATGCAAGTCTGGGATGACTAGCAGTGGCTGCAGAATTTTCAGATGAGAAAAGCCACTTTCATGGGACTGTGTGATGAGCTCGCCCCCACCCTGCGGTGCAAGGACACGAGATTGAGAGCTTCCCTGCCGGTGGAGAAGTGGGTGGCTATTGCAATCTGGAAAATGGCAAATCCAGACAGCTACTAATCGGTCGCTAACCAGTTTGGAGTGGGGGAAGTTGACTGAGTTTGTAGGGCCATTAATGGCATCCTGCTCAGAAGAACAGTGACTCTGGGCAATGTGCATGACATCGTGGCTGGCTTTGCACAAATGGGTTTCCCTAACTGCAGAGGGGCAATAGATGGGACGCATATTCCAATTCTGGCACCAGCCCATCTAGCCTCAGAGTACATTAATCAGAAGGGCTATTTCTCTATGGTTCTCCAGGCACTTGTGGATCACCGTGGGCGTTTCATTGACCTTAATGCAGGCTGGCTCGGAAAGGTGCATGACGCACACATCTTTCGGAACACTGGCCTGTTCAGGAAGCTGCAAGCCAGGACTTTTTTTCCCCAGAGCAGAAGATCACTGTAGGGGAAGTTCAAATGCCCATTGTGATTCTTGGAGACCCTGCTTACCCTTTAATGCCGTGCTCATGAAACCCTACACAAGGAGCCTTGTCAGCAGCAAGAAGCAGTTCAACAACAGGCTGAGCTGGTGCAGAATGACTGTGGAGTGTGCTTTTGGCCATTTAAAGGGCCGCTGGTGCTCTCTGTATGGGAAGCTGGACCTGGCCGATAACAGCATCCCTGCGGTTATATCCGCGTGCTGTACCCTCCATAACATTTGGGAAGGGTGAAAGATTCACTCAGGCATGGAACTCAGAGGTTCAACACCTGAATTTGAACAGCAAGAGAGCAGGGCTATTAGAGGAGCCCAGCATAGGGCTGCAAGGATTAGGGATGCCTTGAGGGAGCAGTTTGAGGCTGAAAGCCACCAGTAATGTCTGGGGCCCCGCATGGGAGTGCAGTGCAGTGGTTCCAGTGTTTGCTACGTATGATGCACTGACTTGCAGTGCCTGTTGCTTTCCTGGGCTAAGGTAGCTTTTACTGTATGCAATAATAAAGAATGTTTTCAACGCAAAAAAAAAATCCATTTATTGAAAAGAAACACAACTGTTTGGGAAACAGGCCAAGGGGGTGGGGTGGGGAACGGTACAATGTCAGATTTGCATATGTCCTGTTATCATAATCAGCCTTCCTGTTTGGAGTGCTGTGCAATGAGTGCTGCACTTCCGGATGGCTATACTGCATGGTGATGGGGGTTGAGTGCGGTAGGTAAGGGTCGTAGTTTTCAGGGCTGGGTGGTGAAGCTACAGGTATTGGAGGCAGCTGGTGGCGATAAGAACCCAGATATTTGTGAAAGTGGGTTGGAGGTGACATGGGGGCACAAGGGAAAGTGTTTTGGGACAAGGGCTTCAATGGGGGGGGAAGGGTGCAGTAGTGCTCCGCCTGCATGGCTACGAGCGCCTGGATCGAGGCCGCTTGGCACTCCATGATGCTTATCAGCCGCTCCGTGCTTTGGTGCCAGCGCTCCGCATTCTGCTGGCAGACCCTCCTTTCACTCTCCCGCCACTCCTGCACTTTTTGACTTCATGCAGCATGTCCTTTTTGCTTCTACGTGGCCTCTTCCTGATTCTTTGCAGCCTCTCAGCCGGTGATAACACAGAGGGCTGAGATCTCAAGGTTGCATTTGTAAAGGCAAAATGCAACACTTAACAGAAGCAGCATTGTTCACACTAGACAGAGCAATGATTTCCCCCATACTTAAGCAGGGCAAGCACAGTCTACACAATAACATAATTAGCCCGTTCCCAAGTGAGTGCACATAACTCACAGGAACCCCAAAATGGGTCAAGGGGGACTGATTCTTTCATGACTGTACTGTCCTCTGGGTTTCTGTGCCTTGGGGAGAGCCAACAGCTGCAGGGGGCCCCTATACTGAACACTATCCCCACATTTTCCACAGGGGTTCATCCTGGAAGATATCTTGCTGCTGAGGGTGACCTGGGAAGCAAGCGAGAGTCTTCTACTACAGTGCAGCTTCCACCCTGGCCCATATGCAGCTTGCCTGTGTGCAGCAATGGTCCCCCCCGCCCCTCACGGACAAGGATCACAGTGGCTCTCCTGCGAAACCCGCACAAGCACATTGCCCAAGTTCTGGCTGAGACCTTTTGAAGCGATCACGGAGTCCGGTTACCGCGATGTGAGAGAGAGCACATCAATGCCCTATTCTGCATCTAGGCGTGCGTGCAGCCCTAATTCTCCTCACCCCAAGAGCCCGCACCGAATAACTTCCTTCCCAAAATAAAAACCGCTTACTGGGAACCTCCTCTAGTGTTTGTCCTTCCCCAAGCACCAGCCGCCATGACTGGCTACCCTCCTCCTGGCTTGAGAACAGCTCCTGGCTGCATGCATCTAGGGATGCCGGGGTGTCTTTCCCCCTCCTCAGCACCTTTGCTCCTGCTTTGCTGCTGCTGCTTCTCCTGCCTTGTTAGACTGGGCTCTGAAGTGTCCATGGTGGTACTCTGAGTAGAGGTGGAGTCACTCCCAAGTATCACGTCCAGCTCTTTGTAAAAATGGCAGGTTGCGGGGGCAGCACCGGAGCGGCTGTTTGCCTTGTGGGCTTTGCGGTAGCTCCTTCACTTAAACCCTGCACTGCAGAGTGTCCCGGTCATGGCCCCTTTCCATCATGTCCCTTGATATCTGCCTGAAGGTATCGTAATTCCTACGGCTGGAGCGCAGCTGGGACTGGACAGCTTCCTCCCCCAAACACTGATGAGGTCCAGCACCTCGCCATTGCTCCATACTGGGGTTTGCCTGGTGCGTAGAGGCATGGTCACCTGGAAAGATTCACTGAGAGCACTCCATGCCTGGCTGAGCAAACAGGAAGGGGATTTTCAAAATTCCCAGAGAATTTAAAGGGTGGGTCTGATGGTTGGTCAGCTGAGGGCAGGGCAGTAGAGTTCAAACTGATGACCAGAGTGGCTAGCACAAGCATTGTGGGACGCTTCTGGAGGCCGATCAGAGCGCATTAACAGGCCGCGGCGCTCCAGAAGGGGCGCATCAAACATTATTCTACTCACTGAGGTGGAGTACCAGGGGCGCACTAGCTACGGAGTCAGAGCGCTCTATGTGCCTTGCCAGTGTGGGCGGGTTGTGAGTTAAAGCGCACTGGGCTGCTTTAATGCGCTCTCACTCACAAGTGTAGCCATGTCCTCAGTAGAATGTTTTTTTTGGTTTTGTTTTTCCCAAAACTTTCCATGAGGTGGCAGATGCTCTTCAGAAGTGCACTGACAGAATTTTAAAGAATGATTCAATAATCTAATTCTTTGCTTTACGTTGTGTTTTCAAACATGCTAAAAATAATCAAAACAGCAAAATATGGTCCTGGGACTGTGGGAAAAGGAATAAAAATGCTGTTATCCCAGTATCCAGTCGTCTGCTTATTCTGCCTTTTTCTTAAGAATAGAGTTTATTGAAGCAATTTATCCTGACTAAATGTGATATAAATCTCTGTACATGTATTTACATGCAGGTTATTGTTCTTAGTGAGTGAGCAGTTAATAGTTTTTGAGGGACAAAATGAATCCTCCTAATATCTTGCAAGATCCGTTAACTGCAATTCTCATAGTGCACAAGTCTTCAAATTTTTAAACAGAGCTGCTTGTTACACTGTCAGAAGTGTCTGGGGGGGAAACCTGAAATACGGTGTTTGTTTTTTCCTCAGTTTTGATTAGTTTTATCAAAGCCACAAGAGTGTCTGCTGATTTTATTTTATTTTATTTTTTTAATGTCATAAACTGCTTTTATGTGAACTGGAAGCATAAATACCAAATGAAGAGAGCCCCACAATCTTAAGTATTGGGGGAGGAAACAAGCTGTTTAAGTGACAGATGTCTGACATTACATTAATTAAGGAAAAGTAAGGATTTTTGCCTTGTAAATTAGAGCAGCCCTTCTTATTATCCTGCAAATTTAATAGACTTTTTATTAGAAAAATCACTTCTCATAGCTAAGTATACCATGCAGCTCCATTTAAAACCCCAAACTGTGTTAAAGTTTTAACTTCATAAGTCTTCACCCTTTCACCATTCAGTAACTTCACCTTGTTTTAAGGTGGATTTTTGCAAAACTTTAAAAGATAACTAATGCCACCTTTTCATCCATTCCTTGTCTGCCATTCTCCTGTTATCACAACATGATTGCTCTTTCTTCAATGGTTTAATAGCTCCAAAACCTGTTGTCTAAAATTGCTGATGAAGTTCACCACTGCACTGACAGAGGACTTCACTCCCCATGGCTGTCTTGACAATGCAATCTCCCCTCCTACGCAGCCTCACCAGTGTACCTAACCCCTGGCTCTCTGAGAGGGGAGCATAGTCTCCATAGCTTATGCTCCGATACATCTGTTAGTCTTAAAGGTGCCACAGGACACTCTGTTGCTTTTTATGGTCTCCCTAGGCATACAATCCTTCGTACTGAGATTAACAGCTTGAAGACTTGGCAATCATAGCAGTTAACATCTTCAAAGTGATGTTTAAACATTAATTGTTAACCATCCCTTGCTTCACAGAGTGCATCTCCTTTTACAAATGGAGAAATTGAAGCATGAAGATGGGAATCAACTTGTCAAAGACCACATAAGTTATTGTCTAACCAGGGATTAGAAATCTGGAATACCTGATGTGCAGTTTTGGGTTGAGTCCATAGACCACACTAAAATGGTTGCTGACCTAATGTCTGGAGGTACTGAGGAGTCTTTGGACTGCATGTTGGTCCTATGTCTTTCCTGGTTGGTAAAAACTAGCTGGATATACTGGGACTATGCTTGGTGAATACCATCACATCCTTTTGGAAGAACAGGGTACCAGCTTCCTTTGAATAGGAAATTGTTAGGTCTTGTCTTAGTACACCATCTCTTGATACTGTTAGTCCTTCCAAATTACCATCGTGTTTCAAAATTTACCTTCTTCTGGGAAAGGTGGTAACAAAGCAATTCTAGCAGGATTTGGAGGGAGTCTTAACTTTTCCTTCACTCCAGTTAGATTTCTGATCTGGTTATGGTACAGAAACAGCATCAGTTGCATTATGTATCTAAAGGAAGAAATCAAAGATAAATTGACCATGTTGGCTCTTTTAGATCCATCTGCTTCCTTTGATACAGCTGACCACAAGGTTCTGGGGAGATGGTTCTAGTCCTTAGCTGGGGCTAATGGAGTTTGTCTGGTCGCTTTGCTCCTTTCTTTCTAGATTTCAGAGAGTTGCTCTGAGTGAATGAGCATGGGGCAGACATGCACGTTACTGTGTCATTTGACATTGTCATTCCTCCTGTTTGAAGGCTTTGTATACATGTTAGTTATTGAAGAAGCATGGACTTATCCTGCTTTCAATATGCTGTTGATAACACCCCTGTTGATAACACTCGCATCTATATCTCCATTTTGTGGTGTCATCTGATGCATATGAGTGATTTTTACCCAAAGCCTGAATGAGATTAGGTCTAGAATGAGGGCTAGCTGGCTGAAGATCAGTCTGGAGAAGATTGTGGTGATGTTTGTAGACTCTGGTTAGAAACTCAGTGGTGGAGATGAGCCCCCTTGATTAGAGGGAGTGCACTCACCTTTTGGTTTCTCAAGTTAACAATTTGAGGTCTGAGTTGGAATCTTAGACAGATGTGGCCGAGACAGGTTTGTTCTCTTTCTCCCGCCCCTTCCCGCATCTGTGCTTGTTGAGGCTTCTGACATATTTTAGATACTCCTCTTGCTGTTATCTGCCATGCCTTTGCCACTCGAGATTATGGCCTAGAGAGCTCCTGACAGTGATCTAATCTTCAGATCCATGAGAAAACTCATGCTTTGTACTACGATGGTGCTCCAGAATCTATATTAATTTACAGGTACAATTTTAAGATAATGTTGTTGTTGATTTATAAAGTCTTAAGCAGTTTGCTTCCCAGCTGAGTCTCTCGTGGGGTTTTTCTGATCAGGAGAAGCCTCTGAGCTGACAATCCTGTGGTTTCTGAAGGAGGGACTGCTAGCAGGGCATTTTCTGTGAGGGACCATTGCCATTGGAACTGTTCTCCTTCCCCAACCACAAACAAAATCCCAAGCCAATCTGCTTCCTCTAGGATCTTTTGAGCTTGTTAACTAACCTTCAGTGCACTCTGCAAGGCCCATTTAACTTCCTGAGTTTTCTGGAAGGTGTGTGTGAGGGAGCTAATATTTGTGGTTAACCTCATTTTATCTGCAAATTATGAAGCACCCTTGTTGCCAGTCCGTTATATTTTTGTTTGGAGGCTATTTACCCATTGTTTTTTCATGTTTATATAGGGCCTAGAGTTCATTTGCTTAATAAATCTAAACGTAGTCCAAATTGTGATAGCAGACTTTGTAGATACGCTTTAGAAAGAACAGAATTGCAATCCACTCATTTCACCCAGGCTGCTAAATAGGGAACAGTTTTTAGCCAGGACCAACTTGGGCAAGATTTGATCAAGCACGCTAGGGAGGGGAAAGCTCCACATCTCATCAGTCCTTTCAGATAGGCTATTCCTTTACACCCCTAAGCCATCTTTAGCTCCCATTAAAATGCAAACTTCTCCCACATACCTCCCAAGTCTTGTTTTGCTGCACCACTAGAGTACTTTCCATATAGTTCCTAAAAATAACTCTCTCCACCCTCTCAGTACTACTGAGGTGTTTTTACATGGTTAGAAATTTTAAAATATAAACAAAGTGTGTATTTATTTATTTATTTTTTTAATGAACTAATTTTGGCTGCATTCTGGTTCCATTTCTGTTCTTGGCTCCAGTGATGCATGTCGGCTTTCTGCAGCCAAGAGCGTAACTCGGAGAGAGAGACTGGAAGCAAAATGAACAGTCAGAACACGTTCACACAGTAAACCCCCTGAAGAGATAACATTTTCTTTATTATAGCTTTTTAAAATCCAGCTATAAAAATATCAGTGGGTGGATGGAACCATTATTTCTAGAATTTGAGGTGGTGGGGGTTACTTTATTTACTCTTATTTTTTATTAATAAGAATAGCTTCACTTGTAGCATAATAGGACAGAGTGCTTTGTTATCCTTGGCTATAATCTGTGATAAACTACCCTTGCCATCAGCCATGTAGTTTACCCACTAGGGAGCCAGATTATTGCCTTGTAAAATGGAGCACCACTCCTATAATCCCTTAATTAATTAAATGACAAATTTTAGTTCTCTCCCATTGAAAATATAACTTGTATGCAGAGCAGACTCGATTTATCGAACCGCTTCTGGGTAGCGCATTTTTCTATAGAACGTTTCTGTGTGTGTGTGTGTGTGTACATGCTTTGTATACTATATTAAAAATCAGTGAAGAAAATAAACAGTTGGATTAATACTTGGCTTTTCTCTAGTACCTTCCATCTGAGGATACAGGAGTGTTTTGCAGATGTTTATTATTTCTTACAGTCCTACTGTGAGACATGTAGGTACAGTTGCCATTTACAGATGGGGGTTTGGGGTGGATACTGAGGGTATGTTTACACTGCAGTTGGGAGAGTTCTTCCCAGTGTGGGTAGACAGACATGCAGTAGCACGGGGAGGCAGCTCGAGATATCCAGGGGGTCCAGGCAGGTTTGTAATCAGGTGGCTAGCCCGAGTGACAGCCTGTGCTACCCCTAGCTACACTGCTATTTTCAGTGCACTTATTTGAGCAGAGCTACCATGTCTGTCTACCCATGCCCCAGCTGCAGTGTAGACATACCCTAAGATGGAGAAAGGCCAGGCCGTGAAAGAACCCTGGAGTGCTGACTACATATCCCTTAGCCTGACCATTAGACTAGGCTGTCATGGCTCCTCTTTTAACTATTAGACAAAATTTCCTCTTTGCAAATGCAAAAATTACTGGGTCACGTTAATTCAGCATTTAACTCAGACTGGATGAATTCCTTTTTCTGTACATGTAATCTAGTGGCACAGAAACCCCCTTCTTCCCCATATCAGCAGTCTTACGCTCTTTAAAGGAATATAATTAAGTCTGCTCCTGATATTTTGAATTTTTTAGGTTATTTAACAATTTCCATCCCTCTTTCCTTTCTCCTCAGCTTTGCCCAGCTATATGAAATATGGGAGACGACAGGCCGTTTGTGTGCAATGCCCCCGGCTGTGGACAGGTACTTTTACAGTATACTTTATTGTGAATGTGTTGTTGTGAATCAAAGTGTCCGTTTTTATCACTGAGGCAAAGAGTTTAAAGCCAGCATTTTACATGATCACTGGAGGTAATCAGATCGGAGGATTTGCAGTGTGTAAATCCAAGTTATGAGCAAGTGCAGGCACTACAAAGTAATGAAATCTGCCTTGCTTTGTGCCATATTGTTATTCTGCTGGTGTCTTTCATAAGACCCACACAGCCCAGAAAAAACATGCTGATCTCCAGTTAATGTTTTCTGGTAGCGTTACACACGTTCATTCAAGGCTATTTAACCAAAGGACAGATATTCCTTCTCTGTCAGGATGAGTTAGCTGTGATAGCATATTCCGTAAGGCAGCTGAGAATGTGACAGTTGATGGTTTGCTGCTATGTGAACCCCAAACTGCTAGATTCTATTTTGAGCTTTCAAAATAAAAGGGGGGGGGGGATTTTTCCTCCATAGGTTACCTGCTAGTTGCAGCCTTGCAAAACTCTTTTTTGCTCACTCGCCTGGGTTGTGTGTGTGTGGTTTTATGAGTGAATAAAGTACACCTCTACCTCGATATAATGCTGTCTTCGGGAGTCAAAAAATCTTACCATGTTATAGGTGTTATATCGAACTTGCTTTGATCCACCGGAGCGCGCAGCTCTGTCCCCACTGGAGCACTGCTTTACCGCTTTATATCCGAATTTGTGTTATATCGGGTAGCATTATCTCGAGGTAAAGGTGTACCTCTGTTCATGTGATAAAGAACAGGTGAGTAGACTTTTGTGCCTGCGCTGGTAAATGTCCATGACAATTTCCCCTCCCCCTCCCTTGTTAGTGCTTCCCTGAAGTCTGGCTTAATGCAAAACAAACCTCTAAGAACAGACAGTGTCACTTTCCCTTCATTAAAACACTAATGCCTCATGATCCTTTGTCGCGCCTGTTGCCATACCATCTGGGCAACTCTCACTTTTCCTTTAAAAAAATAAAACATATGAACTATTGAGCCATTCCAGAGGGGACTTGGTAAAATCCTACATAAATTCCTTATTGTAGTTACTGTTGGCTAATGAATTAAAAGCCTATGTGTTATGGTGCAAAAATTTCAGAAGGGATGAACAGGCATGCCCCTAAATGGTTTGTGGCTTTTAACCAGATCTTCAGTGATTCATATCCACTTTGTTACCTAATGGTCAGGGAAATGGGTTGCCAAACTATTATGATTGACACACTTAAGAGCCATAACAAATTCCCTGGATAAACCCCCACAGCATAATTTTTTTTTTTTAATATATTTTAATGCCTCTTTGGGTCTTTCATGATGAACATTAAAAGGGATTATTCTGTACCTTTTGAGGCATGTGCTTTAAGACAACATGATGATGATAATTTGATACAGCTACTTTGTGTAGTGGAAAAATCTAATCCACTAACCAGATACTTTGACTTTTTTAAAAAATATGCAATTGCTGTGTTTTAGTCTTTTTTGCTTAAGAACATTTATGGTATCAGTCCAATCTGATGCATTTTTTTATCCTGCCCTTATGTGGATTTGATTTTGTAGCCTGTTTTATCTCTCCTTTGTTCCTGAAATTGTGCAAGTCATCATAAATTGTACTTGCTGTATCTGAGCACTGACATGAAGACGTCAGTTATATAACTCTAAAATCAGATTTGTAAGCAACTGAAGCAACCCAAAACTTATCTAAATAATTTTTAAAAATCCACCCAAATGAGCTTTAAGGGTGGCTGCTTTTTTTTCTCTTTCATTGTTCAAGGAGAATCCTCCTCCTCCTCCTCCTCCTCCTCCTCCTTGTGTGTAATTCTGTCAATTCTTGATTTTTAATGTTGAATTAGCAAAGAGTCCTGTGGCACCTTATAGACTAACAGACGTATTGGAGCATGAGCTTTCATGGGTGAATACCCACTTCGTCGGACACAGGATGCGACATGCATCCGACAAAGTGAGTATTCACCCACGAAAGCTCATGCTCCAATACGTCTGTTAGTCTGTAAGGTGCCATAGGACTCTTAGTCTGGATCTGTAACAACAGCAAACACGGCTACCCCTCTAATGTTGAATTGTTAACTTTACATCAATGTTATTATTATTTTTTTTTATTAAAGCAGTGCCTAAGGGCCAATCAAGAATGCAGCCCCATTGTGCTGGCTGCTGTACAGACACAGTAGTAGACAGCTCCTGCTCGATAGAAAGATGCATACACTATAAGCCTAGAAGGGACCACTGTGATCATGTCGCTGACAATGTGTATAACACAAGCCATAGGACTTCCCTGAATTTTATTGTTTGAACTAGAGCATATCTTTTAGAAAAACATCCAATCTTGATTGAAAAATTTCCAGTAATAAAAAATCCACCATAGCCTTTTGTAAGTTGTTCCAATGGTTAATTACCCTCGTTATTAAAAATGTGCGCCTTATGTCTAGTTTAAACTTGTCCACTTCAACTTCTAGCCATTGGATCTTGTTTATATATTTCTCAGCTAGATTAAAGAGCCCTTTATTATTCTTGCTGTTCCTAATGTAGATACATATAGACTCTGATCAAGTTATCTTTGTGTTAAGCTAAATAGATCGAGTTCATGACTTTCACTGTATGGCATGTTTTCCAATCCTTTAATCATTTTCAGCTGTGCACTTTACCCTGAAGGTTTTAAAGCCTTCTACAAACTATAAGAATGGCATTCACCACTAAAATGCAGCCACCTCTGCAGTGGAATGCAGCTAGTGAATAACCCAGAGAAACCATAGACAGTCTGGGACCATGTGGAGGTCAATATCCAAGTTTGAATGCATTTAGGGAGGCAGAATGTCAGCTGAAGTTAATTTTGCCATAGACAACCTTTTTTCAATGCAACCAAGGAAATATGGGGTCAGCAGGCTTACCCTTCCCCAGGTGTATGTAAGCTTGGTTGGTAGCTTTTAATAACTTGATTTTTATAGTAGAAATTGGGGGACCATCCCTTCAGGGAGACTGTTTTCAGTAGTCAAATTCTGATGGCATGTGCTGTCATTTCTGGCACCAGACCCTGACCTTTGACAAGGGTTTCTTCAGGTAAACATATACTCAAATATAGAGGGCCAATTCAACTATGGCTTCCATTATAATTGAACCCTCTTATTCCATGGGTGAATTTGTCCCCAAGTTGCCTAAGAATTGGGACCACTGTTTCCAAATGTAGTTAGCTAAAGATAGATCTTTGTGTAGGCAGCTAGGTAAATGGCCCAACCTTTCAAAGATCCTGAGCACCTACAACTCCTGATATAATCAGTGGGAGCTGTGGGGGGAAAGCACCTTTTGAAAATCAGGCTACTGTACTTTTAATTTTGATGCCCAACTTTAAGTTTGAAAACATGGGTCCAAGATACTATTAATATGATATTGCTTACAGCATTGTACTAACTAGACCTTTCCCAAGGAAATAGAGACAATTCCTGCCCCCAAAGAACTTGTGACTCAAAATATTGAAGCTAATAACTACATTCAATATCCTGTATGAAATAAGTCTGTCCAGCTCCCAATAGAAAGGTTATAGAAGTTACCATCACAGTATGACCGTGATTGTCCTGTTATTGCCAGTTGCAGCAGAGGCCAAGGATTGGATGGATGAATGTAGGGGAGGGGCTCTTCTCTTCACTCTGGAGGACTGTCCCTTCAGGTCAGGGGTGAGGGACGTTGGAAGATGAAGCTTTCCTTGCTGCAGTGCAGACTTTCTAAACCTCAGTCTGCAGGGCTGTCGATCAGGCACCTGTCCGAGACCCTGGTGCACTTACCTGCAGTGTGCCAGGTTACAGCCTCTTTTCCTGGCTCCTCCAGAGACCCCTGCTGCACTTTACCCCCCCCATCTTTTCCTGTGGACACCCCCCATCTGTGATCCCCAAAAGCCATGAGTTTGCCTCCTCAGCTCCCTCTGAACATTGTCCAAAACACGCTGTCAGACCAGAAGGGGGAAGCTTGAGGGAGCTGTGGGGCCCCTATATGTGACTATCTTGCATAGCTGGCGGAGTTCCTTTGGGTAGTGTCCTCTGACTCCTTGAACTCCTTTGCAGGGCGGTAGGTGCTGCCTGGAGTTCTCTGTTCACGTGTCCCATTCTTTTCCCTTGTTTTAAATCTTAGAATCATGCTCCCATTCCTGGGTGGCTGTTGGGGGTGTGTGTGTGTGTGTTTTACACTCACACTATTTTCAAGACCAAACAGCTTAAAACTGTCATTATCCATGCATTTGTGCAAATATGACCCTGGGCAGACAGCCACAAGCTGTCTCTCCTGGTTTTATTTCCAATTCAGAACTCCAATTATGCTCTTCAGTGACCCACCATTTGGAAACACTGCATTAAAGAGCATGTGAGCCCAAGAGAAGAGGGAAAAGGAGAAAGCAGAACAATGCAAATAGCTCTGAAAAGCAGACTTGGAACAACTGATATGAAGCCAGTCACACACACAGTTTTGCTAAAGGGAGAAGTCCATGACTTCCTTATATGAGTTGTCAGTTGGCTCTTCTTTTCCTATGTGGTTGTGACCAGCCTCTCGCTTTACTTCCTTTCTTGCTCGTTTTCCCTTCCCCTCCACTGCTTCTGTATAGAAATTAGAAAAATGCTGTGATAAAGGCAGATGAGGGGAGTGGATACCTAAAATAGATTAGAAGATCTTACTATACTCACCATATAATCAAAACTAGTGAGCTTGCAGTGGGTATGTAAACATGTTTTGGTTGCTAGGTCTTTAATGGCTGCTATTTTTGGATTCTGTACATGATTACTTCCCAACAGTGAGTCTGATGTGACCCAGCTGAGTTCTAAATGTGCTGCATATACGTTTTAAAAAAGATTCTGCTGAAGGTCGTTTATCTGGTGTGTGTGTGTGTTCTTTTTTTTTAAAGAGGACAGATGACACTTCTTTTTTTTTTTTTTTTTTCCCCCGCTTACCCCCTCCCTCGTTGCCAGAAAGAGGAGCTGTTGAACAAACAAGAATGTGTCCCTTGGCTGCAACACATTTCCTTCAGAGAGAGAAGAAAATAAAGAAGCATGTTAGTCTCTGTATTGATTATAGTAGCTGCAAAACTGTGCCTTGTGTAATGCTTTTGTTGTGCGTAATGTGAAACGGATCCAAAAGGTCCTGTTGGGCAAGGTGTCATGCACTACCTAATGATTATTAAAATAGTCTTCTAACCCCGTTTAAAATACACTCCCTGTGATTAACTACACCCTTTGGAACTAAATGTTAGCAATAAACTTTAATGCTGTCGTTACAGTGGAAAGATATTGACTAAAAATGTGTAATGATACAGCACTGACTCATTAATAAAAGGTAGGATTTTACCAGGTTTAAGCATTTTAGACATCTAGGGCAAAGGTCTGAGAGGAAGGCATGGATTCTGTTCACAGTTCTGCCACTGATTTACTGTGACCTGAGGCAGGTCACTTAATTTCTGTGCCTGTTTTCTGCTTTATATAAAAATATGTAAAAATGTGTAGCTACCTCTTAAAAGCAATTCCAAGATTCGGGATTGAAAGTGGAATTGAATCATTGATTGATGGTGCAAAATGGTGTGTGTGTGTGTGTGTGTGTGTGTGTGTGTGTGTTTGATAATGGAATGTACCTCTCACTACTTCCACCTGCTTTATAATGCTATCTGTGCGGGTTGCACACTTTTTGGATTTTTATGGAGCGTTATAATGGAAAGAAGGTCATTATTAATATGCTTCATCCATAACAGTTGACTAAATTAGAGAGCTGTTTTAATGGAGATGCAATAATGTTGAATAGAATCTACAAGGAGGACGACTTCGGCCAGTTACCACCCGAAAAACAGAACATTTCGTTTTTAAGTGACACATCACTTACAGAATCTCATCATCACTTTTATACAAGCCATTTCCTCTCACAATCGTTTGGGTCTTAAACCCACCCTTAATTTAAGAATTTATTCCCTTCTAAGCCCATACCATTGAGGTGATGTCCCTGGAAAGTCCAAGAAACTAGAAGCCCAGAACTTTCAGGAGGGCAGGAAAATGATTTTTCTTCTTTGTGGCTTATTGTATCCTCTTATCTTGTCATATAATAGAAATAATGTTTATGGCATTGAAGCTGCAGCATCGCTTGGCATTTAACCAACCTCAAAAGCAGTTTATTGCTTTGTATACTCTGCCGCTATGACCATTATCCCTTAAATCTCTATTGCTTTGTAATATACGAGGCAACAAATGGCTTCTGTGATTGGCTAAATGTGGAACTGAAGCTAAGGTGTGTTTTATCGCCTGTATAATACAAATGAATATAGATTATTCCTGTTGTTCAAGCTCTGATATTAAAGAGAAAAAAAATTCTCTTCTCTCTGTGAGGCTTTCCAGTGGCCGTCTGTCCCCTCCATGCTTCAGAATTTCCAGTGGCATAGAATATGTAGAGTGCTAAAGCCTTACCTGCCCTGGAGATGTGCCGTTTCCAGCCACCATGACAGCTACTGGTATAAGCCATCACTGTAGACAGCGTAAACTACTGTCTGCACCAGCTCAGCTTATCCCGATTCCGAGTAGGGGGTGAACTGCACCAATGCAAAGAACGGCTTTGCCTGCCTACAGTAGGGTTTGTACTGGTGCAGGTACATCAGTGGCTGGAAATCTCCAGTGTAGGGAAATCTTAAGATGAACTATACAGGAAAAAACTCCATTGTGAAGCAGTTAGGACTGCTATACACAACAATATGGAGGAAGAGCGGGTAAATTCTAGTAGATGGTTTAATTTTCAAGTTCTGGGTTTGTGTTAGGCATAGTGTGTGAAGCCTGAACAATGAAGTGTTTTGTTCGGGGGTTTTTTTAAGTGTTTAACTGGGGGATGGGAGGCAGACCTGTGGTAGTAGAGTGCAGTCGGAGAATATCTTCTCCATCAGCAACTGTGTATAGAATAAAATCTGAGAGGAGTGCTCCTCATGGTGAAGGTTGTACGTGCCTGGGCTCATCAATAATGCCTGTGTGCAACTGGCCCCATCAACTAATCAGGCATGTGTGCACAGCACATAGCAGCATTCAATTATAGGTTGAACCTCTTGTCTGGCACCCTCAGGACCTGACTGGTGCCGAACCAGAGAATTTGCTGAACCATAGGAGGTCAACACAGTATTGTATGAGCGGGTCTCTTTTTATTTTTATTTTGCCAAGGTGAATAAATGGAACAACGTACCGATGTGCCCTTTTCCAATTTCTGCAACAATTCCACCTTTTGCTATATCGATATTGACGATCACTGTTTGACACCTGCTTATGCTTAGCAGCATTACCAACACTTCCACTGTGTGCTGGTCCCTTAGAAGACACATTTAGGGGTAAATTTAGAACTAAATAACAGCACAGAACACTGTTTGGAAGCTGCCGACTCCAGACTGCTACCAGTCGGTCGCGAATCAGTTTGGAGTCAGGAAGTCGACCACTGGGGCTGCGGTAATTCAAATGTGCAGGGCCATTAATTGCATCCTGCTACGAAGGACTGACTCTTGGCAATTGGCGTGAAATATTGGATGGCTTTGCAGCAATGGGATTCTTTAACTGCGGCCAGGCGATAGATGGTACGCATATTCTAATTTTGGCCCTGGACCATCTTGCAACAGAGTACATCAAGAGAAAGGGGTACTTCTCTGTGGTATTGCAGGCATTTGTGGATCACGATGGACATTTAATTGACATCAATTCGGGGTGGTCCAGGAAGGTGCATGATGCATGCCTCTTCATAAACAATGGCCTATACAGAAAGCTTCTAGCAGGGACTTCCTTACCTGACCAGAAGATTCCAGTGGGGGGATGTTGAAATGCCCATGGTGATCCTGGGAGACCCAGCGTACCACTTGCTCTAGTGGCTCATGGAAGCTTTACAGGAGAAATCTGGACAGCAACAAGGAGCACTTGAACAATAGGCTGAGCAGGTGCAGAATGACTGTAGAATGTGCCTTTGGCAGATTAAAAGCGCGCTGGCGTTTGCTTTTATGGCAGGTTAGCCCTAAAAGAGGAAAATATTCCTGTGGTCATAGCAGCGTGCTGCACACTCCATAATACTTGTGAGGCTAAGGGTGAAAAGTTTTCCCCCACGGTGGAGCAGGGAGGCAGATCGCCTGGCTGCTGAATTTGACCAGCCAGATACCAGGGCTATTGAAGGGGCACAATGGGGGGCTATTCGAATCAGGGAGGCTTTGAGGCACCATTTTGACAATGAGACCCAGTAATGTTTTGGTTTTTTTTTTCTATGCATCACTCTGCCATGCTTTGTTAACTTGCTGCCTTGCATAAAAATTGTGGTGATTCCTGACCGGGATTTGCAGTCTGCAAATGATCAAATTGACAATGTATATTACTACCAGCAGCAACAACCACATGTAGGAGACAAGTAAAGATTGCTTATCTTTCAGAGAGTTTGTTTTATTAAATACCAATTAACAACACACCCTGCACAAGTGATTGCTCATTGGCATGGGGAAGCTTCCTAGAATGGGGAAAGGAACAAAGCAGCACTGCCAAGGAAACTTCAGTAGAGGATTGGCAAGTACCTCCAGGAAAGTTTTTCCTAGAGATCTCTCTGGAGGATTCCCATGAAATCTGTTTGCATTAACACCGTTCTGCTGCACTGTTTAGCTGCACAGAGGAATGTGAAGCACATGTACCAGACTAGCTGTGTTTGCATTTCTATTCCTTCACCCTCTTCTAGAATATACAAAGCAAAGGACAGCTGTGCCTCATAAGAATGGGCCTACTGGGTCAGACCAAGGGTCCATCTAGCCCAGTATCCTGTCTTCTGACAATGGCCAGTGCCAGGTGCCCCAGAGGGAATGAACAGAACTGGTAATCATCAAGTGATCCATCCCCTGTCGCTCATTCCCAGCTTCTGGCAAACAGAGGCTAGGGACAGCATCCCTGCCCATCCTGGCTAGTAGCCATTGATGGACCTATCCTCCATGAATTTATCCAGTTCTTTTTTGAACCCTGTTATGGTCTTGGCCATCACAACATCCTCTGGCAAGAAGTTCTACAGGTTGACTGTGCTTTGTGTGAAGAAATACTTCCTTTTATTTGTTTTAAACCTGCTGCCTATTAATTTCATTTGGTGATTCCTAGTTCTTGTGTTAGTTCATATAACTGAACAGCATCAACTCAAAAAAGATCACTTATCAGAGCTCTCTCTAGCATGCATGATATGGAAGAGGACTGATTGCTGGGACTGGCTAGACAGGGGTGGGCAGTAATTTTCGCAGGGGAGCCACTCCATGAATTTTGGTAAGTCGTCATGGGCCACACATTTCTACTGTATTAATGGAGGGAGTTTGAGTGCAGGAGGGAGCTCTGGGCTAGTGCGAGTGTTGGGGTGTGGGCTCTGGGAGGGAATTTGAGTGCAGGAGGAGGTTCTGACCTGGGGCAGGGAGTTGGGGTGTGGGAGGGGGTGCAAGGTGCAGGTTCTGGCCAGGAGGCACTTACCACAGGCGGCTCCCAGCCGGCGGCTCAGGCAGGTTGCCTGCATGCCATGGTCCCATGCAGCTCCTGGAAGCGGCTGCGGCCGGCTGCTACTGGCACATCTCTGCGTGCCCCTTGGGAAGAGAGGGACAGCGGGTCTCAGTGTGATGCCCGCACCTGCAAGCATCACCCCTGCA
This sequence comes from Trachemys scripta elegans, assembly GCF_013100865.1. Classification (NCBI taxonomy): domain Eukaryota; kingdom Metazoa; phylum Chordata; order Testudines; family Emydidae; genus Trachemys; species Trachemys scripta. The sequence goes on along the minus strand of NC_048313.1, from coordinate 20,237,519 downwards.
GCTCCCATTGGCCAGTTTCCGACCAATGGGAACTGTGAGGATGGTGCTGGGGGCGGAGGCTGTGCGCAGAGCCATGCCAGGAGCGGTGTAGGGCTACGGCAGGCAAGCAGCCTGCCTGAGCACCGCGCTGCACCGTAGGACTTTTAGCGGCCCGGAGATTGTGAGGGGGCAGCCAAAGATCCTGGCGGGCCGGACAGAAATGTTTGATGGGCCGTATCATGGCTGCTTCCCCACTCTGAACTTTAGGGTATAAATGTGGGGGCCTGCATGAAAACTTCTAAGCTTAACTACCAGTTTAGATCTGGTCCGCTGCCACCACTCCCAAAGTGCTAATTTCCTCGTAGCCTTGAGAGACTCTTCACCAATTCCCTGGTGAATACAGATCCAACCCCCTTGGATCTTAAAAACAAGGAAAAATCAATCAGGTTCTTAAAAAGAAGGCTTTTAATTAAAGAAAAAGGTAAAAATCATCTCCGTAAAATCAGGATGGAAAATAACTTTACAGGATAATCAAACTTAGAGTCTAGAGGAATCCCCTCCAGCCTTAGGTTCAAAGTTACAGCAAACAGAGAGAAACACTCTAGCAAAAAGGTACGTTTACAAGTTGAGAAAACAAAGATTAAAAACTAACACGCCTTGCCTGGCTGTTTACTTACAAGTTGGAAATAGGAGAGATTTCAGAGTAGCAGCCGTATTAGTCTGTATCCGCAAAAAGAACAGGAGTACTTGTGGCACCTTAGAGACTAACCAATTTATTAGAGCATAAGCTTTCGTGCCCACTACAGCCCACTTCTTCGAATGCATATATCATCATCATCATTCTGAACAAGTCATCTCAATATGAGAGACTTGTTCAGAAAGATTTAGAGAACCTGGATTGATGTCTGGTCCCTCTCAGTCCCAAGAGCGAACAACCCCCAAAACAAAGAGCACAAACAAAAGCCTTCCCCCACCAAGACTTGAAAGTATCTTGTCCCCTTATTGGTCCTTTGAGTTAGGTGTCAGCCAGGTTACCTGAGCTTCTTAACCCTTTACAGGTAAAAGGATTTTGGAGTCTCTGGCCAGGAGGAATTTTATAGTACTGTACACAGGAGGGCTGTTACCCTTCCCTTTATAGTTATGACAGGCCGAATCAGGCCCATGGGCTGTATTTTGCCCACCCCGGGGCTAGACCCTTCTGGAGTAGAGAAGAAGTCTCGACTCGCTGTGCCACTGGACAGGCCTGCCGTGTGCGCCACATGGTCCTCCAACTCGACCTAGTCATCCACGACTTGGTCCTCAGGGTTGAGTCCATTGTCTCCAGGCCCTGCTGAAGTATCAATGAGGATCTAAACAGTGGAGGTGGGGTCGCCACCAAGGGTGGCCTCCAGCTCCTTATAGAAGTGGCAGGTCTTCAGTGCAGCACCAGAGCGATGATTTGTCTCCCTTGCCTTCTGGTATGTCTGCCACAGCTCCTTTGTCTTTGCATGGCTCTGATGGGTGTCCCGTTCGTAGCCCTTATCCAACAAGTCACGGGAAATCTGACCATAGGTATTAAAGTTCCTATGGCTGGAGTGGAACTGGTACTCTACAGTCTCCTCTTCCTCACAGTGCCAGCAGATCCAACAACTCAGGTGTGCTCCAAGTGGGGGAGCATTTGCTGTGTGGAGCTGCCACAGTCAGCTGGGAAGATCAAATGTGAGCTGTCCATGCCAAGAAAACAGGAAGTGGGATGTAAAAAAATCCCAGGCCTTTAAATGGAGAGGGACAGATGCCTGTGTACCTGGGTGCAGGGTAGCAGAGTTCAAACTGCTGACCAGAGTGGTCAAAATGAGCATTGTGGGATGCCTCCTGGAGGCCAATTATAGAGACGTAACCAAGTGCAGTGTCTACACTGACACTTTGTCGATATAACTTTGCCGCACAAAGCTCTAAGCCTCTCATGGAGGTGGTTTTATTTTGTCGGCAAAGCAGGAGAGTTTTTTGTCGGCAGAAGGAGCATTGCAGTCTACAGACCTCCCCTGTTTTTTGTCAACAAAAGCGGACTTTCGTTGACAAAACTGTGTGACTTAGATAAGGCCTAACTGTCAATAAGCCTGTTGGAGTGATGTTCACTAACTAAAATCTTTATTTAGCTGACAGTCCCCTTGTCAGATAAATATTGAATAAAATTCTGGATATAAAATGGTCAAACTTGAACAAAACATATGACAATTCAGAGGCAAAACCTCATTCCATTTTCAAGCTTTCATTCTTTTGCATGGGTTTTGTTGCCCAGTGCATGTATGTGGCACGCTTGATCGTGAGCTCTTGTATTGCTGCTGCACCTAAATGACTTAAAGATCTGAACCATACATTCTAATTTCATTGCTTTTTAAAAAAATTAATTCTTCAAGGAAGCATCCGAGGATACCTTGAAAGATTCCTAGCAGGATAAACTCGGTCTTCCTCCCACCTCACTTATCCTTGTTTGAAACTGCTATAGCTGAATAAAACTAAAGAAATAAAATTCTACAGAGAAACATCTTGGTTAAAATCCTTCTAGTATGTTACTGGAATGCAGATTTACAGAAGTATTTTCTTTCAGATTAAGGCCCCTACTACTTCCAGTACCTACATACCAAACACAAAGTGGTAGATGGTACATTATATACTGTTAACACTTGGAGACTTGAGAAATGTGAGTTCATAGTAAGTTGCTTATAGTACCTTTTTTCAGTTTTTCAGTATTGCATTGACTTACTTTTTTTTTTAAGAATTGGAACTCTTGTATTGTCAATGCAGTGAAATAACAGGTCCCACCTCTCACTGAAAATGTATTTTTGGAAGTGGGCAGGTGGAAGCTAATTTTGAATAATAAGCTGAAAAAAGCATCTGAAACCAGTAAACTTTTATTTTTTACACACCTATAACTTAACAGCCAAACCAATTTAAACCAAATTGGATAATAATAAAAAAAAAAAATTGCTTCTAGGCTGAGTCCCTGCATGCCAAGTTCCAACCTAGAATGAATTTTTATGACCACATTATAAACCCCCTAGAAATGAAGGTTTAAAATGGAAATGTTGACAGACCTTTAACTACAAAAGCACTATAATAGAACTACTTTTTATAAAATGCCTGTTTTAAAGTATAATTAAAGACTTAAATAATATTTAATAGCAACATTTCCTGTATTTTTTGAAACTTCATCATTCCTATGGTTAGTATTCATTGCAAATTTTAAGAATATCATTCCTGCTTTACATTAGAAGCACGCCTGCTGTGCTGTACTGGCAGAGACACTTGTCTGTCAAATGGAAGTGGGTCTGAAAAGCTTTCTGAATTCCCCTTTTCTAAATAAAAACATAGATACCAATGTGTTTAATGGGACTCTGCTGTGGGCATGTCAAGAAACTTCAATGTCAATCACCTCTGAAAAAGTAAGCTTTTAATAACAAAAACAAACTCTAAAAAAAATAACCAGGAATAGGATGTTCTTGCAAGGAGCACAAGTCTCTCTTTCCCTTCTCCCTATTGAGGTTTTAATTAGGGATTGCACTTTTAATATGGTGGCTGCCATCTTCTCATCAGGACATGCTACTAGGATTTTTGGGCAGTACTTGCACTGTAGGATAATTTGTTTAGATAGCAAGTCTACCAATATTTAAAAAAAAAAAAAAATCATAGGTCTGAGCCTGCCGCTCGTAACATGCAGAACTCTCATTGACCTTAGTGGGAGTTAGGTGCTCCAGACTGTTTGTTTGCAGGATGGTGGTGGTGGGGTCATATATTGCAAAATACCTAAAAAGGTCTGTGTGACTTTGACACCCCTACTATTTGCTAACTCTTCCCCTTTTGCATTCCTGCCTAAAGTTGGCAAAAGCCAGCTCTGATTGACTGTAAAATTACTCCCTCTCCCCGCTATACAAGGGATATTGGCCTCCCCAACTTTGCAGTGTTTTCTGTAAGGATTTTTGCACCATTGTGATAAAGGTGCATTAAAGTAGGTGGACCCCTGAGATTTCTGTAATGTAGTACTGATCTTACTGCATCATTACAGATGGAAAAGTGAATCTCTTAGTGTCCCCGTCTTACACACCATACTGGATCTACTTTTGAGTCCTTGAGCCCATATCTGCTGGCCTGTTGACAAAAACAAGTGAAGATTGAGCCGGATTCCATTCTGCCTTTGGCATGGCCCGCTGCTGCCAAATATCTACTATGGGAGAAGCTTTTTGTTACTGATGGCCATGGAGGTAGAGAGAACACCGTTTGACCTTTGCCCGACATTTCAGAGTGCATTTGCAGCTCTAGAAGTAAGAACTTGTCTATGAGCTAATTTTGCTGTGGAAACTTAAATATAACAAATATAGTAAAATATACGGAACTCAATGACACTGAAAAGGGCCCCCTTTCCTACAGAGACCCGGGGCAGGAATCACTTCCTCCTCAACCCACTTATGAAGGGCTGGATGGAGAGGCCTGACTCTGCCCTATAAGGGCGGCTGCAGCACCAGTGACTAGAGGCCACTTTTGAAAGTACAGGAATAGGCCGATAGGTGTGCCAAGCACACCACAGTCCAGCAAAACTGGCTTGTTTAACACAGTCCAAAGCCATCCTTTTTAAAGAGGTTTTATAGTGAAGAAACATTCTAGTCTGTCAACTACTGCATGATGTACACAAATCCCAGGTGTTCTGCTCTTCAGTCATTTGTCACCCATTTTGATGGCTTGTCACATTGGCAGGTTTGAAGGTTGAGAGCTGTGATTTTATAAGAATGGAGTCTTCTTTTCTGAGCATATCTGCACTGTGTGTGCCTGTAAAGCATGTTGATATCCCCTGAAAGGTGCTTCAGAAATGTAATATTTCTGTCTTTAGTTCCTGTGTTACTGAAGACCTGTCTGCCCATTCTGTGTGGTTACACATGTGGCACCATAAATCTTGGTGTTCCAAACAAAGGGGCTCATGGAGACTGCTGCAGACGTATCACTGATGTGGCTGTAGAGAGTGTTAACTTTATAACATTTGAAAACACTCTATTGGAACAGCTACGTTTGAACTAGAAGTCAATTCTGTAGCCGCCTCCTTCTGGTGACATGAAGTAAATATTTATACACACACTGAGTTAGGTAGCTTAAAAGAAATCACACTGCATTCCTTTCTAGCTATTAATTCAAGGAATATTCTCAGAAATGGATAAGTGGGATGTATGTTTGCAGTGCTGTTGTATTGGGATGTGATCTTCCTACCAGATTTCACTGCAGAGATGAGTGAGGAGGTAACTAAAAGCCTGGATGATGATTGATGATGATTCTCTTTATAACATGGCTATCCATTCTGGTGAACTGCTGTTCCAAAGTAATCTCTTTACCAGGTTTTTTCAGCCATGCTGGTTGCTGTAAGATGCCTTAGCAATTAAAATCAGTAAAATATTGACTTTGGCTCCAAACAAACCATTGCTTGGATTTTCTTCACACACACACCAGCAATGTTGGAAAGGTTATGCTGAGGCTGTAGACCACCTCTTGAGGCTTTAAAATCTAGAGATCCTCTTTAAATCAAGTCCTGCCAACAGAACTGATGTAGAAAGATGATGTGTATGTTGGGACATTTTCTACTGCCACATCAGGCATGTGTCCTGCAATCGAACACCCGGATACTTGGCGTCAAGTACAAGGCCACACGGAAGAAATAAACACATGGCTGTGGAGTAGCTAAGGATCTGAATGGATATAGTTACATTTCTCTAGCTCCTCTTGTACTGTGAAGTTCCTCTGAAGTGAGCTACTTTTGGAGCAAAGGAGCCAGTTGATATGCAGAGTTTTCCGTGACAGCATAGTTGGGAGGATGTATTTTTGGCTATCTACACCAAGGCAACACCCCACCATTGTGCTGTTTATTGACATGTTTGTTTTCACAGAGTGCAGAAAGATCTTCAAAAGAAGATCATCTTAGAACTTATCCCTTTGTCCAAAAGAAGTATACAGAATCTAATGCTGTTGGAGTTTGAACCTCCGCTTCCAGGGAAGAGTTCATGTGGACTATTAAGCCATTCACTTCTCATTGGGCCGCACTGAAGGAGAAAGTTGTAGGTTTTGTATATACAGGAATGCTTTGGCATTCATTTTTATCTGTTAACTATTATAGAGTAGGTTCTGGTTAAGAATTGTTCTTTCTCTTTCTCTGAGGGTTCTGATGCCATATCTAACTCAAAGGAGAGTGGGGAATGAAAACCTGCTTCAATAATGTAATTAGTTTGGATACCGGTCAAGTAGATTGTCCCCCTGCTTGGAAACTGGGCTTTCCACAATGCATTGGGATGCAGATTTAGCAGCAGTATTAGTTGATATGTGCTTTACTCAGGGCTTAATATTTAAAAGAAGGTATTAACATTCTTCCCTCTTACGGGTTACTGAAATGTGAGCGGTCCCGCTGCACGCATTTCACACCTGCCATGCCAGTTGGTTGTGCTGCAAGCAGACTTTTGCAGGCCAGTATAGCTAATAGAACCAGATCTGGAATATCTCATGTGGTGCCAGACTTCTAATGATTTTTAAATTTTTTTGTTTTTGCTGAGTTTACCAAGATAGTCCTGAGAGCCTGCCTTGTTCTGATTACTGTTTCTGGTTCTCCCTGATCCACAACAGTTGAGCATCCCTTCTCTTTGGAACCAGAATCAGCGCTGCAGGGGAAAACCTAGCGGTTTCACTTTCTAAGCCTTTGTCATGTTTGTCCGTTCTGCTTTGAATAGGTTGCAGTGAACAAACTCAATGAAAACCCTACAGAGTTTTCTCTGAGTCTGTATTACACCTGCAAACTTTATATGCTGTCGTTGTGAAGCCACAAATTGAGCCAGGGTCTTTCTTAACAATTTGAGTGAATTGCTCTAAAAACATGCTCTGAGTCTTGTTTGTGACAAAACCAGACAATTTTCACATTATTTCTGGTTTCTTTGTACACATTCTCACAGCTCTACTCAAAATACTGAATTTGGCTAACACATCAGTATTGAAAACTGCTTGCAAGTTCATTAACCTCATGTGATCCCATCTGTGTTTGATCTTTCCTATATGGATCTACCTTTGCTATTTTGATCTACTATTACAGGGGTTGGCAACCTTCAGCATGCAGCCCATCAGGGTAATCTGCTGGAGGGCCGCGAGACATTTTGTTTGTTGGCCGTCCGCAGGCACAGCCCCCCGCAACTCCCAGTGGCCGGGAACAGCGAACCGCGGGCATTGAGAGCTGCGGGGGGCCGTGCCTGCAGACGGTCAACGTAAACAAAATGTCACGGCCCACCAGTAGATTACCCTGATGGGCCATGTGCTGAAGGTTGCCGACCCCTGTACTATGACTTACAGAAGACATCTCAAATGGCTGGAGTGGTTCCAGCAACGCTGCCTCAGGAGGATTCTCAGGATCAGCTGTGAAGACCGATATATTAACATCAGCGTTCTCTTTGCAGCCAATATCAGCATTATGGAAGTGCAGATCATGAAACACCAGCTCCGCTGGGCTGGCCATGGTGTACGTATGCCTGCCACTTGCCTCCTGAAGCAAGTACTCTTCTCTCAGTTAAGTCAGGGAAGAAGGGCTCGCGGAGGGCAGCGAAAGCGCTTCACACACCTACTGAAAATACACCTTAAAAAGGGAGGCATCCACCCAACAAACTGGGAGGACTCGGCGTGGAACAGAACACGGCGGCGCCACACCAGACACCAAGTCACAGCTCACTTTGAGGAGAACAGACGTGCTCATGAGACAGAGAAGCGACAAAGGAGGAAAGAAAGGGCACAACACTCCAGCCAACAACTGTCTCCTCCAAGATTACACCTGTCACTTCTGTGGAGAAAATCTGCAGGGCACGAATTGGGCTCCTCAGCCACTTAAAAACCCACCAATGAACCCCCTTGGCAGACATCATCCTCGCATTGAGGAATAGTCTAAGACTATGAGCCAGTCCTAAAATATGTCACCATTTCCTGAGGTTTAGAAGGGAGAAGGTTTGTAGTGGGATCTAATTGGTTTCTAAATTGAGATTTTGCCAGTCTGTCAGCCTTTAATGACTGCTAATATACTGTTGAGGAAGGTTGGGCCTTATCTTCACATTAGCTAATGTGAGAGAGATTCCTAGAGATGATAGGGCTCTTTGTAGTTTTCACACATTAGGTGAACGTTGTTTTCGCTACAATTTTACTGTTAGCTGATACCTTTTTTCCTAGTGTGGATACACCCTCAGTTTGGTCAGTGCCTTCTCAGCCCATAAAGGGCATCCCTACCTGGGGTGAAAAGGTATATTTTTATGTGATAGTTAGGATGTGTAGACAGGACAAATTGTCATTTTACCTCAGTGTAGCTGATTGAGATGGGCCTAGGCCTTCTCTTAACACAGCTTTTTTTTTTCTCTACTGTAGACAGTACCAAAGAGTCCAGCATTACTGCCCAGAAAACTTCCATTCTCCTCTGATTCAGAGTGTTGATCATCTTTTCCCTTGGTCTCTCCAGTGACTGCATGCTAATTGTCATTGTCTACCAGAAGACTGTTAATGGTTTTTTAACAGTGATGTTCTGCCCCTGCCTATATTTTTAGGAGGATGTCTGTCTGCGTGTTTCCTTTTTAAGTTGGCTTCTTAGCCCCATAATACTTTGCTAACTAGCTTCACAATGGAGATATCCCATCTCCTAGAACTGGGAGGGACCTTGAGTCCAGCCCCCTGCCTTCACTAGCAGGACCAAGTACTGATTTTGCCCCAGATCCCTAAGTGGCCCCCTCAAGGATTGAACTCGCAACCCTGGGTTTAGCAGGCCAATGCTCAAACCAGAGAAGGACCCTTTAGAACTGTTCCTAGCAAACAGAAATGCAGTTTGAATCCATCTCTGTTCCCAAAGTGACTCTCCCAAAGGGAAGTGGGTAATGTAATGAAGTGGGAATATTTTGTAGTATTTTTGAATCCTATTTATGCCTCAGTTTCCCCTATATGCTGCATTGTTACCCAGTGATTGGAAGGAGTCTGTTTGCTCTCAAGGCAGGGAAAGAGAGAGAAGTGTGGGTGTTGCCTAACTATCTGAGCCTTAGTCTCCATATCAGTGGAGCCTTTGAGAAGACAATGGTGAATCCAGTCACCAGGATATTGGCACCTACCAACCAACAACACAGAGGGATATGTACTTCTCAGCCTCTCCTTAGGGAAGCTGAACAACCATCCACCTGCTCGAGATCAAAGGACTGAAGAGAGATGAAGTGGGGGGGATAAGAGTTGGCTGCTGGAGGGAATCAGGGCTCTCACCTGGAGTCTGACAAAGGATGTCTGATAGAAACAGAGCTAGAACCAAGGGGTTCACTACAGCTTGGCTGGGCTCTGAGCTAACCAGAATGGACTATGCTTTAACCTTCAGTTCACTGTGCTCACCTAAGGACTTCCTATGCTGTGTTCCAATTAACGCATAAACCCTACTGTTTTCACAATGCTGTTTGAGTGTCATTGCAAATGCTTGGTGAGGTGCATTAATCCCCGGAGAATGTACAAATCTCTATCAGGAGTCCGTTTCCATTGGACTTGCTGAACGGAGCTCAGTGGTGAAGCAGGAGTACTGAAGGCCCTGAGGTTCAGTCCAAGGAAGTGGTGAAGCTGTGAGATTTACCGCGAAGGAAGACTGAGACCTGAAGGGGGTCTGGCACACTGAAGGGGTTCCTCCTAGACATGGTTCCAAAGCTGGGGCCATATCACTGATCCTGTAGATCCCTGGCAAGTACTGGGGAAGTATTTAAATTGAACAGTCTGGACTGATGATTTGCAGTATGCAAGGTTGGAGACTCAAGTTTTGATTCCATGTCTGACTTTCTCCTCAGCCCAGCAGCTGCTACGTATTTCTAAGGTAGCATGTTTAACAATTGATTGATCCATGCTGGCAGATGGTTTAGTACTGTCAAATGTGACCTTTGAGTGTAGCGGAAAAAACAGGTCTTGTCCTTTTTATGCTTAATCAAAAAAAAAGCCCCGAAAGACTTTAAAAAAAGTCTTCTGGCAAGGCTGGAAGTGTCTATGATGGTGGGAGAGCTCATGTACCTGATAAGATTACAAAACATGAAAATGAAAGAGCAATTCAGAGAAGGGATTTATAGGGACTGCTTTAAACTTTGTAAAAAGCAACAGAGAGTCCTGTGGCACCTTTAAGACCAACAGATGTATTGGAGCATAAGCTTTAAACTTTGGGGTGCTTTTGTTAGCCCCTATCTAACCAATGACTAAAGAAAACCTTTGTAAAAGGTTCAGCAGTTTCATCCCTTCAACTGAAGTGTTAAGAGCTCACAATAAACATCCCTTATTTCCTAGGGGTCTTCTTAAAAACAGTCCTGAGATTTCTAAGGGATTGTCTACACTTAAAACGCTGCGCTGGTGTAGGTGCGCTGCTGTAGCACTTAGTGAAGATGCTACTTACTCCCACAGGAGAGTTTCTCCTGTAGGCGTAGGTACTCCACCTTCCCAAGAGGCGGTAGCTATGTCAAAGGGAGAAGCCCTCTGGTTGGCATAGCGCTGGCTACACTGGGGGTTAGGTTGGTATAACTGTGTCACTCAGGGAGGAGGGATAGCTCAGTGGTTTGAGCATTGGCTTGCTAAACCCAGGGTTGGGAGTTCAATCCTTGAGGGAGCTACTTAAAGATCTGGGGCAAAATCAGTACTTGGTCCTGCTAGTGAAGGCAGGGGGCTGGACTCAATGACCTTTCTAGGTCCCTTCCAGTTCTAGGAGATAGGATATCTCCATTATTTTTTTTTTTATTTATTTATGTAGTTATACCAACATAAGTGGGTAGTGTGGCCCAAGCTTGTGTACATCAGGTGTCACACCTGGGCTAGCCCTGGGTTACCCCCATGCAGTTAGGGTGTCCCAATATTTAGGCATTTGTCCCGCGTCCCGACCAATGTTTGTCCCGATATTTAATTTGTCTCGAAATTTTGCACTCTTTATTTATTTATTTATTTATTTATTTATTTATTTATTTATTTATTGCTCTGCTGGTAGTTACCTTTGGGGGAGGGGGAATTTCTGCTAGAAGTTGGTGGCATATAGGGTGGGATATAAAAATATAGGATAAATGAGGTATTGGAGTTTCAACAAGGATACAAAGGGCCTCTGCTTTTGGCTCGTTTATGTTGTGCGGAAAAGATTCCCTGAGAACCTCTAGTGAGGGTGAATCTCGTGAGGAGCATGGCATCGTCTTTATTTAACACCTGCTTAATGATGCAAGCCAAGAAACTGCACCACCACTTTGCAAGCACTTGTACCAGCTGTTTCTTTTTTAGTTATTGTTTATATGCTGGATTAAAACATTAAAGTCCTAAAATTCCCCCTGAGTAAACATCTAGACAATAAAGAATTGTGTATGTATAAGGGATGGCAGTGGGAGAATCCTGCAGCAGATCAAAACAAGCTGTAAATTAATCTCAGCAGTAAAGCTTGCTAAATTAGACCAGTTCATAAAGTGAATCTAGTGCAAGTGAAACTAGTCTGTCTTTCAAACGGTTAAAGTTTTTGCCTTTTGAACTTCTTCGAGTTATTTATAAATGGTAAATCTGTCTTGTGTAGTTGTTACTTACTCATCTTGGTCAGATAAGCAAGGTTTATTTTTGGGAGTAGACAGGTGAAGGTTTTATGGTTGCTAGTATAATTGACTAGGATTCAAACATCACCTGTTGCCTTTTATCCACTTACATGCTGTGAGGATTTAGTTCAGACTTTCTGGGCAGTCAAAGAGCATGCTTTTGAGGCAGTATAGCAGAGGCAGGACGCTGTATGGCACAAACAGGTTCATAGTTACAAAGTAACAACAAGGGACAGAGATTTAGCAGTCCAGACGTGACTGTAATCTTAAAAACATGGTACAACATATTGCAATAGGGAGGCTAGAGTCGTGGTGTCTTGTTTTTGTTCATTGTGTGTGGAGTTTTCTGGACTATTTACTTTCTTTTCATAGCAATATACTACCTTGGGTCAGATCTCATTTGCTAACCCACATTCTGATACAGCTGGACATGTAATTGTATTTCTAAAGGAATTTCAATGAACTGTCTAAATGGGACTCTATTAACATTGCAAGTGCAAGGTTTATTTAGACTCTCGCCTTTCCCTCTGCCTCTGCTTAAATCTGTTAAGTGGCAGTTCAGTCTGGGTATGTCTACACTGCAGGGTAGGCCAGGGTTAGTAGAACTCAGGTTTGTAGACCCTCGCTTTAACCCAGGGCTTGAGCATCTACACTCATTTGCAACCCCATGTTAGGAATTGTTGAACCCTGGAGCTTTAGCATCTACACTGCATTATGCAAGCCCAAGTCCAACCACCCATATCCAGACTTCCCAGCCTCCTCCCAAAACGTGGCCATGATAGCCCTTTATTTATGGTGCAGTGTGGGAAACTCAACTGTCCACAAAACTTGAATGTCCAGAGGACAAAGAAAATCAGCCCAGGGATTGTGGGATGCTTTCAGTGGACTCCCAGAGCATGAATCTGGTGCCTGTGTCTACACTACAGAGCAATAGGGCTTGAACCGTGGATCTTGGCTTGACTTGCGCTTGGTCCCTCCACCCCCATGAGGTCCTGGGAACCTGGGTCTGAGCCCTGGGTTAGTGTGATTTGTGTGTAGACAGAAAGGGGTGGGTGGATTAGGTTTGAGTCTGCATTTGAATCCTTTGCTTATATTGCAGTGTAGACATACTGTGACTGGATACTCTGAGTCCCAAAGATACAGGTGCAGTCTCTTCATTATGAAATCTCTTCTGTTGACATCTTAATTCTTTGCTTCGGCATTTATTTGTTAGCAATTTTTACATTAGGGGATTAATATGATCTTTCAGTTTGGTGGTTAGGAGAAAACATTTTTTACTGCATGTTTTGGTATTAGTTAAAAATAAATTGAGTGCTGTGTTATATTGGCTCCATCTTTTAAGAGAGTTGCATTATCTTTGTACAAATGTTTAAGATTTATAATAATCTAAAATAAAATTGAGGCACTTCCCTTTTACAGCAAGTACATTTTTATCATAATTTGCATCTGATAAAGTAGAAAAGCAGCTGTTCAATAACATTGGTGACCTGTATTTTTCTACATCACAAAATCAGCACACAGTTGGCACCTCAGCTAGGTAATCTCTGCTCAAGGGGGGTTTAGAATTATAAATGTGGAAGGGAAGGAAAGCTGTAGATCAAAACCAAAGTGCAATTGGAAAAGCTACGTGGAGAAAAGCTTATGCAAAGCCTTCTTTCATTGTGCTTGGCTCTATCAATTCTAATTTCTCTAGCACTTACAGTTTATCCACTTAATTTTTATTCAGGGGTTGCAGCTGGAAAGTAAAACATTAAAAGGCTTTACCATTAATCAGGAGTAGCTAAGAAGGCAATTATAACTGCACATTAGTAAAGCACCAGACCCAGATGAATTGCATCTGGGGATTGTGGAACAGAAAGAGTCTTTTTGTGGGATTTCACTGGCCCTCTAAGTACACCAGATAGTACGGAGGATTGGGAGCTCGCTAATATACTTCCCAAACTTAATCCTTTTGTGCAGACAGTTGAAATCTCCCAGTTGTGAACTTACAAAAACTGAAAACATTCTAAGGAGTTAAGAAAAGAACACGAGAAGAGCAAAGAAACACTAGTTTACACGTGTAAACCTGACTTGACTTGTAGTGAAGAAATTGGCAGCTTTTGAAAGACCAGGTTGCGTAACAATTTCAGATGACTAATGCAAGGGGCAGCCAGACTGGATCAGGATATGGAAAACTGACTCGCACATTCTAATTTTCTGGGTATTTCACTGAATCCATTTAGTGGAGCGGATGAGGCTTTGGGGGGATACCAGAGTACTATGTAGAATGATTTGCACAGTCATAAAGCTTAAGATGCAAAATGGAAACTCTTGAGAGATCAGGTTCTCAGACCTCTTCAGGGTCTGAGAATTTGTCTTTCGTGAACCTTTAATGGAAATATTGTCCGATATCCAGCCATTCATGATCCCCAGAACAATTTCCCCTTCCATGTGTGATCACATAATGCCCCTGTAGCAACTATAGTAATTTCTTACATGGAAAAACATTAGGAAAGTATCTAACATTTGTAGCTGGCCCACAGTATAATTTAGTAGCTGGAAATCGAGAAGCACCATTTTACTAAGTCAGTTCTTTATATACTATCGGTGGTCCACAGATCACTGTTGATCTAGATTAAGAATTCACTTGGAGTCAGTGAATGGAAGTATCTCAAGATGTACTTGAGATTCTATTGGATGCATAAACAGGGGAATCTCAAGTTAGGAGTAAAGAGGTAATTTTGCCTCTGTATTTGGCACTGGTGTGAATACTGTGTCCCAGTGCTGGTGTCCACAATTTAAGAGGAATGTTGATAAATTGGAAAGAGTTAAGAGAAGAGCCACAAGAATGATAAAAGGATTAAAAAGCAGGCCGTATAGTGATAGACTCAGGGACATCAATCTATTTAGTTTAACAATGAGAAAGTTTAAGGGGTGACTTGATTAGTCTATAAATATCTACATGGGGAAGAAATATGTAATGGTCTCTTCAGTCTAGCAGAGAAAGGTATAATACAATCCAATGGCTGAAAGTTGAAGCTAGACAAATTCAGTGTGTAAATAAGGCATACATTTTTAAGAGTAATTAACCATTGGAATAACTTATCAAGGGTTGTGGTGGATTCTCTATCACTGACCAATTTTAAATCAAGAGTGGATGGTTTTTCTGAAAGGTCTGTTCTAGAAATTCTTTTGGGGAAGTTCTATGGCCTGTGTAATATAGGTCAGACTAGGTCAGTGTTCCCTTCTGGCCTTGGAATCTATGACGATGGAAAATGATTAGTGAATGGGAAGATGACACACAAGGGACAGCATTAGGGCCTCTTATTTACCTTGTATATGTTACTACTTAAAGATAGCACAACCTGCTGGTAACAGAGAAAGAGGGGACAGAAAATAGATATCCTGAAGAATTCCCACTCTAACACACCTTTAGTAGGAGAGATGGTCACAGCTACCAAGGTGCACCAACCAAGCCAACAACTTCCAACAGCCAGATGCAAGTTTGTTCATTTAGGAGCATACGATATAGGCCAGTGCTGTCCAAACTTACTGATCTTTCAAGCCACATACGACAGTCTTCACAAGTTCAAGAGCTGGGGTATACCTGACCAGGGCCCAGGGCTCGTGTTGCGTGGGAGGCACTTGCGGGGGCTCGGGGCTTCAGCCCTGCTCCTGTTGAAGCCCTGCTGCTGGGCAGAAGCCCTGAGACATTTCCTTCCCCCTCCCCCCACCACCACCCCCCCCCCTGCTGGGCAGCAGCCTCTACCCCACCATCCTGCTGCAAGACAGAGTCCTGAGCTCCATCCCTCCCCCAGTTTGGTAGGTGGGGAATGGGAGGGACATGGAGGGCTCCCCGAGCCACACTTTAACAGTAAAAGAGCCACAGTTTGGTCATCCCTGATATAGGCTATACATACAACCCAATCTGCTGTCTGTATCCTGGAAAGCAGTGACTCTGAAAAGGGCTGGAGGACCATTGTGGATAATAAACTGACCCTGAGCTCCCATTGTATCTCAGGATATATAAACAGGAATGTTGAGTAAGACTAGGGAGGTAATAATACTTCCGTATATGGCATTGGTGAGACCACTGCTGGAATGCTGTGTCTAGTTCTGCTGTCCATGTTTTAAAAAGGATGCACAACTTGGAGAAGGTTCAGAGAAGATCTACAGAATGATTAAAGGTCTGAAAAACATGCTTACCATGAGACTTGGGAGCTCACTATTTAGTTTATCAGAAAGAATGTAAGTGGGTGATTTGATCATGGCCTAAAAGTATCTGCATAGGGAGAAAATATCTGACATTTTGAGTGGTGCCTTCAATTTGATAGACCTAACAGGATCCAATGGTTGGAAGTTGAAATTGGAAAAGTTGAAATTGGAATGCAGTTGTAACTCCTTAACCGTGTAAAAAGTAACAGAGGGTCCTGTGGCACCTTTAAGACTAACAGAAGTATTGGGAGCATAAGCTTTCGTGGGTAAGAACCTCACTTCTTCNGACTATGGCCAAAAGAAACCAATATGATCGGCAAGCCTGACCTCTTACATAGTAACGGGTAAAGAATCTCACTCTGTAATCCAAGCAGTGGAAGGAATTCTTTTCTACTACAGACACAAGCCAAATAAATTATGGCTGAAATAGAGCATATCCATTAGAAAGGCATCCAACATCATTTAGAGACTGCAAGTGATGATGAATTTACCACATCCCATGGCAAGCTGTTCCAATGGTTAATTACTTACACGGTTAAGTATCAGAGGGGTAGCCGTGTTAGTCTGAATCTGTAAAAAGTAACAGAGGGTCCTGTGGCACCTTTAAGACTAACAGAAGTATTGGGAGCATAAGCTTTCGTGGGTAAGAACCTCTTCTTCAGATGCAAGATGTCTTGCATCTGAAGAAGAGGTTCTTACCCACGAAAGCTTATGCTCCCAATACTTCTGTTAGTCTTAAAGGTGCCACAGGACCCTCTGTTACTTTTTACAGATTCAGACTAACACGGCTACCCCTCTGATACTTAACCGTGTAAGTAATTAACCATTGGAACAGCTTGCCATGGGATGTGGTAAATTCATCATCACTTGCAGTCTCTAAATGATGTTGGATGCCTTTCTAATGGATATGCTCTATTTCAGCCATAATTTATTTGGCTTGTGTCTGTAGTAGAAAAGAATTCCTTCCACTGCTTGGATTACAGAGTGAGATTCTTTACCCGTTACTATGTAAGAGGTCAGGCTTGCCGATCATATTGGTTTCTTTTGGCCATAGTCTATTAAATCATTGAAAACAGAGAACTAGTTTCATCCCTTGGATGGATGGAAAGGGTGGCCGGGTGGGGAATCTAAAAGTGGAAATTGTCCTGTGGTATGAATGGATTAATTATATGGGCTGTTAAATCACTTGTGTTGTCTTTGGTCTCTAATTTCACTATGACAACTGTGAAAATTCAAGAGAGCCTAATAGCCTTTTCCTAAGCCAAAGATCTCTTCCATTTCTTAATTTCTATGAAAAGCGACAGAGTCCTGTGGCACCTTATAGACTAACAGACGTATTGAAGCATAAGCTTTCGTGGGTGAACACCCACTTCGTCAGATGCATCTGTATTCACCCACGAAAGCTTATGCTTCAATACATCTGTTAGTCTATAAGGTGCCACAGGACTCAGTCTGGATCTGTAAAAAGTGACAATCACGGCTACCCCTCTGATACTTAAGTTCTATGATTATTAAGCCATCAAGCCCTTCATGCTCCCTCCTGGAGCCAGTGCAGGACCTCTCTACAATACATTATGTACTGTTTTGTCCATTGTAGTTTTAAATGTCCCAAGCAATGGGGCTTCTATCCCGTCACTTGGTAGACTGGATTCAAGAGTGCTACTAACCTAAATTTTCCCTTTCTCACCCTATACTCCAAGTTGTACCCCTGTGTACCGTGCTGCCTTTAATAATTGCTCTCCCTCCTTGACACTTATACCCTTCAATAATTATGGGCTCTCATATTCTGTCCACATATCCTTGGCCCACTACAAGTTATTTCCATAGTTCTGTATTTCTGTGCAACTAATTCCTTTCTGCCCTCTAATTGGAGAAGTATAACAACAAACTCTCTCCACTTTATTGATACTTTATTGGCAACACTTTATGCAATAGCATCTTAACAAACCATTAGAAAGGGCAGATCTACACTATAAACTTATTTTCTCCCGTCAGCATAGCTACTGCCTCTCATAGAGGTGGATTAGCGTCTTCACTGAAGCGCTATGGAGGCGCATCAAGTGTAGAGCTGCCCAAAGTGCCAGGGGGGATCATGGCCAGTGCATTAAAAGCATCTATACAATATTTGGCTATAAGGAGAGACTGACAGATACGTAGAATATAGGTACAAGATGTCGTGAATATATCCAAGGAAGTTAACTTTTCAGTGCATAACAACTTTGTTTGGAAGATTGCATCCACTTCTAATCAAGGGTGTGCAAAGGATACTGTTGAGCAATGTGTGAAGCTATCAAGCTGTGACACAAGAAACAAACTGGAAAAATACCCACTGTGCCATTGCCCCATTAGTTTTGTCGAGGAAAGCTAACTTCTAGGATTAACTTTGGGGCAATGTTTTGAAACAGTAGCCCATCCAACTAAACCTTGGTAAGGTGGTGCACAGTATATTTGGATAGGAAGAGAACTAAAGCCTTTCTCGATGAAGAGAGCCATGTCATAATTAGCCTGTACACCAGTAATCTGGGAGATGTATAAAACTGTTTCAGGTGGTAATTAATGACAGAATCCTGGATATGTAGCCCTTAACTATTAGCAGTGAGAGAAGATGAAGACTTTACACTGCCGTTAATTGTTTCATCCACTCATCAAGGATCCTATGATTGTTTTTTGCCCAGGCATGCTGAGTGTGTACAGTTAATATCTCTAGGCACTAAGGAAAAGATCTTAAAGCCCAAGTTCTTGCTCAACTCCCTGAATCAAAACTGTAGTTTTGCTTTAATCACATCTATTTTTTACTCCACCCTCCCTCAAGAACTCAATTCATCGCCTTCCCGGCATTGATGAAGGACTTCTGGCTGTGTGCTGTAGAGTTGACTTTCCGCTAAGCGTTGCAGCATCTCCACCAGGTGTGGACGCATGCTTGGTACAAACCCTCCATTGTTACCAGCGATTTAAGGTTTGCATATTGAACGAGCGTGAGCACTTAACTTAAATGTACTGTTTGGCAGGGAATCTGAAAGTCATTCTGACTTGCACCAGTGAGCAGTCATAACTGCATGTGCTAGCACCTGCTGCCAAAATCCTTTCTTGCCTGTACATTATTGATGGACTGGGCCATATGCCAGAGACTTTTTAAGATCCCAGTACAGCCTCCCAAAGCACAAATCCTCAACCCTGTAGACAAATTAATCAGCTCCAGTTCTGATTTAATTACTTTTACACACACACATTCTTGTTTCTTTGGGTATTTTGGGAAGGAGTTTCCTGTTCTTTTCTTTTCACTCTATAAATTCTCTCTCACATGCGCACACCACGCAGGGCTTGCCGCTGATGCTGTTTGTTTGCTGAGAAAGATTCTTCAGTTCCAGCTTATTCATTCAGGAGCTGTCGAGTTCAAAGCAGGAAGTGTGACTCACTTAGTAAACAGCAGAGTCTTGCAGTGGAAGGCAGAAACCCAGTATTGGATTTCTGTGGTAGAGCTGTAGTCTGTTTTTGGTTGTTCACCACCACCACTGGGTCTGATGATTTTTTTTTCCTGATTGGATGTGGGCAAGGCCCACATAAATAATACGATTGTATGGCTGTGAGATGGCTGCATTATTCTCCTCTTTCCTTCTAGATGCCACAACTTCCTAAACTGCACTAGAGAAAAATGCTGCTGTAGGGCAGCTTAGGAACTCCACTCTAACAGTGTCTCCCTGTTCCCCTCCCAAGACATTGATTCTGATCCATTTATTTAGTCCCCACTCCCCAGCTCCCAAGCTATGCAGGAACTGCCAAGCTCTTAAACTAACTCTTTAAATGGCCCCTTAATGGACCAAATGTATATTTCCATTTCATTTTTAATTTGTATTGTTTTTCTGTAGTGTTCCTGACGGGTATCTTCACACACTCTCATGCCATTGGATTTATCCTCACAGCACCCTAGTGAGGCTGGGAGCATTATCCTCATTTTTATGGTGTGTACTAGGGATGGAAAGCGTCAATAATTTACCCAAGGTTACACAGGAAGACCTTGGTACAGCTGGGATTAGAATGCAGAATGTAATAATCCTTATTTACTTCCTCATCGTAGTGCATTTTTAGATTTATTTCAATAACATTGATGGTTATTGAATAAATTTTTAATTAGCTACTACTGTCACATAATGTAATGCTGTTCTATTGCGCAAAGCAGTAGCAGCATGGTGCTATGGACGGGGCACCAGACTACGAGTCGGGAAACCTGATTCTGTTTTCAGCTGTTCCAATGAATGCTCTTTGACCTGGCCAAGTTACCATAACTTTCCCATACTTCAGCCTTCCCAGATGCAAAAGGGGGCTAATAATCAGACTCACCTTTTGTAGAGTGCTTTGCATTCTACAGATCAAAAGTATGAAGTATTATTGGCCAAGGTTTATTTTAAATGGTTGCCTAAAGTTAGATACCCAAATACATAATTAGGCATCTGAACAGAAGCAGCCTGACTTCAGTGCTCCTCACCCACAAATTATATTTGAATCCATGAGAGAAACCGATCTTTATTGTTGAAAATCTGGCTGCTTTTATTTAGTAGCCTAAGTGTGGATTTAGGAGCCCACCTTCAGTCAACCATGCTTGAAAACGTTTGGCCTTTTTTTTTTCCATTTGAATTGGGCAGCCTTGGTGCCCCAAGTCGGTCAGAATACCCATTCCATTCTCGGGGATTTTATGCAAGTCGCTGGATGCTTTCCTTCTGTACCATCCATACCGCATCACAGACTTCATCTCTCTTTCCCCCCGCGCCTAGGGTAGCAGATGGACCCTCAGCACTCCAGGAAATTCCTTTTTTAGCAGGAGGGGTTGGCTTAGTGACTGAAGCGTCACATATTAATCACTGGTTCAAATCATGACAGTGCAGCACTCCTTCCAGTTAGACAAACTGACTTCCAGGCACTTTAAGATACTAGGACTTGTCTACACAGGAAGCTAGTGCAGAATAAGTTCAGGTGTGAATTGAAAGCACAATAGCTATTCTGTGCTGTCCTGTTCTCCCCCCCCCACCCCCACCCCGGGACAAGCACCTACCGCACTAAAAGTGCCATTGTGCAGTTTAACGTAATCTACTTTAAAGCCACTTTTAGGGCAATAGATGCTTGTTCCTAGGTGGAGTTAGCGCAGAATAAGCTAATGTGTGAATTTAAATTGCAACAGCTATTCTGTGCTAACTTCATGTATACAAGCTTGTAGAAGCTGCAGTCCTTTCTGCTCTGATGGACATTCAAGGTGGTAGGGGCCTTTCAGCCAAGGTAGATATCTTCTTACTGTGTAGCATTTTAAATAAGATTTGAGGTTTGTATCATACGACCTTGGACAATAATGTTCTCTCCTCACTACTGTTAGGTAGTGTACTGCAGTGGTTCTAACTTATTTGATCACTCCCCTCCCCTTATTTGTGTCTGTAGTAGTTTACGGCCTGCTCTCTCTCTCTGCCCCCTTCCTCCCCTGCCACGCAAGTACATATATGGCAGCCCAGGTTTGAAGGCAGGGCAGAGAGTGGTGACTGCTCTCTGGTCACCTAGCTTTGAAGGCAGAGCAGGTTCTCACGCCTCCCCAGAATACATTCTATGCCCCGCAGTTTGAGAACCTCTGGTGAACGGTGCACTAGATGGTTGCCACCCGCATTTCAGTGGCGTTGCACGTTTACTGAAGCCCTTTGGGATAAGAAGCTATAGAAATGTAAATTATTTACCCACTCACATTCAAAGGTACTACCCTTCTGGCTAAGGAGGGGCTAGATGCAACTTTCTCCAGAATTTAACAACTCTGTTGCTTAACGGGCAGCAGAGTCAGCCCTTGAGTAATCTAAGCTACTCTGTCCCCCGGTGGACTAAGTGTGCCATCTCTGCAGCGCTTCCAACCTCTGCCAGCTGGCAGAAGAAGAAACTGCTTCTGGGAACAAACCTGGGTCTAGTAAGTGGCAGTAGCCACTAGACTGATTATCTCTCCTTTCATGTCTATGTTTTACTGCATAGAATCATTTGAGTGCAGATTGTAGCTGCCATGTTGTCTGATGTAAATCTCTGACAGTTTATGGGCATAGTGAGATGCACAGCTGATTAAGAAAATGGCAGATTTTGTAGGTTGGTCATATCAGGAGTGGCAAACTTCCCAATTTTTTGCATGTTAACGCCAACTAAAGAGATTGAACATCAAAAGAGCCAGTTAGCAGTCTCGGTTTCCTAATAACAGAAATAAATGTGCTTGTGAACAGAGCCTGAAGTTTCTGATTATTTTTTTTTTTTAAAACAAGAAAAGAAATGTGAATTAATCATAGGCCAGGATGTAAGCACATTTTTAAAGTTAAGACATATCCACATGGGTCTCTGGAGCTGCCTGAGCCAGAAATAACATTTCAGGACTTAATCTGGATGCGGTTTGAGTGAGCGAGAGTGTGTGTTGCCCAGAAATGCATCAAACATGCTGTTTTCAGGTCAGACTATACTAGCCATGGATTTTCTGATTTTCATGAGACATTAATAAACAGGGAGGAAAATACTTTGTTCTATGGTGCTGATTTTAAATTGGGAAAGGCACTAGATACTTTAATGTCTGCATCACAGAATGTTTAGGCATAAAGACAGAAGTGTCCATGCTCAGAGACCAAGAAAGAAATAGACTTAAAACATATACTCTGACTAGATCAGTTTAGACTGTCAGTGTATAATTCTGCTAGAAAAATGTCATAGCGTGATCACCACCTAAGTGATACATGATGAGAAAATGTCCTTTCAGTTATGGCTTCTCACCCTCATTCTCATTATTTACTGATTTAATCCTTTGTCTGTCGAGTATATTGAAGGGCTTTACAGGAATTAATTATGGCTCACTACTAGTGCGTAAGTCACAATTGTCCCCATTATGCAGAAGGGGAAACTAAGTCACTCAGTGAAATGAACTTGGGTCCGGGTCTCACAGCAGGTCAGTGGAAATGCTGAGAATAGAACCCACGTGCCCAAATTCCCGTTCCCTGCTCTAACACATACACTGCACACTGGTTTTGCTTTTTGGTTAAGATGAGGTCCCCCTCAGCTCTCTTCAGAACAATCCATTTATCCCTGCAGTAGGAACATTAAGGTGTATGTGCTGTGTACTTCAAAGAGGAAAATCTGACATTAGGAACACTTCAGTAACTAGCCCAATAACTTGTGAGCATCCATTCCTTCCTTTTTTTCACCCTGCTTTCTCTGACTTAATTCACACATGTGGTGTCACCTACTCTATTAGAAGGACCCATACAAGTAGAGCCAGCGTGGCCAGTTGCTCAAAAGAGCTCAGCTCCTGTTTAGCCACCAAACCAACTTGCCGTGTTTTCAAAATAGCGCAGGCCATTGGGTGCTTTTGAAAATGTGGCCATAAGTGTCACAATGACAGCTGATGGCCGCTTCTGAAGATCACTCTTCATGTGATGGTCTGCCTGCCTGTGAGCCTTTGTTATAATAACACAGGGGGCAGGGGCACAGGCAAACTCTGAGAAGATTCTCCTTGAATTCACAATTTTGTGCACCTCACAAATAAATTTAAAAATATACAAATCAGCTCTACTATTGGTATAATGCAACAGAGGGTCCTGTGGCACCTTTGAGACTAACAGAAGTATTGGGAGCATAAGCTTTCGTGGATAAGAACCTCACTTCTTCAGATGCAAGTAATGGAAATCTCCAGAGGCAGGTATATATCAGTGTGGAGATAACGAGGTTAGTTCAATCAGGGAGGGTGAGGTGCTCTGCTAGCAGTTGAGGTGTGAACACCAAGGGAGGAGAAACTGTTTCTGTAGTTGGATAGCCATTCACAGTCTTTGTTTAATCCTGATCTGATGGTGTCAAATTTGCAAATGAACTGGAGCTCAGCAGTTTCTCTTTGGAGTCTGGTCCTGAAGTTTTTTTGCTGTAAGATGGCTACCTTTACATCTGCTATTGTGTGGCCAGGGAGGTTGAAGTGTTCTCCTACAGGTTTTTGTATATTGCCATTCCTGATATCTGACTTGTGTCCATTTATCCAACGCATCATCAGTGATCTACAACCCATCCTGGACAATGATCCCTCACTTTCACAGACCTTGGGAGGCAGGCCAGTCCTCGCCCACAGCCAACCTGCCAACCTTAAGCATATTCTCACCAGCAACCACGCACCGCACCATAACAACTCTAACTCAGGAACCAACCCATGCAACAAACCTCGATGCCAACTCTGCCCACATATCTACACCAGCAACACCATCACTGGACCTAACCAGATCAGCTACAACATCAGCGGCTCATTCACCTGCACGTCCACCAATGTTATATATGCCAGCAATGCCCCTCTGCTATGTACATTGGCCGGACTTGACAGTCACTACGCAAGGCCACACAATAGCGGATAGCTGAGCTCCAGTTCATTTGCAAATTTGATTGAACTAACCTCGTTATCTCCACACTGATATATACCTGCCTCTGGAGATTTCCATTACTTGCATCTGAAGAAGTGAAGTTCTTACCCACGAAAGCTTATGCTCCCAGTACTTCTGTTAGTCTCAAAGGTGCCCCAGGACCCTCTGTTGCTTTTTACAGATTCAGACTAACACGGCTACCCCTCTGATATTGGTATAATAGAACTCAAGTCATTCCAACACCAGCTATGTTGTTGCCCCAACACCTGCTCTACTGTGAAAACAGATCTGTCTGGGTGCTAATAGAGTCCCCGCTAGATAATTGTAATGGTCCAGTCTGGCCTTAAAAATCTATGAATCACTCTAGTGTGTGATCTTACAAACATTAGTGAATTTATTCTCATAACCCCTCAGTCAGTCAGAGAATTATCATCATCATTTTTATAGAAAGGAAACAGAGATGAAGTACTTGCCCAAGGTCACATAGGGAGTCTGTGGCAGATCCGGGAACCCAAATCTCCAGAACCTTAATCACAAGTTCATTCTTCCTTATTATTAGTAACTTAAAGGCCATTCCATTCTGAGAATTAAAGCGAGGATGGGAGGAGGGGCAGGTGACCTTCCTGAATAGAGCTTGGCTTTCTTTGAAAGTTAACTACTTGTGACGCATTGTATCCACCCTGTGCTGCCTGATGCATCTAGTGTAAGCATGTGCCTGTAAATTTACTACTGCAATAAAGGACATGTTTTAATTCACTGCTAGCGGTGTCCATCAAGATATTTATACACTGCTATGCCATTAGCATGGTATCTGAGTGCTGCAAAATCATTTGTGACACTGTAGTTAGTTAGGTTGGGTCAACATTTCATTTTCCCACTAGCAACAAGGGTTTATTAATCTAGCTGTAAAAACTTATTGTGGGCCGCAGCTTGGTGCAAAAGATCTTGGCTCCCAGTCTTTTTTCATTCCAATGAAAATGTGCCATCTGCTCCCACTTTCACTTAAAATTTCCTCTTACAAGTGTATTCTGTGGCACAGTTTGCAGCCTTGTAATTTAGACCCATTATGTTTTTTTTTCCAAGGAGCTAATGTATTTCATAGTTGGAGTTACTTTCTTCTTAAATTACTTGAAAAATATGTCTTTATGGCCCAGAGATTTCTGCGTGTGTATGTTAAGCTGTTGGACTCGACACAACAGATTTAAAGGCACTTTGAGCACTACCTTCATGCCAAATGCAGTCCGCTACCATTTTCCTCTTATTACAGAGCTTGCCCCACAAAAACTATTGGTCCTAGCATGCTCCACCTTGATGTTTGTGCCCTGTCTGCATTATACCCTGGGATCTGCAAGTTGTCCTAACAAGCAGCCAGTGTAGCTCTCCCATCGCCTGTATCGTTTTTGTGGGCTTTGTAAGTGCAGGCTAAGAGTGAAATCCTTGCTTTTCTTTTCTTTCTTGTTCTTACTGAGTCAATGGGAGTTTTGCCTGTGTAAAGATCCAAGGTTTGGCCCAGTGTACGTATTCTCTAGCTCCTTATTACAGATAGCTCAGTGGTTTGAGCATTGGCCTGCTAAACCCAGGGTTGGGAGTTCAATCCTTGAGGGGGCCACTTAGGGATCTGGGGCAAAATCAGTACTTGGTCCTGCTAGTGAAGGCAGGGGGCTGGACTCGATGACCTTTCAAGGTCCCTTCTAGTTCTAGGAGATGGGATATCTCCATTACTGAAATGTATCAGCCCAACTGGAGTTATTGTAGCTTTTTAAATAAACATTTTAAAATTAGTGCATTTAAAATTACCAAAATGTTTATTCCGTGGGGCTGTCACGGCCGGTTGGATAAAGAATGCAAACTTTCCAACCTAATATGCCCCAAATCTGTCTTCTCTGGAAAACTTTTACTGTCTCTTGGGTAAATAAATGCAGATACTTGTTTACCCAAACGCTAAATAACCATGCACACACTAAATACATTGTACCAGAGGAACTATGGGGCTCTTGTAGGAGCATGCAGGGCCAAATGCAGCCTGGGGATTCCTGAAAACAAGCCTGGAACTACATGAGGAGGATGAAGCTCCTCCACTGAAGTTGTGTAATCTAGTGAATTCAGTCGCCATCTTTCAAGGAAAAGAGAAATGCAAATACTTATGTCTATGCATTTATTTTTAAAATGTAAATTTATACACCAATCAGGTAGCAGCGCTGCAGCTTGGCCCGTAAGGGCCACATTTGAAATAACGGGGGACCCCTAGTCTCTTGGGTTTTCTGTCATAAGCCGTTTTTTTCCTCCTCTCCCTGATGCATATTTAATGTTTATATTGCACTAACAACCCAGAAACTCCTAACAAGGCCTTGATCTTGATGTCGTAGCCTCTGTACAAACACATTTAAACACATGATACTTGCCCCAAAAGCAGACAATCTACATCATCTTCATTTGGGGACAGGAGGGAAACAGCCAGCTTCAGGCTGAAATAACACGGAGGATGTGACAGATGCTGATGGAAAGAAATTAAATATTAAAGCTGATGCTGTGGCTGTAACTCATTCTGTTTGTTTTTTGTTATTCTCCACTCACTTTCCCCTCTGTGTTAAATGACATGATTTAGGACTGAAGTGCCAGCTTTCAGCCTCTAGGTTTTGGTGTTTGGAAATATACGTAGAGAGATATATTGTGTCTCTGAGCATTTATGTGTAGAGGAAGAGAGCACTCCAAAGCCTGTAAGACCACATAAAGATGTTACATAGAGCTGTAATGCGGAACAAAAACATGAAAAGTGCCCTAAAAATTCCCAAGATGGAACAAGACACGATAACGGGCAATTAAAATAAATTCTGGAGTACCAAAGCTGCAGAACCCAAATCACAGTTGACTAAAAGACCTGGCTCTTCCAGAGCGTGGCATAGTTTTTTTTAGGTGGCTACAGAGATCTCATTATTAAAGCACACTGAGCTATAATGTGATGTTACCACACTTTCTTTAGAACTCGCTGCCACATAACCATCCTTTATGGAAGATAAATAACCTTGATTCCCACTCCCAATGGCTTCTAGTCTTCTTGCTGTTGCTGCTTGCAGTCTCGTCAAAGTTTAAAACAAAAATAATAAAAAAAAATCTTTCCACTTTTTTACCTGGCACCAGATTGTAGTGTCGAAGAAACAGGACTTGGACCTGTGGGGTTTCATGTTTGGTGTAACTGCATATTTACCATTTAAAGCTACTGCGGATGCTTCTAGATATGTATTTGAAACTCCCTTCCCCCCTGCCCACATGTATTATTTCTTTCTCTCCCTGCCTTGAGCTACTTATTTTCCTCATACAACTGCTTGTCATTGTCTCTCAGGGAAAGAGCAGGACTGGCAGCTGAGTATGTTAGAAGCAGAGCAGTAAATGGTCAAAAGCAGCATGCCAAAAAGACCACCCCTGCTTTATGGCATGATGTAAAAAAATGCTGGAAAAAATCCTTTCGCTCTTAAAAAAACAAACACACACACACACACACACACACACCCAGGCTGAAAATCCTGAACAGTAACAACTTTTCAGCCTTTTAATTTTTCTCCCCCGTCCAGTATTTTCTCCGCATAAATTAATTGGGCAGATGTGGCTTCACTTGAACATTGAAACAGACAGGATCGGCTTGGACATCATCAGCATTAGGTTTCAGACTTTGAAGAGAGGGTACCCCAGTAAGAGGACACATATTTTTGTTAAACTATTGCAAAATATTACAGGGGAGTAAATAAAGTGGCATTCATACTTAAATCCAGTGTTTCACAAACTTCTAGAGGTAGAAACCCTTTTGATAGAACTACTGAAAATGCTTTCAGGACCAACACATTTTTTAAAGCTCTGGCCATGGTCCACAGTTCACAGACACTTTTGAGATGCCATTTGTTTGAGGGATGAGGCGTATTCTATAAATATCTTCTATTATAATAAAGGGAAAATAAACTTTTTTGTTTTGTGTAAACATTAATACCTATTAATACTCTTCCCCCACTATTATAAACCTCCTCTCAGTAATGCTGATTAAGGAAAGCTACAAGGTCAGCATGTAGCTTTCAGGGACACGCATCTACTTCGAAAAGAATCTAGACCCAAGTGTGCGTATAGAGATCAAACTACCGGTTTGCACTTTCGCTAGTTCACGGGTACAGGTGTTCCTTTTTCCCTTTTCCTTTTCTTATAAAATTCTCTGTGATGCAGCAGCTGTTTCTGACATTCCCTTGCTTCTAGAACAATACGGCACAGCTCCTGCAGTATGGCCCCATGAAATGCTCTGAAGCTAACAGTTTGTCGCAGTCTATTAGGAGAGGCGCAATCCATCCTCTGGTCTTTATTATTATTTAGCTTAACTCTTTCCCTCCTTTTGTACCTTTTATTTCAAAAAGGCAGAAATTGAGAACAATTTAAAAAACGAGTCCGCACGTAGCACTCCTCCAGGAACAAGAAGGGGGTGAATCCCTTTGTTTGGGTTTTAAATGAGACTGCCATATCCCCAGTACTCCCTTATCCTCTTGAGCTACTGAAGCGAAGCCAAGTTCAGCAGCAGCACGCAAAAGCCCTTGCATACACTTTTATTCTGTAATTATGCTGCAGGTGGAATTTAGATGGCATCTTTATTGCGCTTGAAATGTGTCCTCCTGGTTCTGTGGGAGCAGCATTTGTGCAACTGTGCTCGTCCGTGCCGTTACAAATAGCCATTGGGCATCGATCTCAGGCAGTCTCGCTCTGTCCTGCTCCATAAAACCTGGGCCCGAATTGCCTGGCGGATGCCAGTTCCATTACACACGATCCAAGAAGTTAACTGATCCCCCTAATAGTGAATAATTTATCTCTCCATTAGGCAGTAATAAAGTGGTACACTTCACAGAGCACTGCGGTGAGGATAATTTGCATTTCCTCTTTTGGTTACGAGCGACTGCGTAGCCCCCGCCATTTTTTTTTTATATTTAAAATTTTATTATTAAAAGTATTTTCCCCTCTTCACCAGAAGCCAACATAATGGCTTTTTCATTGAGAGCGATGTGCTCATACACCGCTTCTCAAACAATCTGTCCTGTTCTGGTTTTGCTTAATGCTATGTAGCGATTATGTTACAGCCTCTCTCAGGTGGCTTTCTTCCCTCCCTTTCCCCTTCCCCCCCCCCCCCTCCGCTGCAGGAAGTACCATAAAATGCATTTATTCACTCTTTTAAATTGTTTCATTTCAGAGGTTTACAAACGAGGACCACCTGGCGGTTCATAAACACAAGCATGAGATGACATTGAAATTTGGTCCTTCTAGAACCGATTCAGTCATCATAGCAGGTATGTGCTGCGCAGTCCTGGTCAGCTCTGAAAATGGTGCACATTAATATAGCCTGTAAGATTAATACTAGGGACCAGATGTACTGAAAAACGTCTCTACCTCCCATAAAAAGCTCTTGTGATCTGCATTTAATCAGGGGGAAGGAAAGCCAGAGGCTGCCTTCCAAGTTTCTACTTTTTTCATTTTTTATGGTAGTATCAGGTTTTGTAGGATTTTTTTTTTTTTTATACTCACCCTTTTTATCAAGACTCTGGAAGATTTACAGACAAAAGGTCTTTCACATTTCTTCATGCACTTTGAGGATGATGAACAAAAGCTGACAAACTCTGTTTCCTCTCCTCAGCCCAGGTGTCAATTTTCTTGAGCTTTTAGGCTGGCAGTTAATAAATTAAAACTCCATCTAGTGCATTGGCTACTGCCGAGAGTGCATTTGTAAAGCCCAAATGAGTTGCTCTGGAATTACTCTACACGGTCAATGCAGCCTTTATAAGATTTGAGAAAAATGTACCTGGTTGTCTGGCAGCGGATCATTGCCCGTTACGGATAGTCTCCCACCCTGTCAATCCTGCTGCATTTTGGTTTCTTAAAAGGGGGCAGGGATTGTGTCATCCATTGAATGAAACTGCTGTTATATTGAAAACGTGAAGGGAGGAGGAAATCTCTTAAATTTTATTTCAAAAACTTCATGTGAGAACCCAGTTTGATCTCTCCTGGGGGCAGAGGGGAGCTCACTAAATGGACAAACACCGTGTCACCAGATTTGGTGCTGATGAAAGCAGTTGCAACTCAGTCCACTTCTTACGGCTGTGAGATTAATCACTACACAGGGTGTATCTTTACTGAGTTTATCTAGTTTGGGAAAATTTGCAGTAAAGGCAGAAAATACTTCCTAATGGGGGACATATTGGTTATGGAATAGTATCCATAGAGAAGTGTTGGAATAGTTGTAAATCAGATTGTACAAAACCTTGGCCAGGAAATGCTGGGATGAATATTGAAAACACTTGGATAATTTTCCTTTCATTCTGTGAAGTTGGAGTTGGAGGCTAAGGGGGACTGCATGGCGCTCAAAGAATGTTCTTTCTCCATTGCTCTACCTCCCAAAAAGGGATATGGAGGACGGGTTGCAGTTTTCATTTGATAACTCTGAAGTATAAACTGACCAACCAGTGATTTGGGGGGTCGCGAATTAATAATGATCAATTAATTACGTTTTAGATTTTCTCAGCTCTGATTAAAATCCTATCTACACTATAGAAAGAAACATATGTAAGCACAGGATTCTGTTGCTATTAGCAGTGTTCATGATATAACATATATCTTGTTTCCTGGGTGAGCAGAAAGTCTATGTTATAATCATCCATGTTGTACCATAAGTCTTGACGCATTTTTCTAATGCAATTATAATGGGGTTTTCTGTCCATTCAAGAATGCAAGAAAAATAGCATTACACAGCTACATCACACCTGACTCTGACTGAGATTCATATTGGCACATGGTTCTTTCTGTCTTGCAATCTGAAAAGATTAGGACTGTAGAACTGCTTGTTCATACAAGTACAAGTAAGTCTTCTCTTCACTGCCAAACAAAGTGTATCCGTTGGGTTTTTTGTAAATCTCGGAGTAGCTAATGTTTGAGATATCCGAACATAAAACCACAGTGAAAACAGGGCACTTTAGTTTTTACTTTGAGGTAAAATAGGTGAGAAAAGCAGTATTCCCATCCCTGGGGTTGACCTTGTTGACTTCACCATAAAAATGAAGTGCTGGTCTTCATTGTGTTTACCGCAGCCCTGAGCTTATTAGTTACCCCAAGGTTTAAAAAAAAAAAAAACCAAAAAAAAAAACACCTTTTTTTTAGCAGTGAAAACTGGGCCTAAAAAATGCAGAAAAGACTGAGTCATGTCTTAACACTATGTGGATACTCCTACATTGCAACCAGATCCAAAAGCCTTTTCTGTTTGATATTTATGTGGTAAGTAAAGGACTATTGGTAGGGACCTAGCAAATTCATGGCCCTGAAAAACACGTCACAGAAAGTGAAATCTGGTCTTTTGTATACTTTTACCCTATACAAAACAGATTTCACGGGGGAGACAAGCGTTTCTCGAATTGGGGGTCCTGACCCAAAAGGGGGCTGTGGGAGGGCTGTCACAGGGGGTTATTGTAGGGGGGTTGCGGTATTGCCACCCTTTCTTCTGCATTCCCTTCAGAGCTGGGTGGCCAAAGAGCGGCGACTGCTAGCCCAGGGCCCAGCTCTGAAGGCAGCAGCACAAAAGTAAGGGTGGCAATACTGTGACCCTCTAACAGTAACCTTGCAACCCCCTCACAGCCCCCTTTTGGGTCAGGACCCCTACAGTTACAGCACTGTGAAATTTCAGATCTAAATATCTGAAATCATGACATTTACAATTTTTAAAATCCTATGACTGTGAAATTGACCAAAATGGACCATGAATTTGGTAGGGCCCCAACTATTGGTAGGGCCCCAACTATTGGCGGTCTTTATGAATACTGAAGGGCACATTCGTTATAAGCAGCTGGATCTAGGACAAAGCGTAATTTCCTGTGTTCATAAATCCTTTGTAGGACAAACGCCATTGTCAACATTTCTGTAACTTCCTTTTCTTATTGATAGCCCCAGTTTTGGGGCTCGGTTGTTGATACAAAGTGGCCTCCATTAAAAGACAGGAGGTTCAACTTATTCCTCTTGTAGCAACTCTGAAGCAAAGCAGAAAAGGGCTGTTTTCCTTAAGCTTCCATCATCAACAAGCAAACAATTTTCTGCTTGATCGAGTCAAACAGAATAATATGCTAGTGCTGGGCTCCTGTTAATAACTGGAGTACTGACTAACATCACAAGCAAAAATGAAACTGGCTGGGTGAGCAGTTCTGGATAATCAGGAGACTTTCTGCTGTGTAGACTGAGCTTCAGTTAAAAGTTGAATTGTGGCTCCATGGCCCTGGTCAGCTATATTAAGATTGTACCAAACTGGCCATTTCAGTCTTGCAGAGAGATTCTTATAGTGAAGTAAGGTGCTGGTGGTGGTAATTTGCACTTCTGTATGGCCTTCCATGCCAAGGATTTCAGAATAACTTTGTGCATGCTAATTAATCTTCAGCAATTCCTGTGAGCTGGGTATCATCCCTATTTTACAGATGGAGAAACTAACACACACAGAGGGTTAGTGACTTGCTCAAGTTCACACAGCAAGTCAGTAGGGTGACCAGACAGCAGATGTGAAAAATCAGGACAGGGGGTGGGGGGTAATAGGAACCTATTTAAGAAAAAGACCCCAAAATGGGGACTGTCCCTATAAAATCGGGACATCTGGTCACCCTACAAGTCAGTGCCAGGGCAGTTACTTTAAAAATCACAATTTCTGCTTCTTCCGACTGTTATTTTTTTTAAATCTACTATCTTGAGGGACATGCACAAAACATTCTGCTTCCCTGCAGCACCAATTCAGCAACACATACCAGTCTCAGAGTTGCACTGATGCCAGGGTAGGCCCTGTTTTTAAATAAGGAAGGTGCTACAACACATTGTTTTCAGTTGTAGTGATCTCAATACAATTTGAAATATGTTATTTATGTTACTGCCATAGTATTTGCCAAAAGGACAAAATTAACAGGAAAGTATTGTCGCTTGCTTTGTGAACACAAAGAAAAATCCTAGAGGAAAAACATCCAAGCTTCCTAAAATAACACAACTGAATCTAAATGTTAGGTGTGTATTGGGAGGAAATATTCCTGGTTTCTCTTGTCCTGTGAGAGGAATAGAGTAGTTAAAATTAATCCTGTGACCTGACTTTGATTCTTTTGTTTTTTGTGTTGCAATCTGAACAGATCAGACTCCGACTCCAACCCGTTTTTTGAAGAACTGTGAGGAGGTGGGGCTCTTCAATGAATTGGCCAGTTCCTTTGAGCACGAGTTTAAGAAAGCCACAGAGGATGATGAGAAAAAGGCAAGAGGCAGAAACTACCATTCCAATAAAACTGAAACATTCACAGATTGTAGGGGCTGAAGGGGGAATTATGCTTTTCTGATGAAAGGCATATGTTGTAGGATAACTAAGTGGTGTTGTCTCATAGATTTAAAATGCTCAATCACATACTTTATTTAGTAACTTGTGTGACTTTGGCTGTGCTACAGTCTGAGTCCCAGTTAGATCTGATTTTAATAACCTTTTGTTACTACAGCTTTTTGTCGTCGTCGTTCCCGCCCCCCCCCCCTCCTTTTTTTAAAGTCAGTACCCACAATATCTGATCTCGCATGTCCTGCAAAAGAATGCCTGAGAAGTACCAGTACCCTGTTAACCATGTAGGCTCTGATCCAAAGCCCACTGGACATCTCTTCATTGATTTCAAGATCATTAAAGAGCAATTCCCAGAGCCATGTCCTAAAGGCATGGTTGTGGAAATATCCTTTTTGACCATGTTCTGCCTTTCCTGTCTCCAAAGGATAGGAAAGAAGCCAAGCTTTTGTTGTGTACTTCTTGAGTTGTGTGCGTGCTGCATACAAAGAGAGAGGAGGTTGCATGACAGAGTAAGAGTTTATAGGTCTAGAAGACAGCAAGATGTCAAGCAACTTAAGCGATTCTTTCCAACCCTTCCACCACTGAATAGCAGCAGATGCATATTGTACAACTGCATTGGTATTTTTTAGACTGGCTTTAACATTTTATGAAATTGGTATTTGTACATACATGTGCAATTGGCAGCTCTGTTCAGAAACACGGCTGCATAAATCTGTTCAACTATAACAAATTCAGAGTTAAAGTGGAAAATTTTGTCATTCACTCGCTCATTGAGTACCAGGTGTCTTTCAAACATTTGTTGATCTTACATCCTGCATGTGCTGCAGGCCTAGGCACAGTGAGGTGGCATGGTCGTGCTTAACTCTGAATTCCCTGCCTTTCATTAGCTACAGCCCAGAACTTTAATATTCTTTGAGGGTAGCTAGATTTTGTGGTTTTGGGTGAGCAACCCACAGTCTAGCCAGTCGTTTTATATGTACGACCACCCATATCCTGTGCTGCCTAATAGCGATAGTTAGGATTCTTAGACTTATGAGTGTTTTGCCTTTTTTTTTTTTAATACGACTGCAGTCAAGATATTTCCAGCATTATCCAGCATCAAAGCATGGGCTGGCTTCAGGCGTAGGAAAAGAATGATCCCTCCTAGAAGGGCCCTGTGCACACTAGAGCTCAGACCCAGATGGTTTGTCACTCAGTGAGCCTGGCTAGAGATGCATTTGTGAGATGCTTTGAACACTTGACTAAGTTGAGCCCAGTTACCACTGTTTTGTTTTGTCCTGCTGTTCCAAGGGTGGCCTGGACACCAGCATGTGCGTGTTAATTAAAAACATTGGCATGGGGGGGGCCCTCCCCCGGAGGCGTTTTAAGTGGTTTGAAACTTTCCTGAATTTTAATCCCGTCTCTTCTGTGATTTAACAGTGAAACGTCCCTGCTTAAGAGGGCAAGTAAATGGTTACTTCATGGACTGAAGGCAAGGCTGCTGCATAACTCGGCTATAACAGGGGCACTCTAGGGCAATGCCATTCAACTAGAGAGATGGCTCATCAGGGAGAAGAGCCATAGATGCCTATTTTGACTCTGTTTCAACTCCCCATCCCACAATGATACAGTGTCCCACAATGTTAGTGTCCCCTCGGTGACGTGGCTTTTTGCCCCTCAGACACATCTTCTCTCTCCTTTCCTCCTCCTTGGTGCCTGCTGCAGAGGCTTGGCTGCTCAGCTCTCCCCTGCAGCCTCACATAAGAACTCCTGATGTCCCTAGCCTTTATGGGATCCATGAACGCCATAAGAGCTGGGGTACTGACGGAGCCACATCCAACTCTGGAGCCACAGGCTGAGTGTCTCTTGCCATTAGAACAGGGGGGGGCAAACTTTTTAAAAATTAAAAATTAATGGAGATATCCCATCTCCTAGAACTGGAAGGGACCTTGAAAGGTCATCGAGTCCAGCCCCCTGCCTTCACTAGCAGGACCAAGTACTGATTTTGCCCCAGATCCCCAAGTGGCCCCCTCAAGGACTGAACTCACAACCCTGGGTTTAGCAGGCCAATGCTCAAACCACTGAGCTATCCCTCCCCCCAAGGGCCACATCTGGGTATGGAAATCGTATGGCGGGTCATGAATGCTCATGAAATTGGGGGTTGGGGTGTGGGGGGGTGAGAGCTCTGGCTGGGGATGGGGTTGGGGATGAGGGGCTTGGGGTGCAGGAGGGTGCTCTGGGGTGGGACCAAGGGGTTCGGAGGGCGGAAGAGGGATCAGGGCTGGGGCAGGGGGTTGGGGCATGGAAGGGGGTCAGGGGTGCAGGCTCCAGCCAGCGCTTACCTCAAGCAGCTCCTGGAAGCCAGTGGCATGTTCCCCCTCCGGCTCCTACGCGGAGGTGCGGCCAGGCGGCTCTGCATGCTGCCCCTGCAGCTCCTGTTGGCCGTGGCTTCCCCTTTGCATAGGAGCTGGAGCAGGGACATGCCACTGCTTCCGGGAGCCACGCAGAGCTACAGCACACGTGGAGTGGGGCAAGCCCCAGACTCTGCTCCCCAGTGGGAGCTCGAGGGCCGGATTAAAACATCTGAAGGGCTGGATGCGGCCCCCAGGCTGTAGTTTGCCCACCCCTGCTTTAGAAATCTGCACTGTACACAAAAAGGCCCCTGTCCCTTGACAGGTCTGTTTCTGTTGTTTGCCTGTTTGTGCCACCAACCAGGCAGTTCCTTCATGCTGTCATGAGAGCATTTGCCTCACCCTTCTTCTGGGCAGAGTCTGGGGGAGCTAAGAAATCATTGCTAACTTGTTAAAATGGGGCATGTAGTGCCCTTGAAAACTCTGGTGGCGGGTTGCCAGGTTCAGGCATATGGCTAGGTTTTATTTTAATGGGGTGCTCATAGGTATTTAATAACTTGCATGACTCTTTGTTTGCTTTTGATGATTGGGTGATAAAATAATTGAGGCTGATTTATACAATGCTTTACAGCTCTTCTGTGAATGAAAGTGCCTTCTGTAACTTGCAGGCATTTGCTTTGTTACCTGTTCTGCTTAGCGGAGCCTTTTTACCAATAGAAAGAATTCCATGTGTATGTGTTACTGAGGAACCAAAAAGCACTGGCCTTCTGGCCCAGGGAATGTCTGGGTTTTGTTTTTTGTTTGTACAGCACCTACCACCATGGGGCCCTGGTCCAGGGCTATGGTTTCGACGTGCCACTGTAATGCAAATAATAAAAAAAGCCTTTGGTAAATGCTCCTAGGTGCAGTGGCCCTGGAAACTAGTTGTGTGTTTCATTAGTGGTATGAAATAACTTTCATTTTAATGTGTTAATATTTTCCCATTAGAATGCTGGACCTCTGGACATGTCTCTGCCCTCAACCCCAGACGTCAAAATAAAAGAGGAGGAGCCAGTTGAGGTGGATTCTTCTCCTCCAGACAGTCCTGTATCCAGCCCGCAATCCCCACAGATCAAAGAGAAGGTAGGTTTCCTGGGCCATTCCCACTTGCTGTAATTTACCTCTTTCACCAGGAGAACTGATTCTAACTACAATAGAATAAGTTCTTTCTTCACTTAACTGCCAAGGCTTGAGTTGAATGTTCTGTTCCCCTCCTTAAGCAGGAAAGTGAAGAACTGATTTTACATTAATTCTTAAGTTTCCACACAGATTCCAATAATGAACTGCTTCCTTTTTTTTTTTTTTTAAAAAAAAGAGGGAAGTCACATTCATGGGGAGGCTGGCATCATACTGACCGGGGTAAATCTGAGCAGTTTTTGCAGTCACTGGGGTGTGGGCGATCAAGCCTCGTGGTCAGAGCAGGAGCTATGCCTAATGGTCGGAGCTGATGGTCAAAACCAAAGACAGAATCCGCTACCAAGCCGAAGGTCAGAGCTGGAAATAGAGTCAGCTACCAAGCCGAAGGTCAGAATTGGAGACAGTCAAGTGCCAGGCCAGGGGTCTGAGCCAGAGACAGTGTTGGGCATAAGGCAGAGGAGCAGGGGCCTGGAATAGGACAGGACTGCAGGAACTGGGAGCAGACAGGGGTCTGGGATGGGAAGACAGGAACCAGGAGCAAGCAGGGAACAGGAACTGGGAGCAGGCAGAAATGCAGGGCTCAGGAGTCAGGTAAGCTGGAGGGGTCCACAGTGGCACCAGCCAAGGATTTCTCTAGTTGCTCGGACAACTTCCTGGTTCATATAGTACTCCTTAGCCAATAGGGGAGCTTTGGGGGCGGGCTAGCCCTTCTCAGGATCCTTCACTAGTTACTCAGGTGAGCTGGTGGGTGGCAGTTGTGGTCTGAATTCTGCCTGGGTACCTGTGGGCCCAGGTTCGAGGACTGGGATCCCTCACAGGTTTCTTTGGATGAGAAAAATCTCTGAATAAATAAAGCAGTTTTTATAGGGACGGGGCCACTGTGCTCTGAGGATTGTTGTAGTGGCCCGGAACATGCACCTATAGAATAATATAGGTGGCAAAACTGCTGGTTGCATAATTACGCTTTGTACTTATTCCAGGTTGGGCTGGAGCCACTAGTTTTTAGAGGAGGTGGAGTGTCTAACAATTTCTGCAGGACTCTGGGGGTTGGGACTTTGGGGTTCTATTCCCGGCTCTGTCACTGAATCTCTGTAACCTTGGCTAAGTCCCTTCCCCACTCTGTGTCCGTTTCCCTATTGGGGTGTTGTGAAAGTTGGTTTAATGTTTCTAAATCACTCAGGTTCTCAGAAGAAAGATGTGAGAGAAGGGTATATTATTACGATGAGGCTGATAAAGTATCTGTCCTTATTTTTGTTTGTTGATTCTCTTTAGGAGATCACTTCAAAGCCTGTTATAATTTCTACTCCTACTCCCACCATCATGCGTCCAGGGTCACTGCCACTACATTTGGGATATGACCCGCTACATCCCACTCTCCCCTCCCCGACCTCTGTCATCACCCAGGCTCCACCTTCCAACAGACAGCTTGGGTAAGAAAGATGCTAAGACTTGGACCGAGATTTTAAAAATGTGGTGTATAAAGTCAGGCTTTTTAAGTCTGTATTTAAGCGCATAAACGTTACCTGATTGTCAAAAGCACTGAGCTATGTGCAACTTCCACTGTAGTTCCATGTGTTTCAGGGCCTAACTGTAAATGCTGTCATGAGAACTAGTTATAACATAAATTAAACTAGGGCAACCCCAGGGAAAGAAAACAGTCCAGTCCTGATATCCTTCCACTGGCAATGCCTTCACTGCATGTAATATAGGAGGCTTGCCCAGTTAAGGACTTCAGAACTGTACTTTCACAGATTCATTTTGCCAGAGGAGCGTGAGTTGCCTTTGCTACCCGATTAAAAGGATAAGACTTAGATAAAACTGCAAAGTGGTTGAATCTTTAATGTTTTGGGGATTTTCCAAGACAGCTGTTGCTTCTGAAGTGAAACCTCTACAACCTGTTGGCCTCCTTCAAAGTCAGGTTTTGCTTCTGTAGCTATTTGTTTTCAGATAACCTAATGACCTGCTCTTCTTGCCCCTGGAGTAATCTAGGCTCAAGAGCATTCAGTGAAGTGGTTATGAGCACATTGCATTGTGGGATAGTTTCAACCCTATATATAAAAGGAAGGCGCCTAAATGATCCAGGAAATACATTACAATGGGCCTTCAGGAGAGGTATATTTAGCCCTCTCGCTGTTCTTTGGTGTCAGGATGCTTCTGTTGTGCCATGGTTGTTACTTCTTTCTAATTACCCTCTTTGGATCTGGGTCTTTGCATTAACAAGGCCATTTTTTTGGCTGCCAATTCATATTTGTGTGTGTGTTTGTTTTGACCCCGTGGCACCATCAATCCAGACTTCCTGACGGAAAGGTCTAAATCCTGTCTCCAGGCACCTTAAGGGTTAAGTGATTGTCTTTTTGTTTTGAGAGAGTATTGTGTTTGTTTTCCATAAACTAGACTCAGGCTCAGGTGTAATGCTGTCTTCTGGAGTTGAGGCACCAGAGCATTGCCCTGCTTGGAGAAACAGAGAAACAAAATCAGGACAGTCCATGTATTGAAGCTACAAAGTTAGGCCTGTAGTGGAACTTGTAGGGATGTCAATGGGGCTGGGAATGAGGGCAGGGTATGAACTTTCTGTAGCTAAACTTTTGGACTGGGATTTTCAAAGTAGCCTGAAGGATCTGGATAACCAGTTTCTATGAGAATTGAATGTCCAGATTCCCTACGTGGCTTTGAAAGTCCCACCCCTAGTCGGTAAAGGTATGAACTTCAATCTGGCCCAGTTTACCCCCTCTGACTTTCACTCCCACCCCATCTCGCCATTACCTCAGCACGGACCCCACAGTATAATGTTCTTAGCTTAGCCAGCAGCGACTCATCATCCCTCTCATCGGGGCTAGGAAGAAGGCATGGTAGCAGCGGATTTTCTCCCCACTGCCCAGATGCCGGCTCAGCACCAGCCCTGCTCTTCCTCTCCTAGCTGTTCTCTCCGCCTCCATCTTATGCTGTCACGAGCAGGGGAGAAATAGGAGAATCTCCCTTAATAAAAAATAGGGGAAAATGCAAGGAAACCACTGTCTTGACCATGTAAGTTCAGAAGCAGCTCTTTCTTCCCTCTCCCACACTCTTTGGACAGGGACTTTTCAAATGATGGGGTCCGGGGGAGAGAGAGGATATCACTGCAAGTCATCACTCTTAAATAGTAGTGCACTCTACATCGAGGTAGGCTGCCCCCATCCCTTATTTGTCACTGCGTTCAGAAGCTGGATAAGGACTTTAGCTGGGTGTTTCTGCAAAATGAACAGCAGGGGGAAAGGTTGTTGGCATTTTTAACTGTCGTAATTAGGCTTCAGCGTAAACACCCCTTGGCAATGAATGGAGCTCTTCATGTTTCTCAGATCTATTGTTTCAGGCGTTCTGCAGACACAGCCGTCTGTTTAGAATGTTTTCTCTGAGGGTTAGCAGTGTTTTTAAATGAAAGTCAAATTAATGCACAACCTCATTCTGCCATGAGGGCTGTATTAATGCATCTCTCTAGCCAGAAATTTATCAGTATGTAGGAACAGTTGATCTAGTACCCCAGCCTGCCTCATGCATCTGTGCATATGCCAGTAGAGGGCCCCAAAGCAGCAGCAGGACTCCCCTGAATAGCCCAGCAGCTACAGCAGAGCATCAAGGGCACATTTACGTGTCCTGGTGAGTGTTACATTGCTCCCCTGAAAACTATGACTGAATCCCAGCAATGGTACTATTTGCTTTGCTGTGTGTTTTGGAGCAGAGCTTCTGTTTGCACTGGCACAGGGAGAACTCAGGTGGACTACTTCCTCCTTCTCCTAAAACAGAGAGCTCAATGTGTAATATTTGGTTATCCTCACCCTCTGTTCAGATGAGTCCAGCTTATTAAAGTCCAACATCCCTTCTTAGAGGCATCTGGTCTTTGTGCTTTAGCAGCCTTATGCTTTTTGGCAAGCAGGCCAACAAGCTTACATAGAGGAGTTAAAGAAGGAGAGCCGTAATTCTTCCATCAGCATGTCCTGCCAACACCAACCAACAAATGGTTGTTAGACAACTTTGCCTGGATACCCAAAATGTGATGTTAGCACATGTCAGTTAATACATTCGAAGAATCTCATGTAGAGAAGGCAATGTATGCTTTAACACACGGTAAAGTAGGCTTTAATTCGACCAATTTAGCACTTTGTTTATGCTAGACTTTTAAAACATGTAAGTTAGCCTGTGT
The DNA here is from genome assembly GCF_013100865.1 of Trachemys scripta elegans. Taxonomy (NCBI): domain Eukaryota; kingdom Metazoa; phylum Chordata; order Testudines; family Emydidae; genus Trachemys; species Trachemys scripta. The sequence continues at coordinate 20,196,339 of NC_048313.1, read as the reverse complement.
TAGCTACCATAATGCCTTAAATCCTAGTCTAGACAAGGCTAGAAATCGCCTGTATCTTGGTGGGGTTGGGTGGGGGCTACTTAGTTTTGTCTGTACAGTATAAACTTGAATTGACATATGTGAGCTTGAATTATGTTTCTCCAGGTCTCCCACGGGCTCCCTCCCACTTGTCATGCACCTTGCGAACGGACAGACCATGCCTGTCCTCCCTGGCCCTCCTGTACAGATGCCTTCTGTTATATCGGTAAGAGAAACTTCCAGCACATTCTCTGTGGTAAAGAAGGGGACAGCTTTTCTCCTGCCCAACATATGCCGACGCTTTCATTTGCAAAATTAAAATACATCTACCCCTCTGTGTGAGATAAGCCTGAAGTGGAAGTGGGCAAGGGCTGATGCTAGCAAGGTAATAATAACACGCCAGTCACACTAGAGGGATATAAGGCTGAAAAATAAAGCCTGGTCTGGGCAGATGGCGCACACCATTGATCCAGGACTGGGAACTGCAGGATCCCTGATTAGTTGGTTGCATTTGGAACGGAATGCCTCAATTGAAACCGTTCGAGCTTACAGAGAACATGTTAGTCTTTGCAGGCCAGGAAAACCGCCCGAGCCTGGGCAGTGTGCGAAATGGTAATTTATATTTAACACTGCAGGTTTTACTTCAGCCTAAGGAGAAGTTTTCAGGATACAAAATTCACAAATAAATATACCTTCTGGTGGGCTTGTGTGTGTTGAGTGAGTCAGGCTATGCAAATCCTGTGTCTCCTGCTGGGCGGGTGTTTTGAGTTCTGAGCGGGTAATTCCAATAAACTAGCACCTCAGGTAGTAGGACTGCTGCAGTTGCAATCCACCGGTGGGGATGGGGGGGGGGATGCACATCTGAATGGCCAGTATGCTAAGAGTTTGGCATTTAGGACATCTCTGTATTTTCTTGAAGTATAACTCATGCTCCTAGCACCTTTCATCAGAGTATTTCAGTGTGTCTTATAAAACACAACTAAAGCCCCATTTCCCCCTTTTAGGTAAGCCAGGCAAATATGCCTGTTTTACAGATGGGGAAGCTAAAACTTAACCAGGATGTTGCTGGAAGTCCATGGTAGAACTGGGCTTAGAACCCAGATGTCCCAGTTTTCACATTCCTCTAACGGCCACCTGGCAGCACTGCACCCTGTGGTGTACAGGTTTTCTGGGTGTGAGGGAAATGAAGGAGACCTTTCACGATATTTTGCCACCTAGTACAGTATATTTCGCTTGCTGTCCTCAGCTGTTGGTTGCCGTTGCTGTGTTCTCTTAAATAGCAGCTGTGGTGACTGCCCACCTTTGAGTGATTGACGAAACAATCCCCGTGGCCATAGTTCTAAAGTTTGTCAAACGCTCTAGGCTGTCTGCATTAAAGGTGCTTTGTCAAGTGATTATTATGATGCCATTTCATGCGGGATGCTTCCAGTAGCAATGACGTCAAAATGTGTGTGCTCTTTTCTCTACATGTAGCTGGCTAGGCCAGTGTCCATGGTGCCCAACATTCCGGGTATTCCTGGTCCACCCATCAACAGCAGTGGTTCCATTTCACCATCAGGTCTTCCAATACACTCTGAGGCTAAAATGGTGAGTTCCAGAACATAGAGAGATGCCTGTTGACCTGTGCCAGGGAAGATTGCTTTGGGGGATATATTCATAGAATTGTCGTAAAAGCCTTCACTTAATCTCGGTTAGACCCTCCACAAAAGAGTGTGTTTAGAATCTCTATACTTATGGCCCTCTCATCCTTCTAAAGAGACACCAAAAGCTCTTGAATAGATAAGCCCAAATTAGTGAGCTTAGACCGCTCCCCCCCTGAAATCCTTTGCAGCAGTAAAAGCACTGTAGGAACACTAAGAGCAGGTGTTATAAATATATAAAAAAGTATCAGGCTGTTCTTCATTAAATCACCCTGCACTGCCAGTTATATGGCTCTTACATATCAATGTCAAGACAAAGATTCCTGATCTGATCTTAAATATGGGACACGTTGTAAAGCAGTGGATTCCTGTTCCAGTATGACAGATGGGGTGGAGATGGGCGGAGGGAGGAGAGAGCCAAGAGGGGAGCGGCTATGCTGAAGTGATCTGGCAGAGGACTCTAATAATGGTTTTCAGTGGGATGCTCTTCCAACTGTAGATTTATGAAGGAATTTCTTTCTCCGCTTCCCCGGCTCTTACAGCACAAGTGCTAGGTGCACACAAGAGGAAGAAGGAAAGTAGGGATGAGGCAGAGGGAAAAGTAAGTTTGGATACAAAGACGGTGAAAGCACGTTTGTCTTGCTGACATAATATCAGCGTGGACTTGTTTGCAGTCAGGGCTTCCACATTATTATGCGCTCCATTGCTGCAGTGACCTTGGTGCTTACAGTAACCGCTACTACAATTCCACACTAGCTAGGCGTTTGCAAAGATTCATTCTGCATTCGTGCACTGAGCTGAAACTAGAGCAGGGGTGGGCAAACTTTTTGGGCCGAGGGCCACATCTGGGTGGGGAAATTGTATGCAGGGTAAGGGGTTGGAGTGCGGGGTGTGGGAGGGGGTGCGGTGTGCAGGAAGGGGCTCAGGGCAAGAGATTGGGGCAGAGGAGGGGTGCGGTGTGTGTGGGGGGGCTCAAGGAAGGGAGTTGGGGTGCAGGAGGGTTACGAGGTGCAGGCAGGGGGCTTAGGGCAGAGAGTTTGGGGGTGGGGTGCAGGAGGGATTCGGGCTCCGGCCTGGCACCGCTTACCTAAAGCAGCTCCAGGATGGCAGCGGTGTGCACCAGGGCCAGGGCAGGCTCCTTGCATGCCTGCCCTGTCCCCGGCCCCGCACCGCTCCAAGAAGCGCTGTGGCCCCTTTGGGAGGGTGGGCGGAGAGCTCCGCGTGCGCTGCCCTTGCTGCACCTCCAGGTACCTCCCCCGAAGCTTGCATTGGCTGCGTTCTCCGTTCCCAGCCAATGGGAGCTGTGGGGGGCGATGCCTGGAGGCAAGGGCAACGCATGGAGCCCTCTGCCCCCCGGCCCAGGGGCCGCAGAGACGTGGTACCGGCCGCTTCTGAGAGCGGCGCGGGGCCCACAGCGCCACAGGAGGCCATCCCACAGGCCGGATCCAAAGCCCTGAGGGGCCGGATCCGGCCCGTGGGCCGTAGTTTGCCCACCCTTGAACTAGAGCATTGTGGGGGATAGGAGGGTAAGAATTCTTAAACTCTGTTATATGTGTGTAACAATATGCTCATGCTTCAGTCTCTTTTCACCTGGGTTAGTGATTGTGTTAATGAAGACCTCTCTTAATAAAGCTGTGCAAACTTGTCCCTGCTGTGTCCCTCCCCATGTGTCAGACCCACCTCTTAGCATCTGAAGGTTGTTCAGTCTCCACAGTCCATTTGGTCCATTGTCCTTCTGCAGAGACTGCCAGCTGGGGAGCTGATGAGTGCCAGTTGCTGTAGTGATTTTGTGATGTGGACACCTGTCTGTTCTGAACTGGATTGAGAACCACCATCTATCTTCACGTGGGCCACCCCAACACCTGCCAGATGATAACAGCTTTTGGCTGGATTTGACTCATCCTTTGAAAAGAGCGAAGAATAAGTTATGTTAGGGCCTGTGTCTCCGAGGCGAATGGAGAACCCCATTGACAGTTCTGTTCTCTCATTTTACAGAGACTGAAGGCCAGCCTGACGCACCAGGTTTCTTCCTCACTGAATGGCAGCAGCATGGTTGTGGGGTCAGCAAGTACGATGGTGACCTCACGTCCAGAGCAGGGTCAGATACTTCTCCAGCACCCTGATGCACCTTCTCCGGCTCAGCCACAGGTCTGCTCCTTCTTAATCTTCGAAGCTATGATGGCTTAAAGCAGTGGGTCTCAAACGTTTGTACTGGTGACCCCTTTCACATAGCAAGCCTCTGAGGGCGACTCCCCCTTATAAATTAAAACATACTTTTGTATATTTAACATCATTATAAATGCTGGAGGCAAAGCAGGGTTTGGGGTGGAGACTGACAGCTCACGACCCCCCATGTAATAACCTCATGACCCCTGGAGGGAGGGATAGCTCAGTGGTTTGAGCATTGGCCTGCTAAACCCAGGGTTGTGAGTTCAATCCTTGAGGGGGCGTCTGAGGGATCTGGGGCAAAATCAGTACTTGGTCCTGCTAGTGAAGGCAGGGGGCTGGACTCGATGACCTTTCGGGGTCCCTTCCAGCTCTATGAGATAGGTATATCTCCATATATTATATTATATTATTATAACACCCAGTTTGAGAACCCCTGGCTTAAAGTGATGATGGAAGAAGCAAAGATACTGGTACTTCTAGTCTGTTAGGAAAGGGTGGGGAATAACCTCATGAATCTGTCACTCTCTGCTCAGACCTATATGCTTTCCAGTGTGCAGAGCTGTGGGGTTTTGAGGTGGGGTTTGTGGGGTTTGGGATTTAATGTGTGTGAAACACTCCTTTTTGTAGTTTCTGTTACCATCTCTGTCAAACAGTCCAAGCTAGACTTAGGCAACAGGCGCAGTTACTTGATGTGTTCTGGAGTTTAGAAAGAGTGTTTTGCTGTCCTCTCCTTTTTAATTACTAGGGTTAAACACTCCCCTTTTAGGCAATCAACCACACTTGCTCCTGCCAGCTAACCAAATGCCAGCCCTCCATCAGAATTGCCACCTGCTCCATCAGTTAGACAGGCTTCCAAAAGTTTAATATCCATATGCTGTCTGACAATGAGTAGTGAAGTGTAACTGGGCTCTCACATTGTGGCTGTGTAATTACAGAGCCGATGCAGTTGTGCTGGGAGGACTGAGTCTGGGGTGATTTGTCCTTGTTGGTTTTTCCTTTGTTCCCTCAGAATACAGCAGGAGATTACAGTGTTACAGAATCCACTCTTAAGTGCCTGTAAGACTTTGTACAACGATGTTGGAACACAGCTGAAGATTGGCTGTGTTACACAAAAGCCCGTATTCCCTTGCAGTAGTGTTGTGTGTATCAGTAAAGATGGCTCTGTTGAGTTGTTTCCCTCTCACATTGTAACCTGTGGTAAATTCCAACAATAAGAAGCTGAATAGTCTGAATTTTTTTGACTGAGGCAGATGCTAGGGGCTGAATTCTAGTGCTGGTGGAAATAAGGATTAAACCAGATGTGCTCTGCAGGCTTCTCCCTCACAGCTCCTCCCTGGCCACAGTTCCAATCAGCATTGCCTCCTGCTCATCCATGATACTAACTCCTCTCCTCACCCTCTCACCCTCCCTGCGGTTCTACTCTTGAGGCTTCTGTCCTTGCAAATTGCGGTAGTGACTTTGTGATATGGACAAATATCTACTGAAAATCAGACTGAGGCCAATCAACTTCCTTCCACTTAATGACCTGAGGTGGGATTTAAACTGTAGTCTTGCTAGAAAAGTGAGCATATTTAATCCACTGCAAGAAATACCGTCTGGTTCCTCTCCAAAACCCATAATATTCTAATATCCACCACTTGACTGGAGATCTCCACTGTATGTTAAAAATATTCAAATGATGCTGACACTGAGACAGTAGCTCAGAACTGAAACTTCATTGCGCATCTAGTACATATTGCCCATCGATCAACACATGTCACAAGATTCGGTGCTTGGGAGGAAGGACAAGGTGCAGGACTGAGAATCAGGGAAGCTGGGTCTCCATCAGAGACTCCCAGTGTTACCCTAAGCAAGTCACTTATTCTACAGACAGGGAAAGAGAGATTAAGTCTCAACAAATCTGTTTGGACCTAATTCATTAATGTCTGTAAAGTACCTTGAGAACACTGGAAGCTGCTCTAGAAAAACAGAGTGTTTTTTAGTTTCAGAGTCAGCAGCTGACAGATCCTACATCCCGACTCTCCAAGCCAATTGGAATTTGCTCTGGACTTAGTACAATCAGTGTGGATAACTGTCTGGTTTAATCAAGTGTGTGTTTTGGTTCAGTAATTCTCTTCCTTCTGTCCGAACTCCAGGTTTCCCCTGCTCAGCCCACACCTAGCACCGGTGGCCGGCGGAGACGCACGATGGATGAAGACCCGGATGAGCGCAGGCAGCGTTTCCTGGAGCGGAACCGTGCCGCAGCCTCTCGTTGCCGTCAGAAACGCAAGCTGTGGGTGTCTTCTCTGGAAAAGAAAGCAGAGGAGCTCACGACACAGAATATCCAGCTGAGTGTGAGTATGGAACCATGGAGGCCAAGCCCATCTGCTTGGCTGCACTGCGGCCTTCACTCCAAGGAGGACGTTTTTACCGTGGTGCAGAGGCACTGTGTGCTCTGGTGGTGGTCTTTAGTCTGTGAGAAACCAGAATGAGGTGGCTAGGAATGTTGCAGGGTTTTTTGTAACGTGTTTATTTTTTCTGTGCTTGATTCGCAAAGGCTTGTGTATGTGCCTCTGGCAATGGAAACCAGTATTTGTAAAAGACCATCAAGTCCTGGATAAGCCAAAGGGGTAAGAAAAGGAGCAGGTGGAATTTCATATCCCCATTTCCAACCCCCTCCGCTGCATACAATACATAAGAGCTGCGCATCCGGTCTTGCCCTGAAAAGGTTGAAGGGAGTAAGGGAGAATCTAGCATTGTGCCCTACCACTCATCCTCTCAAGACTGCACCCCGGAACATTCAGCTGCTCCAGCCACAGAAGATAGGTGCTGCAACAGTGCAAAGGCACCAGGAAGCTGCTGTATCCTAGCTGAAAACTCCCCCAGCTTGGGAAGAGCTGTCAACTGGCACAAAGTCAGCCTAACTGGCTTTTGCTCTGTTCTCTGCCGCTTGGGACTGGAACCACAGGCAAGCAAAGAGGGAGCTGCAGCTGAGGCCCAGGGCAATTCAGATTCTCCTTGAAAATCGGGGAGCTCTAACTAGCTCCCTGACAGCTTCTCTCCTGCTGTGCCAAGCAGAACTATGTGTCATTCCCTTCCCATCGCAATTAGTCCCCTTATTAATGCTCTCAGCAGACAGGCGAAGGACGGAAAGGATTCTGAAGACTGAACTCACGTCCGGTGTGGGCTGTTTCCCCCTCTGGTTTTCAGTGACTCATGCAGTGTGCTTCAATAGCACTAATTACGATAGCTTCATTCTCTTTGTCACGCTGTCTGGAGTGGCTCACAACTGTGAATGCAGCCTGTCAGAAACAGGACAGATACCCCAAGCTGGTGGTGTGTTCTATAATTGGATTTCACCAAACCAGTAACAAACGTGAACTCCTGAATCACTATACCAGTCTTGCCATGGAGTCACAGACCAGCTTAGACTCTCCGGACTATCTTACCACCCTGACAAACGGAACTTTGTGATAATGGTCACTTACACCAAAAATCACACCAGATCAGGTTGCTCCAGTTCCAAGAGACCAGCCACTTACCCCAGATCAACTGGTACTCTGGAGCTTACACCAAAGACAATCCTGGCACTTGCAACCAATAGTAAATTAACTAAAGGTTTATTAGCTAAGAAAAAAGAATGAGAGTTATTGAGAGATTAAAGCAGGTAAAATATCTGTCCAGGTGAATCACAGTTTGTAACTTCGAATGGTGGCAGGGGATGGAGGGGAGGGATAGCTCAGTGGTTTGAGCATTGGCCTGCTAAACCCAGGGTTGTGAGTTCAGTCCTTGAGGGGGCCATTTAGGGAACTGGGGTAAAAATCTGTTTGGGGATTGGTCCTGCTTTGAGCAGGGGGTTGGACTAGAAGACCTCCTGAGGTCCTTTCCAACCCTGATATTCTATGATTCTATGATATAGTAAACTGCCAGTTTCCCAAAAGTCTTTCCAGGGTACCTAGTTTTGCTCTAGGGATTTCTGCTTTATATCTGGTACACTTCCCTGTCAGAGTCCAAAGATGCAGGAACTTTCTTTGAATCCCTTCTTATAGCTTCTTCTCACAGAAAGCAAGCGGTCAGTCTCTCTTCCCAGTGGGCTTTTCCTTTGATGTCAGCGAGTAAGGAATGCACTTTGAGTCTCAGACCTCCAGTCATCACACACAATGGCCATTTGCTTTGTAATTAGCACTTTTTCTGATAAAGTCCTTCATTAGCATTCCACAAGGCTTCTTTGATGTCTGATGCGTTATTTAGTTACAGCGGTATTTACAATTTAAATGTTTGATGTTGCATCATAACAGGATACAGATGAGAGAAAACAATGCACTTAACATCCCATTAGTTTTATGAAGTTTAAACACCCAAAACACATATACATTTAACAATCGCTTTGATCTATACTAATACATAAGTGAATTGGCCTGAATACACTCTGACATGACCTGGTCTGCCAGTGTCATACTTGTCACAAGGTAATTGTAGAAACTGTTTTCCTAGCCAAGTTCAAAGTGCAGTTGACTGGGTTTTCCAGATACAGGGGGACAAATGTTAAACACATCTCAAATTTCAATTACAAACATGCTCTCTGAAATTTTCAGGGGGAAAAATTTACAACTAATGGCTGAGAGTTAACCTGAAGTTTTTGAAAGCATGAACATTTTTTGTTTTGGTGTTGAAAGGGATGAGAAAGGGATGGAATTGGCTTCAGAATGGATCACTGCTTGCACCTTAATCGTGGGGAGGTGACAGAAAGAAAGGATGGCCTATTGATTACTGTGCAAACCTGGGACCTGGAGTCAATTTCCTCCTCTGCTACAGACTTTCTGTTGTGACCTTGGGCACGTCACTTAGTCTCTCTGTATCTCAGTTCACCACCTATTAAATGGGAGCCATAGTAGGTACTTTAGATGGATAGATATAGGTCTGAGCAGCCTCCACCCAAATATATAACAGGCTGACACCTACAGACTCCTCCATATTAAAGGTAAGAGTGGCTGTCGTGTTATGAACAACTTGAGGTGGGCCTTAGGGTCCTGTTTTGTTGCCAGTGTTGCCCTTGATATACCAAAGAACAGACATTCCTGATATGGTTTTACTCTGTATAGCTGCTCATGGTCAGTCCTCATTAATGGTCATCTTAGAAAGATTTTTTGGCCTTCAGAAAGATGCCACTTGAATTTTTAGCTTTCCATCAGGGTCAACAAAATATTGCATTGACTCTTATTGTTAGCATTTCTTCCATTGGTGGTGGTAGCAGGCGCATACAGACTAATTTACATCTGGAACTTGGGATTTCTCGGTAAGGTACAGGTCTGTAAGAGGACAACCTTGCAAAGCATGTTTTGTATGCACACTCACTCACACACACACACACAACTTTTTATTAAGGTGTTAATTTGTGGTGGTAAACTTTGAAGAGTCTACATGTTCGTATTCTGCCATTGCTAAGGGATATTATTCCGAACACCCATGATCCCTATAAATGTTGTTTTCTTTACCTCAGAATGAAGTTACACTACTGAGGAATGAAGTTGCTCAACTTAAACAGCTACTGTTGGCTCACAAGGACTGCCCAGTCACTGCACTACAGAAAAAAACACCGGGGTATCTTGGTGAGTTGTGACTTGCCCATGTTGGCACTGTACCTTAGAGTACATCTGAGTAGAATTAAACCTGAATACAAGACTTACATGAACTTAGTGTTCCTGAAGGATGCTGGACTGACAGCCCTGTGGGCTGGTGTCCTCTGCAGAACCAGGTAAAGCACAAGCAATGGCAGTGCAGGTTTCTCCCATGCCATACCTGGCCAATGTGCCTTATCCCTGCACTGAAGCAAGCCGCATCGAAGTGGCGACAGAGGAGTTCTGCCCTGGATTTCTCTGATGCTCCCAACGAGATCTCCAATTAGTGTCAATTGTTGTGGCGGTTCTTATGATGTGGGCCCCTGTCCATTAGAAACTGGACTTAGAACAGACAACTCACTTTGTGTAGGAACAATAATAGTGGTAACATTCTGTCACTACCAATTTTGCTCCAAGACATTGTATAGCAGGCGATTAGTATCATGCGGATGACGGCAGTGTAAACGCTTTGATAATATAACATATTTTTCCTTTTGTCAGTATGTTTCCCTGTAGCATGAAAAATTCTATATGCATCCATCACTCAGACTCCCATTTCTCCCATGAATCTGGTCCATTGTTGCCCCGAACGCTAGGTGTCCTTATCCATTGTTTTATACTGCTCGGTGTTGGAAACGAACGCTGCTGTTTTAAGTGCCGTTGCAGTCAAAAAGTCCAGACTATATAAATGATATCATGGGGTTCCATATTCATCTTCTCTGCAGTTCACATCAAACTGGTTCAGTTTACAAGTGAGAAGACATCTTTATTTTAAACTGCTTGCCAGTAGAGAGACATGGTGGGTGAGGTAGCATCTTGTATTGGACCAGCTTCTGTTAATGAGAGAAACAAGCTTTCAAGTATACACAGAGCTCTTCTTCACGTCTGGAAAACATACTCAGTGTTACAGCTAAATACAAGGTGGAACAGATTGTTTAGCATAAGGAGTTAACACATATTTCAAGGGGACCATTCAAGGCCCGTTACTACCCCTCCAGTCACAGGGAGTCTTAGTTCTCGCTATGACTGGAAGGGTGTTAGCAAGCCTCTTCTCCTTGAATGGATCATCTGTTCCATCTTGACGTCATGTCTACACTACAAAATTAAATTGACCAAAATTACGTTGAGGTACAGCCACCGCAGTAATTAAATCGCTTTTGTATGTCCACACTATGCTCCTTGTGTCGGGGTGTGTGTGTCCACACTAGCGGCACTTGCATCGATGCTGAGAGCAGTGCATCATGGGTCGCTATCCCACTATGCAATGTGCCACCATGTGGGGCAGGGTGTTTTGGGAAGGGTTTGCAAAGCCTCATGGGGCAATCGAGTTGTGCAGGGATGACTGGTAACATGGTTTCAACATCCCATGATAAGAGTTTTCTCCATCCCATGATATCTGCATCCCACAATGTTTCACGCCTCTTTTCAAAAGCCTCCCAAACCTGCACATCCACCATCTCTGTGAGATGCATGGATCCTGCACTGCCCTTCAGCATTGTGCTGACCATTATGAACACAATGCGCCTGATCCTTCAGTATTTTCAGAGCCGCCAGAGGAGCTGCGAGGGATAGGACAATGCCTTGCAGGCTGCCTTGCTGACGGACAAAGAAAGAAACAATTCAAGGTGGTTCTTGGCATTCACCGAGCAGTTGCCAGATGGTGGAGCGCTGGTTCTGGGCCCAAGAAACAAGCACTGGTTTGGGATGATGAGCAGTGACTGCAAAGCTTTCAGATGCTCAAGGCCACGTTCATGGAATTGTGTCCCCAGCCCTCCAGGGCAGCAACATTAAATGAGAGCCACGTTCACAGTGGAGAAGAAAGTGGCAATCGCTGTATGGAAGCTGGCCACACCAGACTGCTACCCATCAGTCGGGAATCAATTTGGAGTTGGAAAATTTTTGCTATCTCATTCTTGAGCGTAACGGAGGTTGTCAGGGAAGAGGTCCTGCAAGCCTCTGGCTGCAGACCGGGTCCGTATGCTACTAGCCTGTGTGCTGCATCAGGGCCGGCGCTTCCACTAGGTGACCCTAGGCGGTCGCCTAGGGTGGCAGGATTTGGGGGGTGGCATTTTGCCACCCTCAGTGGAAATTCGGCAGCGGGGGGCCTTCCGCTCTGCGTCTTTGGGGCACTTCGATGGCGGGTCCCTGAGCGAGTGAAGGACCCGCTGTCGAATTTCCACAGGACCTTCACTCGCTCAGGGACCCGCCATCGAAGTGCCCCAAAGACGCAGAGCGGAAGGCCCCCCGCTGCCGAATTTCCACTGAGGGTGGCAAAATGCCACCCCCCAAATCCTGCCACCCTAGGCGACCGCCTAGGGTCACCTAGTGGAAGCGCCGGCCCTGATGCAGCACACAGGCTAGTAGCATACGGACCCGGTCTGCAGCCAGAGGCTTGCAGGACCTCNCCTAGGCGGTCGCCTAGGGCGGCAGGATTTGGGGGGTGGCATTTTGCCACCCTCAGTGGAAATTCGGCAGCGGGGGGCCTTCCGCTCTGCGTCTTTGGGGCACTTCGATGGCGGGTCCCTGAGCGAGTGAAGGACCCGCTGTCGAATTTCCACAGGACCTTCACTCGCTCAGGGACCCGCCATCGAAGTGCCCCAAAGACGCAGAGCGGAAGGACCCCCGCCGCCGAATGCTCACAGGAGGAGCGCTGCCGCCTAGGACGGCAAAAACCCTGGCACCGCTCCTGGATGCAATGGTGCCTACTGAAGTATTTGCTTACTGGTGTGGAAAAGCATCCTGCCGGGGTAGAAGAAATAAGGCAGCCCTCCCCAGAAGCCTTCGGCTGAGGATCGCAGACTCCCTCCAGGAAAGTTTCCTCGAGTTCTCTGTGCAGGATTCACAGGACATCCCAGTGCATGTAAACAAACTCCTCAGGGCCCCCTCTGCCTAGCTGTACAGGGGAATGGGAAGCAGAGAGGAACTCTGCCTCTATTGGTTGTTTCACTACCTCTTCTAGCCTGATTTAAAAAATAGTAAATGAACAGATGAGTCTCTGCAATAGCAAAGCAAATGGCATACTTACCAGAGGTTCCTTCCCTGCATCAGGCTCACCAGTGCTGGATAGTAGGTACCGGCTCGACTGCTCCGGTGTCAGAAAGAGGTCCTGGCTTGCGATGCCACTGAATCCCCAGTCGTCTGTCCCCCATATTCCTCCTCCTTGTCCAACACCTCACTGTGCACTGCGGGGGGCCTTTGATTTCCCAAAGTATCCATGGGGCTCTTGGCGGTGGTGGTGGGGTCTCCCCCAAGGATGGCACGCAGCTCCTTGTAGAAGTGGTGTGTCTACGGCTCCGCTCCAGAGCAACTCTTTGCCTTCCTTGCCTTCAGATATGTCTGCTGCAGCGCCTTGATTTTCACGCAGCATTGCTGCATGTCCCTGTTGTAGCCCTTCTTCCCCGTGCCCCGAGTGATCTGCTCATAGATATCGATGTTTCTATGGCTGGATTGGCGCTGTGTTTCCACAGACTCAGGAGATCCCTCACTTCCTGTGTACTCCAGGCAGGAGCGCGTTTGCTGCGCGGAGCCAGCATGGTTAGCTGGGCAGTTGCTAGGTGAGCTCTCCATGCCGAGCAAACAGAAAATGGAATTTAAAATTCGTGGGGCTTTAAAAGAGGAGGAGCATGTACCTGCATACCTGGCCGGTGCACAGTGGAGTTCAAAATAGTGACTGAAGCAGTCACAATGGGGCATTGTGGGACACCTCTTGGAGGCCACTAAAGTTGACGTAAGTAACGCAGTGTCTATGCTTTCACTGCATCGACCTAAGCACTGTGCCTCTCTGTGGAGGTGCAGTTATTAAGTCAACGTAGCGGACGAGTTACGTCATCGGGAGCAACGTTTTAGTGTAGACACTCACAGAGTTAGGTGGATGTAAGCTGGCCTCAGGTAGCATGAAAGCAGTTCCATCCTACCCCTTCTGCTTCCCATGGGCCTGGCTGCCAGGAAGAGGGACCGAGTGAGCTGAGGGTGAGGCACAGCAGGAGAAGTTTAGTGCATCCCCGCTCCAGGTAACTCTGGAGAGGACAGTGCAGCGTCCCCAGGCCAGGTGCAGGGTGGGGGGCGCTGGGGAAGGCACTGGCAGTAGGCTCCCGTATCCCATGTTTCCCCTGCTGATGTGTTCATGAGGGCGTGCAAGCTCCGGGGAGACGCTGTGGTGCTGTGACTCTCCCTGGACCGGGCCCCGCCCAGCCCAGCCTCACGTGTTCCAAGCTTCTGTGGCCCCAACCCCTCAGGAGCCAGCAGATTGGCTGCCGTGGCCCATGGAGGTGGGACTGGAAGATTCCTCCCAGAGCCAACACGTGGGGCGGCTTTCCCACCTTCACAGTGTACCCCCCTCCCCCCCAGTGTCGGCTAGTCCCAGTTGTCTCTGAGAGTAGACCAGACCAGAAGAAGAGCTCTGTGGAAGCTCAAAAGCTTGTGTCTCTTACCAACAGAAATTGGTCCAATAAAAAATATTCCTTTACCCATCTTGTCTCTCTAATATCCTGGGACCGATATGGCTACAACCATACGGCTTGCTTCACAGTAATCAGCCTGGGATCTCAAAAGCTAACTGGGTTTTCTGCCTCTTACATTTTCCCCACTAACAAAGGTTTTGTACTCCTGGAATTTGTCTGAAGGCTTATTGATGATGCTGAAGGCAGAGGGGCTCTGGCTGGCTATCCCCTAGCTACATCTGCTTGTGTCAGCCTTTTGAGTGTTGGAAACTTGTTTGGGTCGGTAAAATAAGATGGAGGGTGCACAGATCAAATAGGAGAAGTAAGAAGGTGTCATGCCTCCATAGTCACACTTCTGACGCCCATCCCATTCTGAATCTCCAAAGCATTCCCCTCTGAGGAAATGGAACACAAATATCTGCCTCGCAGGTCCCTGGCATAGCAGTGACTCACAGCTTGAGTAATGTGGTCGTGAAATTCATCCCCATCCCCCAGCCTTTGCAGACAGGTGTTCTTTGTGTATAATGCAACATGATTTTTCCTGTTAACTTCCAGAGTTTACAGTTCCTATTTTTATTCCTCAGTCTGTCTACTCCAATAATAGGAATTCATCACACATCTGAATAATAAAAATGAAATTCACACCTCCCTACCCTATCGCCCTCCTCCCTGGCTGCCTTCTTTATTATAAAGATTTATGACTAAGCATGTCCTTAAACAAAAATGCCAGATTCCCTTGCTGGAATTACCGCTGCCTTATGTACAGTTGGGTTGTTTTATTTGTAATACCTAGTAAATCTCCTTTTTGGGATGCCAAACTGTTCTGTTGCTTTGCTCGACCCTCCCTCTTCACCCCCAAATCACTTTTGAAATCTACCGTGCTAGCTGTATCTTTCGATCTGTTAGCTATGTCCTAGCCAGCACCTCACTTACGAGGGTGAGGTAAAATGAGTTTGGGGAAGGGATACAGAGCAATGTGAAAAGATCTAGTGGCAATCTGGATCTTAAAACACTCCCAGCTGTGCACAATGAGGCTGTAATTTCTTCTCTGGTTTCTGGTGACATGGGCTTTACGTGCTTGGTGTGTTATAGGAATCCCGTGTATCCAACCATAGGTCAATACTTGCTGCTTCAGAGGATGATAACCACATCCTCTCCATAATTCATCTAACCAGCTGTGCAGGAGGGAATTTCCTCTTGACTTAGCCAGATAATGAATGAGCTTATACCCTCCCAAAGCATGAAGTTTGATCACCCTTACTGTAGCATGAGATCAGTCACAAATCATCCTTTTTGTCTAGCACCCCTGCCCAGACACAGTGGGAGAGAATCCAAAGTTTGGACAAACCAATCTGTGTTGACCATTATATGACTGCAGAAGAAGCTTGCTGGCTTTGTCTTGTCTTCACTTCATTGTCCACAGCTTCAAGTTACAGGAAAGTTTAGTGAGCAAGTGGTTTGTGATGAGGTCTAACTGATTTTAATGTTCTAGAGAACGGTAAAGAGTGAACCAGATAATTTATATAAAATTCAGAAAAACTGCTGTAACGGGTATGCGGTCAGCTTGTGGAAGGGTTTCTGTTACATACCTCTCTGTGTGTTCACCCAACAGATGGTAAGAACTCCGAAGGAACTGTTCAGTCTCTGGGCTAAATGGCCTCGAACCAAGTACTATACCAGGAAACATCATGTAGGAAAGTACATTTATTATAATGAGGACATAGCTGTATTATAGGAAAGTTAAGCTAGATCTATTGTCTGTGCTTTGATGTTAGCACCTTTTTGCTACAGTTCTCTTTCTAACTCGAGGTTCTTTAAAATTCCCCCCGCTGCTTTTTGTATTTAAATGGGGTGGTTTAGTCAGATCCTAGTTTCGATCATTGTTTTCTGAATCCTTACATTGTCCCTGCTTTTTTCAAGTGGCTCTTACTCTTTTTTACATCCTCTCCTAGGTAGTTGTTATAGAATTGGTGCATGCTGCACCCCCTCTTAGAGGTGGATGCATATCAATGCTGGGTTAAATGGTTCCTGCATATGGATCGGTGTATCCATTCCCAAAGTGCTTTGGGATCAGGCAGGTCGAAAGGCCGCCATATAAAAGTAAAGCATAGTGTCTGATTAACTCTCTCATCCTCCAGGGATGCTTGGTAGAGTTGGTCTCACTTTCCACTGCCCAGTCTTAATGTCAGTAGCATCATGATGGCTTCCATTCCAATTACTATTTCTTTTTCTTTTTGAAAACAGAAAGCCCAAAGGAGAGCTCTGAGCCTACCGGTTCCCCTGCTCCTGTCATCCAGCACAGCTCCGTGACAGCATCCCCCAACGAGCTCAACGTCCGCTCTGCAGCTGAAGCTGTTGCCACTTCGGTCCTCACTCAGATGGCAAGCCAAAGGACAGAACTGAGCATGCCCGTACAGTGGCACGTCATTATGGCTCCACAGTCTCAGTCTGCTGGCAGATGATGTCACCAACCACGTGACAAAGAACTAACCCATAAGAACGTGCAGACCGAGAGACTGATCATAGCTAAGTCCCTGCTTAGTGGGTGCAGATATGGATTTTTTTTTTTTTTAAAGTAAGTTAAGGGCAGCTATGGAAGCTTCTTTATACTGCATATCCTATACAGATCCTGGCCCAAAACCATTGTCATGTGATCACCTGTCCGTACAGGATGGCTTCAGATTGAGGGATTTCTTGATCCCTTAGTGATGGTCAATCAGCTTGCAGAATCATCAGAACACAAAGAGCCTCATTTGAATGCATCTTGAAAGGTTCATTTTCAGGTATCAATTACGTTAACACTAAACCTCCCCTGGCTTGTGGTTTCTCTTGGCATTATTGCTATTTTAAGTTTCACCTGTTAGCAAAGGAAAGTAGCTGTTGGGAGGCTGTGACGTTTACTGGTGCTGTCACTTTATTTTTAACAGCTTGCTGCTTCCAATCATCTGTTTCCCCATCACTGCTCTAGCTGACCTGAAATGTTGCACCTTGGCACAAGAATACTGGCCGAGTTTTCCACTCGGGCTATTGAGATTAAAAAGGCTGAGGATAATGGGTTTCCTAACTCCATGGGTTTAACTTCCCTGACACCAAAGCTTTCTGGTTCTGAAGCAAGCCTGGCACCTCTAATTCACATGCAATTAACCATCATTAACTGCTGTAACTTGTGGGGGTTTTAAGTATGTGTTCGCAGTCACTGGTGCAGCAGTAGGAACTGTTGCATCTGAAGAAGTGAGGTTCTTACCCACGAAAGCTTATGCTCCCTATACTTCTGTTAGTCTCAAAGGTGCCACAGGACCCTCTGTTGCTTTTTACAGATTCAGACTAACACGGCTACCCCTCTGATACAGTAGGAACTGTGAACATTTCATGTGCTTCTCTCTTAATTGACGCCATAGCTGCTAATGATGCAGGTTCCTTCTTCAGAAAAGGGCCTGCTTATAAATCTTCCACACAACAGTAAAGCAGCACCGAGCTGCTGTCTGCCAGGACTGCGTGCAAAGCTGCTCTGTGTGATTCATGAAAGGATGAGCTGGGGCAGATGGATATAATGCGAGTCCTGGAATTAACCGGCTACAAAATCCACTACCCATCTCAACAAGTCTTGAATTTAACAAACAAACCCCACACATGTCAAAGGGTTATCTCCCATACATTTAACCTGATGACCTTATAAAGTGGTGGCCTTGAACGGAGGGAGGTGGAAGCATATCCCACTTGCCTGGCCTTTTACCTCTTTTAATGGTTTTCTTCTGCTCCTGGTAGTGGTATATCTATTGCTTTTCCTCAAGAGCAAATGTAGTACTTTTAGAGCTTCCAGGTTCATGGGGTAGATTTAAAACCAGCCTTGACATTTTAAAGGCACTTGGAATTGTCTGCTTATTGCCAAAGTGAGTGTGTGTGTGTGTGTGTGTACTTTCTTTAGGTTGTCATTGACCTTTTGCTTGCTGGGTAATAGTTGTAGATTTGAATTTGTATTTTGGGAGCCGGAAAGGGATGCTGTGTGAATTTGTGCAACAGCAAACCCATCAGTCGGTGAAACTCTCAGCACTTCATCTTTCTTTCCTTCTTTAAAGACGCTTTTCCTTCAGTTCAGCTCTTTGACAGCTTCACCCTGAGCTGCCAGACCACCTCAAATTGCACTTGCCACTTTTGACCGTCAGTAGTTTGGCTTCTCTAGACTTGGAATATTTGCCAGGGACCGCAATACCCAAAGCAAAATCTGAGCATGTAGAATTTGACCCCACCACCACCCCCCCCAGATACAGGGAAATTCCGTTTATTGCTTCTTTAATTAGGGGTCTCTTCTCCCCCTTTTCTCCCTCAGGTTTCTCCAGGCCTCTCTGCCATATTCTCTAATGTATTTCATGGTCCTAGTTATCTCTTAATACACTGCCACCATGTGTTTGTCGCACACACTCTCACACATCATCATTCCTGAGATTTTTTGTTTCTTTGCCCTCTCAATATTCAAAGACTCTGGAGCTAGCCGCTCTTGCATCTCTGTTTAGAACCTGTGTGTAGTTACTGCAAGAGGCATTCCAGATCAGGCACTTGACTTTTTTTCCTTAAAGCTGTTTATATAGAGAATTTGCATATAGGAAAGTGCTTTTAGTATGACTGTCCCAACAGGGTGTCTGTTTCCTTGATGACAAAGAGCTATACCATCAGCAGAGTTTTCAGGATCTTGTGAGGATAATGCAACAACCGTGGAAATGGTTTATAAAGTCTAAGGCCTGATTGGATAAGACACAGGGCCTTTATTTGGCTAAGAATCCAAGACAGAAAGGGATCATGGCCATGTTGTCAGAAGTCTAATAGGACAGCAGGGAATCTGTTTGTAACTATAACTACTTTAGTCTCTTGCAGACACTTCACTGTCTTGGTGCATAGCTCTGACGGATTCATTAGAATAGCTGGATTCATATGTGTGGCTCAAGAGGCCCAAACAGCTTCTCCATGTTAACTGATCATACTCCACTTCCAGCCCGCAGGCTAACATTAGTGTCTCAAAGCTAGTGGATGTTTAGCAAGAGGTAGGGGAAGCCCATTTTAACACCAGCACCGGTGCATGTTGAGACAGCACCGCTGGGTAAATACTGCCTATTGATAGCCTTAACACATGCATAAAGCAGCCTTCAAATACCTTCAGCTGTTAAGGGGCTGGCAGCTCAAGGATACAGCTGCACAATAGACTATACAGAAGGGGATGGGGTGGTAAGTACAGCTTCAGTTGGACAAGTGTGAAAAGGCTTTAACCGAAAGTGAATTTGCTTTGGTGCTCACAAACCATATTAATTTCCATGGAGACTTGTACAAGGGACCATTTTTTGGTCGGTGGAAAGCAACACGCATGTGCACGTATGTGTGTTTGCACAGCTATCTTGGAATCGTTTCTTTCCTTCTTCCTGCTCCTCGAACTCTTAGTTGGAACTGAAACAATACCATGTGACTTAGGTGACCAGTCACATTTCAAACAGGGAGTAATCAAAGGTATAGTAGAATGGAATAGCTTCCCTGCACCGCATAAGCTGGAGTGGATTTGTGTAATGAGTTTGAAAGCTTCAGATTGCAAACAGACTTGCAAAAACGGACAACATTTTTTTTAACGGATTCTGTTCTAAATAGATCACTCTGCTACAGTCACGACTAAGGGTCTGTCTGCTCAGTAGAAACTGCACATGGGCTAGCTGAATCCAGCTACTCAAGACAGCAAGCCAGTTACGTACCCAGGGCCCATGCTGGGCTTGTGCTCCCCTCAGCTGCAGCTCGTACCATGTTGTGTTCACTGCTACTGTTACTCATGCTAGCTGAATTAAAGCTAGCTCAGGTAGATTAGCCTATGCACAGCTTTTGCTGTGTAGACAGACCCTAAATTGCTGATTCTTTTTTTCCCAGCACCTGTCTTTGTAATGGGAGGGGCTTAAGAGGTTCAGAAAACAGGGAGATGCTTGAAGTGGAAAAACTCAACAAGTGTCAGTGTAATGGACTCTGGTCCCTGCTCGCTACTGGCCCCTTGTGGTCAGTTGTGGTGTTGTAAGATTCTCCATCTTAATTCCTCCTTCCTGTTTTGAACTTCCTAGGACTTCTTCCCGTAAGTTCAAAACAGGTTTTGTATTGCAAAACAGCCCTTTTTTCAACAGAAAACCCCCCAAATAAGGAAAAAACCTCAGGCCTCTGGTCCCATTCTTGTTCCTTCTTAAAAGGACCAGTCATCCAGGCACACACAACAACCCAGTCAAGGGTATTTCTCACACACCTCGGTCTCTGACAGTCTGAATGGTGGGTTTGCTTCTCCCTGGGGTCTGGAGGCAGGCATTCAGGTAGCTCTGGATAATGGGTGATTTTGCTGTAGATCCTGACTGAAGGGGTTTGAGTGAGCAGGAGAAAGCAGAAGAATTATAGGTACTATAGTCTTTAGTCACTACAGCTGTAAGTACAGCAACCATCGCATTCGTTACCAAAATGGTGTGGAACTGATTGAGAGGTGTGTGAACTTCTCCCTGGGACAGTACAGCATTAGTGTAAAATCTGGCTGCTTTTTGCTCTCCTTACTTAACCACTGGGGATCAAAAATTACACAAGTCTGCGATCTGGGAGTTGCTACCAGGTCCTGCCAGAAAACTACGGCTGGCCAGACAGAGCAGTGACTATTGGGAGCTGAGACCTCATGCCCTACTGGGTGCTAGAAACATACAGTGTACCCACGGAATATCTCCTGCCCTGACAAATCACCAGATACCAGACCTTAAAATCTTGTCCTTCTGATTACCATCTTGTGCCCCACACACTTCAGTTCTGACATGGTTTGTGTGTATGCTCTCCTGAACTTACAGAGCTATAAACTAATGCTTTCTACCATCTGGAAGCAGCCGGGAATTCCATCTTTCAGATGATGTGTAAAGCATTCATCTTTATGGGGGTTCATGAGCAGCTACTAAACATCCAGCCAGAATTGAAGTTTAGAGGAGGGGAAAGCAAGATCATAATTTGTGACATGATTTTTTATGTACGCAGTCAAGTTAAATCACACTTCAGTCTGACAATTTTTACCTCCTCTTTATAGGTGATGCCTAAGATTGCTAGCAGTTGGAGATAAAAAATAATTATTTGTAAACTTTTTTCCCCCTGTATAATTACTCTGCATAGTTAGCAATATCTTAGTCGGGTTTCAGTATTTCTCCTCTGTCACTTAGTCAGTTCCCCTGTATGTTTGAATCATTAGTGTGTTAAAGGGAGAAACATCTTGGAAAAATAGGAAAATGTGCCTGTAAAACTGCAAACGTTGGCAGAAGTGCTCAGGAGACATATAGACCAGAAACTGCTTTTAATGGTAATTGACTAGATTTCAAGCTGACTGTTTCCCCTTGAAGTGTGTGTCACTGAACATGCTAAAACAATGTTCAGTGTTTAAAATATTTGTATGTATTTAAATAGAAAACTCAGTAGTTTCACAGAAGAGATGGAAGTGAGTTTAATCTCCAGCAGAGTCTGAGCGTGTCTGAGTCCCAGGCTGCTGAAGACAAACAGTTTCTCTTTCTGTGTTCAAAATAGGTACATGGGCATGAAACTTTCTCCAACTTCCTTCATGGGGCCTAGGGAGCTCCTTCGGTAATGAGCTTAGCACTCAGATGTCCTCCCTGACTTCCCTGGGAGAAGGAAATGCAGCGAGGAGACAAAATTCTAATTTTGGCACCTTTGAGATGTTCCGCAAAACAAACTCAGGATAGCAAATGTATTGAAAATAACTTCAGTACTTTAAGAGACACCTGTATTTCTAGGTCCAATATCTTATAACCTGCTACTTCTGGAAATACTGGCAGGAGCACTACAAATGCTGTCAGGACCAGTAATTCCATCCCCTATCTCCCTCAGTATGGTTCCTGGATCAGTGATCAGAATAAAATATATTCTGTTCCTACTCCGTGTCCATTTCAACTAAGGCTTGCCACTGAATGAATGTATTGCTAGAGCAGCTCCAGGTTTGGGGGTTCCCCACAACTATGTAGCTAGCTTAATAGTATACAAGACAGCTTAGCTTTCACTGACAAGCTGATCTTTGCCTGGCCTTAGTAAAAAGGACAAATGTAGAAGTAAACAGGAGTTTTGGACGTGTAAATGTTGGCGATCCCCTTCGTTATGGGGCACACACCTGCCTGGTACTACCTTGTGAAAAGCAATCATGACTGTGCAAAATGTTTTAAACAGGTTAAAGGTTTTTTGTTTTTTTTTAAAGTATTTCATTTTAATCTCCCCAATCCTGATTTTAATATCAGCCCTTCCCTTCCCTCCCAACTTCCTTGCTGTGAGCTAGCCTGAAATGTAAATAGGCTGAGAGCTGCTTCCCATCCATTTTGAAGCAGACACATCTATCTAGAATGTTCTCATCTATCCCACTTCACGTAGAGGGCCTGATCCTCGGAGATGCCAAGAGCACTCCTCTCCCCTTGAAACCAGGAAGAGCTATGGTTGCTAAATATCTTGCAGGAAGCATCACTGGATTGAGGCCCATAAGGGAGAGATGCTGCCAAAGTGCCCTACTAGCTCCAGTAACCTGTGGCAAAATCCTTTTCTGTTTTCTTACCAAAATGAAGTGGTGCAGTGCATTGCATGCAGACAGCACTTCCTGATCCACTCTTACCGCATAGGAAGGATGTCCATCTGTGAGTTGTCTGTCAAGCAAATGAGTAATTGTGCTTTTAACTAGATTAGTCACCTGTATGGGAGTTATCAGGGCGGTAACCTAGGGAGAGGATGGGCTCTGGAGAGTTACAACAGATGCAAAAACCCCAGAAGATAACATTATTGGATTTCAGATTTGTTGGTTTCAATGGACAACTACTTCGGTGCTAAGATTTGAATTTTAGGGGCCCCGTTTTTCCACTGGGGCCTCATTTAATCACAACTGCATGGATTTGCTCATGCAAATAGCCTGGCTGTGCTCGAGTAAATAAATACTGCAGACATAGAGGAGGCCTGCTGAAAAGATGTGGCCCGTGTGAAGTTCTGTCCTGTAGCCAAGCAGCGTTTACAGCCCCCGAGGAGCCTTTATATCATGAGGAATATCATTTACTGACTGTTGAGTGTGTGTTTAGAACACTTATGAAACCAGTTGCTAGGTTATTCCTTTAAATCACCAGCTTTTCCATAATTTGCATCTTTGCCTAGAGATGATTTCCTATTAATCTGTGTGTAAAATTACTGATCACTGTCGAGAAAGTCCTACCTTCTTGGTCATTGGTTATGGCTTTCTGTGATCATCCTTGCCGCTAATGAGGATTGTACACGTTGGGAATTTCCTTCCAGATCTATAGATGGGGGATGCCCTTTTTTATCCCATTTTCCTGTGCTGGCTTAGCTACCCACATAAAGGCTGCACGTCCTCATGGACTTGTTCGGTGACAGGTGCTTTTTCAACTTTTTTTATCTTCCCAGTTTCTGGGCTTTTCAGGCAGCCTTCCCAATATCATCGTAGGGCTTGGAGTTAGCTAAAGTGACTTTCCCTGGCCATCCCTGTTGCTTCAGCGATTAGTTGTCTTAGGCCAAAGGGGGCCGTGACTAATGCCATTTTCAATTAATTGACTGCCCACACTTACTTTTCATGAGAATTTCTCCTCCTGGGAACGACACAGAATGTTTTGGATTGCATGTGATCTTTGGCCCTTATGTGTGGCCTACTTCACAGTGGGAAAATGATCCCCTCCTGGCTTATTTCACGAGGCCAGGAAAAATATTGCAGTGTTTAAAAGTACCTTTAAGCTCTTATTGAGCAAGGACTAAGCACCTGCTGTAGGATCATACTCATTCAGAGCGGTATTTTTTAATCAGTGTTTACCACAGTTATAATAGAAACAAATAATAATAAATTAGAGGCAATTATGATAGACGTGCATTTCTTTCCTTACAACATCAGAATGTCGAACCCCATGACAATCTCAGCAAGAATCTAGCCTGGCCCTCAGGGGCTCATAGCAGAGAGAAACTAATTTTCTCCTTTTGTTCTCCCAAGCCCATCCAATTAAGACTAAAAAGATCGGATCCCTCTGTATATCTCTTGAATTCCACTGTTGCTTTTTGATAAAATTAGGTGTGGAGTAGGACCTCAACCAAAGCATTAGTGTTGCCTCTTTCTTGTCGCTGTGGCTTGACAACACTCTTGATTGGTAGAAAATAAAATTTTAAAAAAATCTAAAGTGAACAACAAAACAAAACAGGGCTCCTGACAGAGAGCTCTTCGATGTGAGAGCAGCTGGCACTAATTCCATGCCTTCATTGTAGCTTTTCTCTCATCTTTGTCATGGCATGTACACATGTACAGTACTCATACCTGGGGTAGTTAGGGTGACCAGATATCCTGATTTTATAGGGACAGTCCAGATTTTTGGATCTCTTTCTTATATAGGCTTCTATTACCCCACACCCCCTGTCCCGATTTTTCACATTTGCTGTCTGGTCACCCTAGGGGTAGTAATCTTGTACTCAAAAGCTCTTGTTACTATTAGGGTTGAGTATTAATGGTCGTGAAATGACTAGCACCTTTAAGAGCTCATCTGACAGAATTGTGGTGCCTTTGCTTTAAGATTTCTTTTGGTTGCCAGCCAAAAGAGATGCAAGTTCGTTGGGAGGAGGGGTGGGTTGGAGGACCAGGCAGGGCTGGGTTATGAAATTGAGTAAGTCTCGTGCTTTGTGGGTTTGCAGCCAAATACAAACAAAAATTCCCACTTTTCAGCTCAGCTCAGGTCCTTTGGCTCCTGTATTAGCAAGTTCAGGGCAATAACTGGGAGGTCTCGACTTATCAGCACTATGCTGGTGAAGGAGCTAATTTTCTAGTACTTTTGACTTAAATATATTATCCAGATTGTGGTGCAGTTCCCTGAGAGCAGGAGCACTTTGCTGGTCTCATTCCAGGAGGGAATTTAGTGTCGGTTCTCAGTGGACTAGGGAACTGCATGGTGAGAAAGCTGTGGGTTTTGTGGGTTAACCTCTGTGATTGTGGAACTCCGGCCGCGTGGAGCAGCCTATTTTGTAACTGATTTTTTTTTTTCTCAAAGATTCGCCGTCTCCGTGGGAGAGGAGGGGAGATTGGAGTTCGCTTTTGTGTTCTAAAACCAGGTGGGCCTCTTACCCGGTTTTACAGTCAGGGTGGATAAAGTACATGGGAGTCCTGTGACTTGATTAGAGGACCCAGTGAGCCCAGGATGTTCCTGAATCCTCTAGTCCCATGTTGTAACCACTAGTCAGTGTGATTTTCCACTTGGTTGGGGGTGCTGTTAAGCGGGTGCTTGATTCCTGCCCTGAGCTGACTGACTCCAATCCAGAGTTCTTAAATTCACCCTGCCGCCCCCACTCCACAACCTGAACCACTACATACTTTTTTTCTTTTAAGCTTTTCTCCAGCAGGAGACCTAGGATAATGTTTCTGCATCAAACATACAGTTTCTGTTTACGAGACGCGGCACCAGGAGAACTCAGGATAGGAGAGTCCTGAGGCAGGATGGGTAGTTATGTGAAGCGTTTCCTTTTTCCACCCATAACCCATTGTTTACCCAAATGAAATGTAAGGAACTCTCTAAGCCAACCCACCCCCACATGTCTTATAATGTCTTATACATTAGACACAAGCCTTCGACTCCTTTTGACAGTCTGGCCTAGCTTCAGACAAGAAACATTTGAAAACATACGTGTCCTTAGCGAGAGCCACTTGGAACTTGAACATCAAACGTGCTGAGCTCTGTTCTGAACCTAGAAGCTGTGGCTTTAAAGCAGGGTGTTCCTTTTACAGCCCATATTGACAAAGGGAGGTGAGGTCATATTTTTTATTGGACCAATATCTGTTGGTGAGGAAGACAAGCTTTCAAGCTACACAGAACTCTTCTTCGGGTCTGGGGTATCTCTCACTGACAGAAGTTGGTCCAATAAAAGATATTACCTCACCCACCTTGCCTCTCCTGTCCTGGGACCGACCCGGCTACAATGACACTGCGTACAAAGGTTCGATTAAGCAGGCCTGGCATTGGACTCACCTATGAGATTTGCTTATTGGCAGGCTTACAGGCTAGACATCAATCCCCTCGAAACTTAATCATGTAGCATTACCTAGTGCACCTTGGTTGCAGCCCCAGTTATGTGCGACACAAATGAAGGGGTCTGATTGGTTAATTTCCAGCCCCAGCAGTAGAGGTATAAGGTGCTTCTGGGTCAGAGACAGACTGAATGTACAGTGAGGTGTCAGCAGTGTTAGGCAGAGGTTTCATTGAGGTTTGGAGCTCTGGTGGCTCTAAATCCGCATTTCCAGTTGGGACCTTGATGCCTTGGCTGTTTCTGGCTGCTGCTTTGGTGCCCTCTACTGGAATCTGTCGCACGGTACAGGCTGAAGCCTTGGAAAGCCGACCCCACACATTGTTTTATGCGGAAGGGCTACTTTGTTCAATGTAACAGCTGGCACCGATGCATAGAATTTCACTTTGATTTTAGTCTCCTTAGTCAGGGCTGTGCCCTGGGCACTTCCGCTTTGGAGCAGAGCTTGGGCACCTTCGTTCAGGTGTCTTGATTTCCAGTTTTGGTGCTATTTCTGAAACACAGGAGGGCTCCGCATACCAGAAACCTTGATTTCTCTTCTCCCCCACCTCCTTGCCTCAAGCACCCAGGTGGGATGTTATAGAGCAACAAGGAGAGAGAGGTTGTTGCCCTGTTTGAACAAAATCCGCTCTTCCTCCTAAAGCCAGTCTCCATCTGGGCATTTTATACCATGCTCATCACCTTTTTTTATCTGATCTTTGAGACACTTCTCCGCTGACTGTAAAGGTGCTAAGGACTTGGAAGGGTCCAGAGACACTGTTGTCTGTACCCCGTGGAATCTAGCACAAACACAACCATGGCACTGGAACGAGAAGCTGCCTTTGTTCAGCTGGGTCTGTCCCCCGTGAGCCCTTTTCTCCTATTTAGCATTGTGTGCTGTATACTGCAGGACTGAATCATTATCGTTGTGTTAAAAAGTCCCATCCCAGGAGTGCTGTAGAGTTCTGGATCGCCATATGTTCTGCATTTGTTGTGCTGTATTGCTTTTATTTTGGGGGGGGGTGGGGGACACGGGAGAAGGCGCTGCGGATGCTTTTGGCGTGGGGCAGATTCCCAGCGCACCCTGGATCCGGTAGCGGCCGCGGCTGCACAAAGCCAGCACCTTCTGTCTTGAAGGAGACTGTTATAATTGCAGAAAGGAGTGACGGGAAGGGTATGTTGTAGGTAGCCTAGGTTGCCTTAGCCGTTTTCCACCTAAGGCATGGGGAGGGGAGGATGATGTGCTGGAAATGGGAACTTATCTCACACCCGGCATGGTCTATTACAAATGGTACCTGACCAAGACAGGGGCTGGATGCTTGTCAGCTTTTTCTCTGGAACTCCAGGCTGATGCCAGTAGTGGAGCCGGTTTCCGTTGCGCTGAGGTTTCTTATGCAGTCAGGCAGGGAGGCACAGTCTGACCTCAAACTCAGCCCCGGTCTACACTACAGACTTCGGTTGACGCAAAGCAGCTTACATCGACCTAACACTGTAAGCATCTACACTAAAATGCAGCTCCCGCCGACGTAACTCGCCCACTGCACCGACTTAAGAACTCCACTTCCGTGAGCGGCGTAGCGCTTAGACCGATGCGGTGTCCATGTAGACGTTGCCTTGCTTCCATCAGCTGTTGCCGCCTTGCAGAAGCCATCCCACAATGCCCCACGCTGACAGTTAAATTGGTGCAAGCGCTCCTGGGGAGGATGCTGCTTGTGTCAGCAGTGTGCGTAATGTGGATGTGCAGTTTAATTACTGCGGTGGCTGTAAATCGAAGTACCGTAGGATGACGTAATTTTGTAGTGTAGACTTGCCCTTGGCATCTTTCAATCCTAATGGATTGGGAAAGGAATCACTTAATGAGTAATGGGAAGTAAAGGTCCACCTGCCCCTCAGGCTCCAGGACCTGTTAATCACTCCCTTCCTGTGGGACATTACGAGACCACCACTTGCTGCTTTTGCCATTTGCCACACAGTACTGAGCTGCCGAAGCAACTCCATGATACTTGACAGTCACGAGAAGCCTTTGTTTTTTGTCTGTTTGTTTTTTAAAGGGCTAAGCCAGTTGACAGAGGTTGGCTGCAGTGGAGAAAATCCACTTGTGGGTTAAAATGGGGTGTTAATTTTTAACTTGTTGAGAGATGGGGGCCCAGCCACACGTTTTTATGGATATGGAAACCTGGAGGATATGGGTTTGGCCCGCTGGAGATCAGGGTCATCCAGATCCCTCCAAGTTCTAGACTGCCCAGAGCCAGAGTTTTCGTTTGAGCCCAACTAACTGAGGGACCTACAGCCTCTGAAATAACATGATAGCGATTTCACCTTTAAATCTGCTCCACTAACTCTGCTCTAAAATTCAGTCAATCTTAAAACGTTTCACATAAATGAGGCTGGCCCCGCCCTGGCCTCTGCTCCCCTCTCTCTTCTACTGCAGATGGAAGGAGTGTTTTAGCCCAGGCCAAAGCTACTCTGTTGCCTTGGAAGAAAGAACAGGTTATTTCTGACTCCTCCAAAGCAAGGGCAGCCCATCCAGTAGCCTTGATTCTCATTAGCACCCCCGGGTGTCACATGCAAGGCCTGCAAGACAGGTGACCTCTCCCTTCCGTCTCTGGACTAGAGGCATCTCGAAAGGAATGACCTATGTCCACGGGCTCCTGCCAGTTGTCCCGGGTGCTCTGTGGGAGCAGGACGGCAGCTCTTTGACACACGGCCTTCCAGGTCGAACAAAGTCTTGCTCTCTCCCACACACCTCACAGCAGCCGCCCAAGGAGCCAGGTCCCGGGATTTGCCTTCCCCCAGCACAAAGAACCAGTCTTCTTTTGCATGGGACTGCAGTAGTGGAAGAATCCACCTGACACCTGCCCTTCAACCAATAGCTGGCTGTTTTATATGGAGAGCTTTTACGATCAATAATGGAAGAAAATAAAAAAACCCACAAAAAGAAATCCCTGAAAAGCTTAACCACAAGGGTGTAGTATCTCTATAAAAGAAAATACCTATCTATGAATATATATAGAAATATATCGACATATATCAACTTTCCTGAATGGATGCGCAATTCCTTATGCAATGAAATTGTTTTTAGATGTATCCAAACCTGGACTCCCCGACCCTCCCTCCCTGCGACAGGTTTGTTGTACAATTCTTGACTTGCTCTGCCTTTCGCAACAGAACGCGAGGAGGTGCAGGCAGGTCGCACTAGCAAATAAAAAACGTTCTTCACCGAAGTGCTCCTGTGAGCAGGTCCTCACAATTTAGCATTAGCCCGTGCCGTGGATTCCTGTTGACCTGTGTGTCCGCAGGGGCGGGGGAGGGTCGTGGCACGGCCCTGTGTTGTATTTTGCTGTTTAAAAACAAAATCTTGGCACTTATCAATTTGTTCCGTCAGCCACTGTTCTTACCAAACATATAATGTGCCTTTTATTTATGCTGCAAATATAACATTAAAATATTAACAAGGATAAGCTCTCTGCTGTGTGAGTCCATTACAAGCAAACCCCAACAGGCATACGCGGGGGCGATCTTCACTGGATAGACCAGGGGTCGGCAACCTTTCAGAAGGTGGTGTGCCGAGTCTTCATTTATTCACTCTGATTTAAGGTTTTGCGTGCCAGTAATATATTTTAACGTTTTTAGAAGGTGTCTCTCTATAAATCTATATTATATAACTAAACTATTGTTGTATGTAAAGTAAATAAGGTTTTAAGGTTTTTAAAATGTTTAAGAAGCTTCATTTAAAATTAAATTAAAATGCAGAGCCCCCCGGACCGGTGGCCAGGACTCGGGCAGTGTGAGTGCCATTGAAAATCAGCTCGCGTGCCGCCTTCGGCACCCGTGCCATAGGTTGCCTACCCCTGGTATAGACATTTCTCTCTCTCTCTCCTAGTATTCTATCTGTTGCTTTTTTTTCCATGTGTTTCATCACAGCAGGGGCGGCTCTATGGTTTTTGCTGCCCCAAGCACGGCAGCCAGGCAGCTTTCGGCAGCATGCCTGCGGGAGGTCCGCTGATCAAGCAGATTCGGCGGCATGCCTACGGGAGGTCCGCTGGTGCCGCACCTTCAGCGTCCCTGCCGCAGAATTGCCACCGAAACCACGGGACCAGCAGACCTCCCGCAGGCATGTCGCTGAAGGCAGCCTGACTGCCGCCCTCACAGCAACCGGCAGGCTGCCCCCGGCGGCTTGCCGCCCCAGGCACGCGCTTGCTGCGCTGGTGCCTGGAGCCGCCCCTAATCACAGGCCTGGTGTTTGTGAGCAGGCAGAAGGTTGAGCAGATAACCCCTTTCCACACCACTGCTCCCAGAATAGCAGGCCCTGACTTCTTAACGGCAGAGGGGCCGGGCTGACCAATTTCACAACTGTGTTGTAATACAAAGTGCAATACTGCGTGATTGTTACACACTCTGGGCGGCCTGTACAGCTCCGGGCAAGCCCCAGGTTAGATTGCTGCTGTGACTCCATTTCCTCTGCAGTTGTGGCATTCGGTAGATGGTCTTCCTGAAGACCATCGTAAGGGTATGTCTACATTGCCCTTAGACACCCAGGCCTGGTCCATGCCAGCTGGCTCCGGCTAAGTGGCCGTTCATTTGCAGGGTAAACGTTGAAACCCTCCCACCTTGCAGGGTCCTAAAGCCCAGGCTCCAGCCCAAGCCCCAATATCTACACTGCAATTAAACAGCCCCGTTGCCCGAACCCAAGTCAGCCGGCACGGGCCAGCCGCTGGTGCGTCCAATGGCAGTGTAGCCATACTCTAAGTGAGGTGTTCAGCAAGGCCTGCTGGTTCCTGTAGAAAGCAGAGCGCTATGGGAATAACAGGCCACTTCGAGCAGGAACTTGCCCTGAACCCAATCGTCCCGACGCCCCAGAATCTCTGCAACATTAGCAGCACAGCTCTGTCCTCCAGTGGGCTGCTACTAGAAATAAGGCACACATTTGTAACAGGGTGATTGACTACTGGAACAAACTACCCATGGAAGAGGTGCATTCTCCATCTCTTGATGTCTTCAGACCCAGACTGGCAGAGGTGCTTTAATCACACACAAGTTCTTAGGCTCAGTATAGGAATAGCTGGATGAAATTCTCTGGCTGGTGTCATACAGGAGGTCAGACCAGATGTTCTGATTGTCCCTTGTGGTGGTAAAATGTAGACTTCAAAAAAGTTCCCTCATAAGAGGCTACTAAAGAAGTTCAGGGGTAAGGCAAAGTGGCGCAGAAACTGACTAAGAGACGGGAAACTACGAATAGGAATAAATGGTCAGTTTTCATCCCAGTCAAAAGTTCACAGTCAGTGCTTCGAGGTTCTGTGCTTGGACAGGTGAGCTGTGAGGTTCTGGGGAAGGCAGGGGAGAAGGAAGGTCTAGAGAAGATAGTGAGGAACTTCAGAGACCTGACCAAGGTAAGTGAGTGGGGAACACAGGTGCAGATTGAATTTAATGGGTAAAGTATTGCACGTTGGGGGGGGGTAGGGGGGAGACTGGAACTCCTCCTGAATCTTACTGGGTTTTGAATCAGGAAAGGGAGACCTGATAGATCGCTCCATGAAGTCGTCTGCTCAATGTGCAGTTGAGAAAAGCTAACCAGGTTAGAACACGGAAGGAATGGATGGTGAATAATCCTGAGAAGATAACGCCATTAGAGGAATCCGTGGTGCAGCCTCATCTGGCTACGGTGCACAGCACTGGCCAGCCCATGAAAAGAAAGGTGAGTGCAGACCAAGGGTGGGTCCGAGAAGGGTGATGAGAATGACGAGGGGCCTGGAAAAGCTCTTGGAGGGAGAGTGGGATTGTTTACCATCTAGAGGAGGTGAATAGGAGCAGACCGGATTGATGTGTGAATGGGATGGAGAAGGTGAGTTGGGAGTTTCTGTTCTTGTCTCATGAGACGAGTGAGGGGACATTCAGGGAAAGATGACAAACACTGATCAAAGGAAATATTTTCCCAGCGAATGGGATGTAGACTCTGGAACTCCCTGCCACATGACACTGCTGAGCCCAAGAGCTGTGCAGCACCCAGAAAGGCCCTGGATATTTCTCTGACCAGCCGCAGTAGCCAGCCTAGACTAGCTAATGCTGACATTGGAAGGGTTATGAAACCTCAGCCAATCTCTGCCAGGGGGTTGAAGAAACGGCCCTGGGGGTAGATTATCCCCCAGCAGCAGCCTATTGCGGCTCTAGCGCCTTCCTGCTGGCCACTGTCAGAGACAGGACACTGGACTCAAGGGACTTCAGTCTGGCAATTCCTCCGTTCCCAAGGAGCTGTGCCCCAGTGGGCCTCGCGGATGAGTCACATACACATCTCTCACACGCTTCCTCAGCAGCTGGCTTCAGCCACGGCTCTCACTGCGCCTGGACCAGCATTCTTAGCCCCGCAGCCCTCCCCTGGGGCTAACCTGGATGAAGGAGCGCTGTGACAGGGGTGAGGGGAAGAGCTCGCAGTGATTCCTCAAGCTGCATGGGCACTGCCCGGCCCCTGGCACGCAAGGGGTTGACTCCAGTTTCCCTTCTCCTTTGGGACGGGGTGCAGCGGAAGCGCTGCTATCCGGACACATGGGGCGGAGGCTTGTAGGAAGCAGGGTTCTCCCCCACCAGGCTCGGAGGGTGAGCCCCAGCAGTGATTGTTCTGCCCCACACGTGGCGGGTGCTGGACAGGCCAACCTGTCTTCCATTTTGATTCAGTCGTACCCCAGCTCTCCTGGCTTCCAGTCCCCTGATCTCACCCCTCAACCAGCTCATGCCTTTGGCCTTGGAGCTCGAAGGGCAGAGATAGGACACTGGCACGGGGCAGAACAAGACCGCCCACCCGCCGCCTTCCTCTAGGGGGGCTGTGGGTTCAGATCATGCACTGGTAGGACTGAGGGAGGGGGGGAGGGGAGAGACCCAGTTGAAGTCTAAGGGGAGATGGGTTGGTGCAAAGGCAGCAGCCTCTGATGATGTGCTGCTGCAGAGCAGTGACAACTCCCCCGCTGTCTCCTCCCTGTGATCCCTGAGGGTCCCGGACTTGGCCCCTGTCCAATCATTTGAGGGTTTGGAGATGGTTCTAGGATTTAGTTCCCACCCACCCTCCCCTTGGCGCTTAGGGTGACCAGACAGCACGTGTGAAAAATCGGGACAGCTGGTTGGGGGTAATAGGAGCCTATATTAGAAAAAGACCCAAAAATCGGGACTGTCCCTATAAAATTGGGACATCTGGTCACCCTATTGGCGCTACACCCCGAGGAAGCCTCCGTGTGTCCTTTATCCCGCTCCTCTACCCTGTGCCTGTCTTGGCAATTGCTCGGGGGCAAGGAATAGGTGCTAATACAATGGGGCCCTGATCTTGGGTGGGCTCTAGCCTGCCACTGCAATAAACACCATTAACATAAGAACGGCCCTACTGGGTCAGACCAATGGTCCATCCAGCCCAGTATCCCGTCTTCCGACAGTGGCCAATGCCAGGTGCCCCAGAGGGAATGAACATGCCTGCGGGAGGTCCGCTGGTGCCGCACCTTCAGCGTCCCCGCCGCCAAATAACAACAAACAGGTGGTAAAATTCTTTCCACTCCACCCACACCTTAGGGCCGTCTTCCCCAAACTGCCGAAAACTAAGTCCCCGCTTCAGGAAAATGAGACCAAGGTAACCAGCCCGTATGTGTGTTACACGTCCCCCACGGTACCAATCTGCACAGCATAGCAGTTGTTACAGCCTCCAGTTCTGCTTTTAGTTCTGGAGGGGTCTGGTTTAACCTCCGGGGTGCTGGCCAAGAGGCCACCTCTCATGTATTTACCTTTCTGCAATCTGGCCATATGCTGCTAAGGGCTGACCCATCTTAGCTGAGCACCCCCTTCCCCAAGCCTCAGCCTTCATACACCACATACTTCAGTAGGCACCAGCCAAAGTCTCCAACACGATCCTTCCTCTCCTTTGTGCCATGCTCTGATGAGCGGCGAAATACTTCACAACGTTGCATTTAAAAAACTAACTCGGATGTGAACGACGACACCCACTGAAATGTGACCTACACAGAGCTGTCCTCTGAGACTCTCTGCAAACTCTGGCAGGTGGTGTTGTGTTAGTCACACTGCTCAGGGCAATTCCCGCATCTCAGAGCCATTGCCTCAGGCTCTCTGCAAACTCAGGCCAACATCTTGGCCTCAGTCACACTGGGATCACATCCTCAAAGATTTCTTTGCAACTTTAACAGCTAGAGAATGATTTTTTTTTTTAAAGATAAAAGCTGAGTTGCTGGGGGGACAATTGGGAAGCCGGTCTGCTCTCAGGGGCTAGTCCTTGGCACACATTTGCTCCTGTCAGTGCCCATCGCACCTCTGAGAAACACTGCTCTATGGGAATGCATGGGGAAACAGGCTTCATAGGTTGTCCTAAGAAGTCCCAGGATCGGGGGTTGAGGAATTAAGTTCTGAAGTCTGTGCCCTAAGCTGCTAAGCATTTGGAAATCAATTGCACCCAGCATCCATATTTGGGCTTGGGCACAACAACTCCCACCGTGTAAACCCAGTCTGCTCTGAATTTTAAGGCAGACCATGGTCATTTTAAGACTTGGGGTTGCGATTGAGCATAGTGTCCACTAGATGGCAGCTGTGCTCCATCACCCCCACCCAGAGTGACTGCATTTTATTTAACCCGTTCTTTAATTTTTCAAGGGGGCGAGAGGTAGGAGAAGAAACACAACCCACAATGCACCTGGGCAATTCATTTAAGCCCCAAAGCCCTGATCCCTGCAAACCATTACATGCACACGCGTAACTTAACCCAGACATCACTGAACCCACTCACGGGCTGCATTAACAGGAGTGTTGTAATCATCCTGCTCTACTGGGCACTGGTGAGGCCCCAACTGGGGCCCGGTGTCCAGTTCCCGTGCAAAGCTTTAGGAAAGACATAGACAAACTGGAGAGAGGCCAGAGGAGAGCAACAAAAATGACCAGAGGTTTCGAAAAAAACCTGATCTAGGAGGAAAAGTTAAAAAACTGGGTGTGTTTTAGTCTTGAGAAAAGAAGATTGGGGACGGGGTGGGAGGGGAGGGGGCTGATAAAAGTCTTTATAGACTTTAAAGCCAGTAGGAACCATCATGATCACCTAGTCTGACCTCCTGCACACCGCGGGCCACAGAACCTCACCCACCCACCACAGAAAAAGAAACTGCTAAAAGCTATGAGAGAGCTAAGACAGGCCCTTGATTTTTAGGGTAGCCAACGGAATTTGGTAAGAGTGGCTTAGCAGATGTTTCCTCATACCCAAAGTAGAGCCAGTGCAGCAGTAAATTCTGTCGGCGGGTATCCCGACAGTGTATGTTACGGGCTGTTCTAGAGAGAGCCGAGTTCGATTGTGCTCCATGGCCATTGGAGGTAGGACAAGCAGTGATGAGCTCAATCTGCAGCAAGGGAGATTGAGGGAAAGCTTTCTACCTCCGTGGGGGGTTCAGCTGGGGAACAGGCTCCCGAGGGAGGTTGTGGAATTCCCATCAGTGGAGGGTTTTAAGAACGGGTTGGACAAGCCCCTGTCGGAGATGGTCCAGGTTTGCTTAGCCCTGCCGTGGTGCAGGGGTTGGACGTGGTGATGCCTCGAGCTCCCGTCCAGCCCTGCATGGCTAGGATTCGCTTCTCGCACCCAAGAGCGGAAGAGTTTGCAGGATCCGGGGCCTTGCTGAACTTTGAACAGGAAGAGTCTGCAGGACGGGAGTCTTCAGCAACCCTGTGCTCCTGCTGACCGACCTCGGCCCCCAGCAAGGCCAGGATTTGCCTCTGCCAATGATCAATGCCCAGCTCTTACTATCATCCGTCCCACATCATTGGCTGTTCAAAGGTAACAGTTGTCCCTAGCCTGGGCTTGTTTTCCCAGGCCGCCTATAGTCAGCTGTAATAATGACGCTTCAGCCATTATTGTGCTAGGATACGTAACTCTCCGGCTTCTCTGTCCCTTGCCCTGGGGCCAACAGAGAACTGCTTGCTTAGGCAGCCTGCTGTCGGGCAGTCATAAAAGATCCCCCAAACAGATCCATCTCTTCCTCCCGATCCTCATATTGTGTCTATTCATAGAATCATAGAAGATTTAGGGTTGGAAGAGACCTCAGGAGGTCATCCAGTCCAACCCCCTGCTCAAAGCTGGACCAACCCCAACTAAATCATCCCAGCCAGGGCTTTGTCAAGCCGGGCTTTAAAAACCTCCAAGGAAGGAGATTCCACCACCTCCCTAGGTAACCCATTCCAGTGCTTCACCACCCTCCTAGTGAAATAGTTTTTCCTAATATCCAACCTAGACCCCCGCACTGCAACTTGAGACCATTGCTCCTTGTTCTGTCATCTGCTACCACTGAGAACAGCCGAGCTCCATCCTCTCTGGAACCCCCCTTCAGGTAGTTGAAAGCAGCTATCAAATCCCCCCTCATTCTTCTCTTCTGGAGACTAAATAAGCCCAGTTCCCACAGCCTCGCCTCGTAACTTATGTGCCACTTAATCATTTTCGTTGCCCTCCGCTGGACTCTCTCCAATTTGTCCACATCCCGTCTATTCAAGAGCGCCGCCAGCTTTTCTGCCGCCCTAGGTGGCGGAAGGTCCTGCCGCCGAAATACCGCCACGGTTGCCACCCCCCCAAATTGTAGCACCCTAGGCGACCGCCTAGGTCGCCTAATGGGTTGCGCCGGCCCTGCTTCTATTCTATCCATCTATTCTAGCACCTCTTCATTACTCATCCTATCAGTCCAGTTTACCTTGAATATTCCATGCAGGCGCCTGTCCTGAAAGCTGTTCAGTTGGCGTTGGATGGACGTATTGTTGGTTTTCCAGGACTTTGCTCCGCTTACAGCTTGTTGTCTACACGTGAAACACTACAGCAGCACAGTCCTCACTGTGGTGCCTGAGGGCTTCTCCCATCGACGCAGGCAATCCACCTCCCTGAGAGACGGTAGCTAGGCCGGCGAAAGAACCCAGCGCTGCCTACAGGGCGACTTAGGTCGGCTTGGATTTTCCACCCCCTTGGGCGACGGAGCTGGGTCAACCTAGTGTAGCCCAGCCCTTCCAACATTGCTTCTAGAGATCTGAAGTGTGGAGTTTTTACTGATCCTGTGGGACTGCCGTGCTGGACTGAACGTTTGGAATAAAGCGCTTGGTTCCCTGTTCTGGGTTTGACAGCCAACATACCGCCGCCGGGATCAAGGATGATGCTACCCAGATAAGAACGTTGATGAATGTTTTCTAGATAAAATCAGCGGGAGCTAAGCTAACGTTCATGACTTCCGCCTTTGATTCATTGGTAATAGGACCTACTTGCTTGGCAGAAGTTGCAAGATCACCTACCTTCCGCTGCACCTCTTCAGGGGAGTTATTCGTGGGACAGACGTCATGGGCAGCATCCCAAAGGGTAGAAGGAGCAGCAGATTTTAAAATGAGGTCGTTTTGAGGGGAGGGGCTCTCTCTCCGAAACCTCTTGACCCCACATTTGCCTCACTAGCCTTCCTCCAGCCCTTCACCTGGCCCGTCCGTTTTCAGGTCAGTCAAGGCAGGGGTGTAGATTGGAGTGAACTTTGAAATATCCACCCTTGTCTGGAAGCTCAGCTCAAGCTTAATGAGGGGGCTGTGGGGCCAGCTGCCCTTTTTGGTGTTAGGTGGATGATAGTAGCGCCTGGAGGGCCCTGGCTGACGCTGGGGGCCCGCTGGGCTGGGCTGGGCTGATGGCAGTGCTGACTCCAGAGGGGTAGCCCAGGGACGGAGGGACAAGGGTGGTTTTATAATGGGCTGCCCAGGAGCCAAATTCCCCCCGCGCCCTCCCCGGATAAATGAGAGCAGCCCCCAGCTCCTCTAACTTCCAGCAGGTTCCTGAGGGCTCTGAGTCACCCCAGGCTCCCCTGGCACCATGTGCTACGGAGCCAGTCCTGATCTGCTCCCTTCCACACAGCCGCACCCTCAGCCTGGGCGTGCCCAGCAGACAGGGTAGTTCTGAGCCGCTCTGGGCCACTTGTGGCTCGGGTAGGCCACCGGCCTAGGGAACGGACTCTGTCCTGCGGGTTCCGTTTCTGCCTCTGGCTGGGGAGTGGTGGCTAGGGGCTAGCGCAGGGGATATGGAGTCAGGACTCCTGGGTTCTACCCCAGGTCTGGGAAGGGAGTGGGGCCTAGTGGTGAGAGCAGGAGATGGGGAGTCAAGACTCCTGGGTTCTCGTCCCATCTTGGATGCATCTGCTAACTGCTGGCTTAAGAGGAAGCTGCAAAGAGCTTTTCTTGGGCTATTTTGTCAGCTCCATTTCTGGCTAGGACTCTGGGCAATGAACTTGCCCAAAGGCTAACACCAAACAAAGGGTTCACAGAGCTGCTGGATGGCCCCCTCCAGCCCGCTTGGATCCCAAGGGCCCAAAACTCTACTGGGCCATCCTGGCTAGGAGCTGGCCGGAAGCCGAGGTGGTTTAGCTGCCCAGGCTGCGGTGCTGTGCCTCAGTTTCCCAGTTAGCATAATGGGGATAGGGATACTCAACGTGGGGGATGAGGAGGGTCTGTCCCTTGATTCCTGTAATATGCTTTGATATCCTCAGCTGGGCAGTGCTGCTATTCCCCTCGCCCCAGTGACTCCCTCCCGCCCCCATTTTACAGAGGGGGGAAACGGAGGCACGGGGAAGGCCCAAACCCTTTGCTTTCAATGGGAGTTAGGCACCTCTGAGCAGAAGTGACTTGCCCAAGGTCCCCCAGCGTCCCCAGGGCACAGCTGGGACTAGAACCAGGGGGTCCTGTGCACCCGTCCTGTGCTCACGCCACTAGGCCACGCTACTTCCCTGCAGGGGCTGCCCCTCGCACTCCACTGAAACTGCCCTCGCCAAACTCTCTGAGCTCAGCACCAGTGGCTCCAGCCTTGGCCTGCTGGCTGCCTGCCCCGGCTGGCCACGGTCCTGTCTGGGGTGGGCCTGTCCCATTCCCCTCAGCCCAGACGCCTGGGGCCAGCCCGACACAGGGGCTATGTGGGGATCCCGAGGCCCACGGTTAGGGGCCCGCCGAGTCACGGAGCTCCAGGCTAATCCACCGGCACCACCTCCCCACCCTGCCAGGCCGTGCCCCGGGGCAGATGGATGGCACCTGCCTCCCGATGGTGCTGGCGAAAGCAGCCTGGAGCTGTGGCCGGCCGAGCACAGGCCGGTTATTGGGAGCATCCATCAGGTGCTGAACGTGACTGTCCCAGCGGGGCCCTGCCGCCCCCTCAGCCTCCGGCAGCGCAGCTAAGTGGCAGCGAGATCCATCATGGGGCTGCGCGGCCTTCGCTGCTGGCGTCGGGCGCTCAATTGGTAGGGGCAGGGGCCGAGCTGCGGGAGGAGGGTTGGGGCTGGAGCTTGGCTCCTCTGGGACAGACCCCAGCCTGCCTGCTGGGGGGGGGGGAACCCAGCGGACAGCACTTGGAGGGGTGAGCCCGGCAGGTGCCACCCCAACGCAGGGCGAGGCCAGGGCACAGGGGTGGGATGCCGGGGCTCCCGTTGCCTGAATCCACCCCCAGCAGAGGTTGTTGGCGTCGTCCCCTGTGACTGTGCAGAGGTTTGTGCCGGCAAGCGAGGCTGGCCTGGGCACGGCCCATGTGCGACTGCCAGTGAGGTGCCCGTCGACGGGCGTGCATGGCTTTTGCCTTACAGTGCACGTCGGTGTCAGTGTGGGCACACAGGTGGGCGTGTGCAAGTGAATGTGTACGCGTGTTTGCCTGTGGGCGTGTAGCTGGGTGTCCGTGTCACTGCTCTGGGCTGGCCCC
Source organism: Trachemys scripta elegans (assembly GCF_013100865.1). NCBI lineage: Eukaryota > Metazoa > Chordata > Testudines > Emydidae > Trachemys > Trachemys scripta. The sequence goes on along the minus strand of NC_048313.1, from coordinate 20,156,714 downwards.
AGTGGGCAGCGTGCCCTGGCCTTGCCCTGCCTTGGGGTGGCACCAGCCCAGGCTGCACTGGGGGCCTTCCCAGATGCTTCCACGCTGCAGCCGGCTCACCCGTCACAGCCATGACTGGCCCTAGCTGCTGGGTCTAGACAGGATCAGACCCAGCGGCCCATCTCCCTGGCACCCCCTCCCTTCCCCTGGCTCTGACAGGCTCCACCCTGGTAAGAGCCTCCCGTTTCGCCCAGCACTTCGCTCCTCTGGCAAGGGGTGTGAGCTGCAGCTGGGGCAGGGCCCAGGAGCAATGGGGCCCAGTGGGATCCTGGCTTCTTGTCTGGGGGTGTCAGAGCTGTCCTGGGCCTAACGATATCTGGACCCAAGGGTGGGCTTTGACAGAGCTAGGCCCAGTCCTGTGGCCAGGTCCCCCTGGGCGCCCCCCACCCCGTGTCTATTTACATACACTCTGGCTGTGCCCACCCTGGGAGAGGCACCCACCCACTGGGGCAGTTACAGGCACGCCACCCCTCCGGCCAAGCCCTGTGCCCTCGGCACCACCTTTCACTAGCCCCTGGGAGGAGCCGGTCTGTCCAGAGGGCTGAGCAAGCCCGGTGCCCTTGGGCACTTTGAAAATCTCCTCCCCCTGCCCAGTGGGGTCTTGATCCTGCACTGTGGGGGGGGGCTCCTTCTGCCCCTGACTGCGGTGGTGCTGCCCTCACCCCCTGGTGCGCTGACCGGCCCTGGCAGGGGGAGCGGGAGGCTCTCCAGCGCTTGTGTTCCTGTCTCAGCCCATCACTGTCACCAAGCCCCAACCGCTTGGTAAATGGGTTTCATTAAGCAGGGAAGTGGTGCCGAGGGAGACAGGCGGAAGCGACAAGGTGGGGACCGTTAACCAGACAGATGACGCCGTGACAAATGTGTGGACTGGGGCGGGGAGGGGATGGGGAAACTGAGTCAGTCTGACAAGGCGGCTGCGGGGCAGGCCAGAGGTGGGGGATCAGAGGCTGAGGGGCCCTGGTGTAAGCCCCCGGGGGCCGGCACTGGCAAGCAGCTGTGATAAACCAGCGTCAATTAGCTGTCGCTTTTAGAGGGGCTTAAAGGGCCATTTGAGTGGATTTATCCCTGTAATAACGTACAAACAGCCCGGCCCACGGGCTCAGGCCGGTGCTGGCGCTGTCTCTCCTGGGGCCGCCGGCTCCTCTCTGGGCCCAGCGTGGCAATCAGTTCTGCTGCTCCGGTCCCCAAGCCCCCGCCTTACAAATGACTGGTGAGGCTCCCCCATCAATCCCGCTTGCACAGCCCAGCCCGTGCGGTGAGCTGGGCTCCGGGTTCGGGAGGATATAAGAGCCGCAGCCGGGGAAGGTGTTTGCACTGCGCAAGGAGGGAGCGGGGCGAGGGACCATACCGCAGCCATGGACACGCGCCTGGCGCTGCTGCTGGCCCTGCTCTCGGGCACCGTGACGACGGGCCAGTGCCTGGAAGGAGGGAGCGTGTCCAAGGAGACCCTGGCGGACGAGCCCGACAGCTACCTAGAGAGACTCTCCGACTTGCTGGTGAGCGGGCGCTGCCCGGGGAGGTGGCAGTGGGCTGGGTAGGCAGGGACCACAGCTCTTGGGTGCAGATTGTCGCTCCCTCACTGGGTCCAGGCCAGTGGCCAGAACAGGGACCCAGGACTCCTGGGTTTCCTTTCCAATGCCAGGAGGCAGCGTTGGTCAGTGGTTAGAGCAATGATCGGGGTCTATTATTGGCTTGCTGTAACCTTGAGAAGAACCACACCCCTGACCCCCTCTGTGCCTCAGTTTCCCCATCTGTTAACAAGTCCGACCTACCTCATGAGGCTGAATTAATGAAAGGGCTCTGAGTTGCTGGTGGGAAAGATGCGACGGTTGGGCAGGGGCTTCCTGCTCCCTCTTTGAGTCATGGAGCACCCCCACCGTCCTGCCCCGGTGTCAATCACCCTCTGCCCTCACCTGCACAGAAAAGACCCTGACCCATCCACAGTGACCCCCATCCCCGGCTGCTGGGCTCTGGGGGACCCACCCCCGGGATCATCTCTCCCAGTGGGGCGGGAGCCGCACCCGGTGCTGTGGGAACACAATGAAATCCTGTCTGTCCCAAGGCAGATCTGAGACACTGGGGGCTACCCCATCTCCAGGCAGAGCCACGGGGATCCATTAGGCTCTGGACCCCTCGTGGGATGCCCCATGCTGATGGGCTGGGGCTGACCCTTTCCCCTGGGAAGCAGGAAAGTTGCAGCAGCCGGGGAGGAGAGACACAAGCATCTCTCCGTCTACTGGCTCCTTGCGGTTCAGGCGGGGTGCCTAAGGATTTGGGCACTTGGACCCTTCTAGAAGGCTATAGGAATTGGGGGATGGGATCTCCTGGGATTTGGTGGCAAAAGCCCAGCCTCCAATCTTGAGGCCAATGATGTCAAAAGAGGCCACCGACCTGGGGGTGAGACGTGAAAGAATCTCAGGCTGTTCCTTCCCCCCGAATGGAGCTAGAGGAGCCCACAAGGGGCACTGCTGAGAATCTGGGGGCCCAAGGAATTAGCCTTCCACCCTGCCCTGGTCAGTATCATCATCCCCTTTGTACAGAGGGGGAAACTGAGGCACATCAAGGGGCAGTAACTTCCAGGGTCACCCAGCAGAGCTGTGGCCGTGCTGGGAATGGGACCCTGGTTTCCTGGCTCCATGAGCTAACCACGACTGAGCTTAGAGAGCAGCTGAGGAGCTGGAGTGTCCCCTGGGAGTCCATGCTGGACCCCGGTTAGTGCTGGGGGGGGCAGGGCAGGACGCAGCATCCCTGTGATGCTCATTAAAGCACAGCTGTTGTTCCCCATGGGCGTGGCAGCGGGGTTTGAGGTGCCCATTCAAAGGTACCTGGTGTTGCATCCCAGGGAGCCAGGGCGTGAGCTCTGCCATCCAGGCCCACGTCCATCCAGGCAATGCCCCTCTGCCTCCCCAACAGGAAATGGAATTTACCTTCCCTGTCTGCCTGTAGTGGTGGTGGTTAAACACGGCTGCTGAGCTCCACCCCAGAGGCAGCTGCCTCCTGGCACGGGACAGCACCAGCCCGAGCTGTACACACTAAGGAACAGTTTGGGTTCCTGCTGGTTAAAAGGCTGAGGCGGAATGAACAAAATTCCAACACCCCCCCTCCACCCACCGGGGCGTGTGTGTGAATATTGCCCTTCTGCCACAAGGGGGTGACAGGCACTCGGTGCAAATTCTTGGGGAGGCCTGAGCATGGCCCAGATTGCCAGGGAATGTCCTCGTTTGTGGAAGGGGGCTCGGTGAGCCTTCATCTCCCTGCAGTCAACCCTCCACCCCACCCCCTAGATCTCTGGGCTGGTTCAGCTCAGGGGCTGCAGTTTGCAGCATGGGGCCCTCTGCTGGCAGGCTGGACTCAGAGACCCTCGCAGGGTGAAGAGTTTGGCCTAATGGCTGGTGGTGGGGAGGGGGCGGGGCTTGATCCCTTGATGGGAGAGTCTTACTAAGGGGTGGGGGGTGCAGGTACCCTGCCTGGCTGCTTCTTGGGGGGTTGAGAGCCAGGCCGTGCTGCACCGAGTGTGTAGGGTTGGGGTCTAATGGGCAGGGGCACTTGGCTGTTTGCCCCCCTATGCTGCAGGGTGGGAGGATTGGATATGTTGGGGGGGGGGGTGGCCAAGAGCAAACCCCAGAACCACCTAACTCCTGCCCACCCCCAGTCTGTGCTGGCATCATCACTGCTCACCTGCAGCAGGTTAATAGGGTGGCACTGCCCGCTGCGGGCCCAGACACAGCCTAAGCGCCATCCATGGGCCAAATACCTCCCCCCCGACTCCCTTCCTGCGCTAGGACCCCTCTGCAGGCAGGGGGCTGTGTAACCCCATCCTGTCCCCCACCCCTTGCAGCAGGAGAGTGCGGATCGCGCCCCTCGGCCCCTCTCTGACGAGCGCCCGCCGGGCACCCTGCTTCGCTCGCTGCTCTACACCCTGCAGCGACCCGGCCGCAGCCCCTCCTTCCTGTTCCAGCCCCAAAGGTAAGGAGGGGACGGGGGAGCACTGGGGCCCATCCACACACCAATCTCAGCTTCCCCCGGCTGCTCTCTGCAGCAGCCTGAACTTCGTAGCCCTTGGTTCTCCAACACGAAGCAGCATCAGCCTTGCTCGCTGCCTGACTAGGAGTCCCCCTCAGCCCCCCCCCCCCCCCCGTTTTCAAGGGGGTGAGTGCTCATTTTACCTGCCCCTGGCCTGCCCCCCCCATAGCCCCTCATACACGGGACTGGATCCCAGTTAGCTCAAGCCCCTTCCCCAGGGCCACACTAAATGGAAAAAGGCCCTTTGCTACTGGAAGAAGCGTCCACACCAGAGGTTAGACTAGGGGTGGGCAAACTACAGCCCGTGGGCCACATCCGGCCTGCGGGACCGTCCTGCCCGGCCCCCGAGCTCCTGGCCTGGGAGGCTCGCCCCCGGCCCCTTCCCCGCAGCCTCAGCTCACTCGCTCCACCGCCAGCGCAATGCTCTGGGCGGCGGGGCTGTGAGCTCCTGGGGCAGCGCAGCTGCAGAGCCCGGCCTGACCCGCTCTCTGTGCTGTGCGGCGGCGTGGCCCGGCTCCAGCCCGGCCGCATGACTGTAGCACTGCCAGCCACTGGTGCTCCAGGCAGCGCGGTAAGGGGGCATGGAGCGGGGGGACTGGGTAGAGGGCAGGGGAGTTCGGGGTGGTGGTCAGGGGTGTGGATAGGGGGTTGAATGGGGGAAGGGGTTCCAGGGGGGCAGTCGGGAAGGAGGGGGGATTGGATGGGGTGGCAGGGGACAGGGAAAAGGGGTGGTTGGATGGGGCAGGGGTCCTGGGGGGGGCATCAGGAATGAGAGGAGGGGTTGGATGGGGGGGGCAGGGGTCCAGAGGCGGTCAGGGAACAGGAGGGGTTGGATGGGGCAGGAGTCCTGGGGGGGGGGCAGATAGGAGGTGGGGGCCAGGCCACGACCCCCCCTCCCCTAACCGTCCCGCCATACAATTTCCGAAACCCGATGCTGCCCTCAGGCCAAAAAGTTTGCCCGCCCCTGGGTTAGACCCATGTAACCAGCTGGGCTCAAATACAGTCCCAAGGGCCTGGGGATGTGGCACCAACCCAGAACTCGGGTTCAGGGCTAACGGAAATTGAGCCAACTGGCATTACAACTCCCTGCTCCCGACAAGCCACTAGGGGGCGCCCTCTCCTCAGGGTCCATCTACACTGGGGCTGGACAGACTGATTAGCAGGAGTTAAACCTGCCTCACTTGGCACCAGGGGCAGCCTGAGGCACGTGACCAGCTCGCAGCCCTTTAGAGACACCGCCTTGGCCTTGGGGCCCCCTCACAGCCCCTGCAGCTGCTCTTAGCTATAGACCCCAGTACAGCTCTCTGCAGCACCTCCCCAAGCGGGTCAGACACACGAGGCCAAGGCATCCCAAGTCCCAGTCCAGAACTCTAGCCCCACAGCCTCCTACCAGGCCGTGCCCTACTCCCCACCCAGCTGCCAGGCCAAGGGGCCGGGGTGGTGGATCTCCACTCGCCTCTGGGTCCTCCAGTTAGATGACTGGAAGTGCCAGCCTAGTTCACACAGGGCAGGTACTGGGATAGCCATTAGGGGCTGGCACGGGGACACTGTAGACAGTTAGCCCGGTACCACCTCTAGCGTGAATGCAGGAGTACTGGGGTAAAGGAGCCTGGTATGGGTCAGAGAGTCTGAAGCCAGCAGGGACCATCAACTCATCCACCCGGACCTCCCCCCATAAGCCCCGACAGTTCCCTGTGTCGAGCCGAGGACTTCGGTTAGACCAAAGCAGACAGGCTCAAGGCGCCGATGCTGTTGTGAGCCGAGCTGCCAGAGGCCCCATTGAGTAGCTGAGACATGCCCACATGATCCTAGCAGGTGACCTGTGCCCCATGCTGCAGGGGAGGCACCTCCCTCCCACCCCCCAAGGTCCCTGCTGATTTGACCTGGGGGAAAATTCCTCCCAGCCCCCAATCTGGCCCCAGTTCACCCCAGAGCATGTGAGTAAGACACACCAGCAAGGCACCAAGAGAGGATGCTCTGAACTGCCTGAGAACCCTGGTTCCACCCCAATGGCTGCTGGCCTGGCTTCAGCCACGCCCGCTTCAGGTGACAAAGCCCAGAATCCAGCTGGCAGGAGCAGCTCGGGCGGCAGTGGCACCTGGCAGCCCAGTCTAACCATGGCTGTAGCTCCAGCAGCCTGGTGAAGGAGCCACGTGGGTGGAGACATGGCCTGAGGCCAGCGGGGATGATGTCAGGCTAGTCCTAGCGCAGGAGGGTGCATCCCGCTGGCCCTTGGCTGTTTTGATGGCTCCGGCGGTGAATGAACAGGGGGTACGAAGGGGGCACCAGCCAAGCTTGGGCCATGAGTTGGGTCAAAGGCGCTTCTGGAGCTGAGGGCTTCGTCTGTCTCCCTGCAGGTTTGGCCGAGAGACCCGGGGGAGCTGGGGCGGTGAGGGCCGGCTTAGCCAGCGCGGCTGGGACTCCATGGCCTCCCAGTTCTGGAGCATGGCTGTGCCCCAGCGCTTCGGGAAGAAGAAGTGACTCCGAGGGGCTACTTGGCTCCAGCACCCCTGGCCTGGATCAAAGCTCCCCCCCCACCCCTGAGCAGATTGAGCTGTGATGACCGGCGCAGCCCAGCGGCCGGATCACATAGCTCCTGCTCTGGTAACGATAATAAAACATGAGCCTCACAGCTGGGGGAAATGTGGTCAATACGCCTGCGGCACACTACCGCCCTTCGCCTCTGGGGGCAGCACACACCCAGGGTGGGGCAGCGTCCTTGCCATGACACCATCTGAAATAGGGGGAGGGAGCGGTTCTGAGCTCTCCCCTGGCTCCAGCCAAATAGGCTGAGCTGGAAAGGGAGAGGCCAGAGGCCATGGGTCTCTGCCGCATGCGCCCTAGATACCACAGCCACAGTCGGGGGCAAGGGAGGATCCTGCCAGTCAGGGAGCAAACCAGTGCCCCCACCTAACGATGGGCAGCCAAGTGCCTTGGCTCCACGCAGCTGCCCCCACCCCACGATTAGCCCCCATCACCCGGTTCCACCCACCCAGCCCAAGACTCAGCTGGCCCCCTCCAGTCCCCCAAAAAGAAAACACACCAACATTGTGGAGAAAACCCCTCCGTCCAGTTTATTTCCCATCTCCCCCAGCGCGGGTTCTGGGACAGTCCCCCCACAGGCTCCAGACGCTGATTGGGACAGGAGACGCGAGGGCAGCTGCCCCTCCCAGAGGGGATTTGATCCCGCAGAAAGGTCCTTGTGCCCGCGGCAGGGGCTGGCTGCACCTGAATTTGGGCTTAAAAAACGTTGTGTCTTGCCTTTAAATAACAATAAAAATCTGCCCTGTCCTCGCTGTGCCCCCGCTCCAGTCCCACGGGGGCGGCTCCAGCACAGACCCCTGGGGGGCAGCTCCCGGGGGCACGGGGCAGCTCCATGCTCCAAATCTACTCGGGACCCGGTTCCTAGGATGGTGCTTCAGCTGCTGACAACGAGGGGGGGGGGCAGCCCCACCTGGGTCAGGGGGCACAGTCAGAGGCTGCTGACGAGTCTGGGGATGCTGACGAGTCTGGGGATGTGGGGACGGGGGTTGGAAGGTGGGGGGCACTGACCCTCCCTATGGCCAATAAGAACTTTTGCTCTTTGTGGCTGGAGCAGGACGGCAGCTGGGGGATAGCTCAGAAGAGCCGTGGGGCAGCATTACCCCCCAACAGTGCAGTGGAGGAGAGCACTGGGCTCGGCTGGGGAAGGAGGACTCAGTGGATGAGCCCAGGGCACCCTGGAGCGGGCAGCGCTTGGATCAGGAACCATCTCCTGCTAGAGGGGGCTGCTGACCTGGCCCTCAGTGCCCCCACATGCGGTGGGGGTGTCGGAGCGAGTGAGCCCCGCCCCTGCGAGCCCAGATCGTCCCTGCGCCCAGAGCCCACTCAGGCCTGGTGGAGGCTGCAGGGGCAGGGCTGGCATCTCTCCTGGGGGCTCCAGGTCCTGCCCCTCGCGAGTCGGGGGCAGCAGGATGCCCCGCCCTGGCCGCGGGGCTGCGTGTGGGTCCAACCTGTGTCTGCCCCAGCCCCAGCCTGGGGAGGCGTGTGCCGGCCTGGCTCCGGGCACCCACCTGGCTGAGTGTCCACGCCCCAGGGGCTCTGCTGGGCCCAGGCGCCTCCTCATTTGCCTCCCGCCATGATCTTGAGGTACTGCAGGGCGTTGCGGGCGGCGGCGGAGCGGGCGGCGGCGCGGGAGGCGGCAGAGCCGTGGCACACCGTGGTCGGCTGCGTGGACAGCTCCACCAGGCACTGGTACAGGCCGCTCAGGCTCATCTCGTCTGTGGGGAGAGATGGGGTGTCAGGGCCGGGGGCGTCGCAGGCTGAGCCCCGGGGGGACGTGGATGTGAGCACTGCAAGGTGTGCCTGGGGGGGCTGCTGAGCCCCGAGGGGTGGGGGGCAGGGTGTTCAGGCCCGGGGGAGGGGAAGGGGCAGAGGGTGACAGGCAGAGCCCCTGGGGGGTAGGGTGCTCAGTCCCTGTTGGAGGGCAGGGCGCTTTTCCCGCCAAGGCTGGCATCAGCAGTTAAGACTCTGGAGGTCGCTGCCCCTAGTCCCCACGAATGGCTGAGGAGCCCCCAGCATGCAGCAGAGCTCTAAGGGGGCTGGCGCAGTGCTGGGGGACCCTCGCCCCTCAGAGGGGGCAGTACTGGTGGAGTGGAGCCCTCGCCCCACGGCGGGACAGTGCCAGCCCTCAGCGGCATGGCGGAGCATTCCTGGGGGCCCGGCGGGGGCCTGCATGGGATCCCTGCCCCTTACCGATGTCCAGGTAGCTGATGTCGAAGCTCTGCTCCTCGGAGAGCTCCTGCAGGAGGCTGCAGAAGCCGGCGTTGAGCGCCCCCAGCGGGTGGCTCTTGAGATGCAGGATCTTCTCACCGGCCGAGTTGCGCAGCGAGTCCCAGGTGCAGGCCGAGAGCCGGCCCTTCAGGCTGTCCAGCTTGTTCCCCACGGTCTGGGGTGGGGGAGAGAGCATCAGCTGGGGGCCCAGCCCAGCAGTGGCAAGGTGTTGGGGGCTTGGCCTATGTCTAGGCCTGGCCTACGCTTACAATGCAGATCTGCAGAGCTGCGCTGCCCGGGGGTGGGAAAAGGGACACGCCCTGAGTGCCACAGCCCTAGCCCTGATGCGGGCACAGCCCTGCCCACTTAGCCCAACGCAGGAACCCTCACTTCTACACTACGGGGCCCGCCAGCACAGCTATGCCGTAGGGTGGACAAGCCACTACTTTGAGCCCAGCTGCTCAGCACGAAGGGGCATGTTGCAGGCTGGGCCTTGTAGCCTCCACAGGTTGCCACCCCACCCCACCAGGCCCCTTTGTCTCTAAGCAGCATGGTGCACTGCATGCTGGGGAGTGTAGTCTCCATGGGCCGTGCCCTCCATTAGGGAGGGCAAGGCCCCATTGCCTCTAGCTCCCAGCATGCAATCTGTTGCTCTGCTTATAGTCTCCATGAGCCACGCAGAAACCCAGACACATGCCCCCATTGCCTCCAAGCAACACGGAGCACTGCATGCTGGGAGTTGTAGTTTCTATGGACACACCTCCCCAATCAAAGGGTGAGACCCCATTGTCTCTTAGTAGCACAGAGCACTGCATGCTGGGAGTTGTAGTCTCTATGGACACACCTCCTCTATCAGAAGGTGAGGCCCTCGTCTCCAAGCAGCATGCCCATCCCGCCCTCGCCCGCACTCACAATGGAGAACTGGTCCTCCTCCACCTCGGCCTCGCTGCCCTCCCGCTGGTCCATGGGCACATTGTGGATTCGCACCAACATCTTGGCTGCCGCGTTACGCTTGGCCAGCTTCTTGGAGGTGCCGCTCCCTGCAGGGGGAGACAGAGGGAGCGCTGCCATTGCTGATGCCCACAGCCTGGCATGGGCACTGCCTGCCCTCTGGGGAACAGGGGGTTAACTCCTGCACAGCACAGGGAAGGGCTAGAAGAGGAGCCCTTTGGCTGCACCAAGGAGTCCCCTAGGGCCTTGTCTGGGAAAAATCACCAATGGGCGTGGGCCTTCAAGAGAGGCCTGGGATAGCAGAGAAGCTGCGGGTTGGGATTGAGGGGCACCAGCAGAGCTGGGGTGGGAGGAGCTCAGGCCTGGGATAGCAGAGAAGCTGTGTGTCGGGATTGAGGGGCACCGGCAGAGCTCGGGTGGGGAGAGCCCAGGGCTGGGACAGCAGGGGACTGACTGTGGGTCAGGACTCTGCCCAGCCCCTCCCTGGCTCCACCTTTGAACACTGGATTCACTCACCCACTTTAGGGGCACCATGTGTCTCTGGAATGAATCTGAACACCCCCCCACTCCCGGACCCTCTTCTCCCCATGGGAGGTGGAGACGCTCCCATCACCCATGTCGCCTCAGTACACGGCCGGCAGTTACCTATTTCGATGAACCTCTCGACCCGGCAGGTCATGGTGAATTCCTTGCGGTGGGCAGGCCCCGACTCCTGGGTGACGGTGTATTCCGGCAGCCTCCAGCCCTTCTGAACCACCAGCTCCTTGGGGAGGGAGATGACGGGGCATCATCAGAGCCTTGGCAGGAGCCTCCTCAGGTAGGGGAGTAGGAGACTGCCTGGCCCAGGCACAGCTGGGATACGTGGTGTCATAAGCGCCAACTCTGCTCTGCACCCACCGGCACCCAAGCTCCCTGCCCCGTCCCCCCTGCCTCAGCTCACCTCCGCCTCCACCCCCACCCGAGCGCGTTGCGTCCCTGCTTCTCCTCCCAGTGCTTGCCGCTGTGAAACAGCTGTTTCGCGGTGTAACAAGCTGTGGGAGGGAGGGGGGAGGAGTGGGAACGCGGCGTGTTCGGGGAGGAGGTGGGACAGAGGCGGGGCAGGGGGGGGATCGAGCACCCAGCAGCACCAGGAGAAGTTGGCGCCTAGGTGTGGTGTGAGCACCAGCAAGGCTAAAAAAATTAATCATGATTAATTGCAAGATTAAAAAAAATGGTGATTAATCATGTGATAAAAAATTAATTGCAATTAATCAACGTTTTAATCGCACTGTTAAACAACAGAATACCAATTTAACTTTATTAGAAAAAATAACACCCAAAATATTTATATATTTTCAAACATATTGATTTCAATTACAACACAAAATACAAAGTATACAGTGCTCACTTTATATTATTTTTGATTACAAATATTCGCACTGTAAAAAAAAATAGTGCAAATCTACAAGTCGAAGCATGAAGGGGCATATAAATGTTTAACACATCTGGCACATAAATACCTTGCAATGCCAGCTACAACAATGCCATGCAAATGCCAGTTCTCGCTTTCAGGTGACATTGTGAACAAGCAGCGGGCAGCATTATCTCCTGCAAATGTAACCAAACTTGTTTGTCTGAGCAATTGGCTGAACAAGAAGTAGGACTGAATGGACTTGTAGGCGCTAAAGTTTTACATTGTTTTGTTTTTGTGTGCAATTACATAAAAAAACAAATAATTCTACATTTGTAAGTTGCACTTTCATGATAAAGAGATTGCACTAAAGTACTTGTATGAGGTGAAATGGAAAATATGATTTCTTTTGTTTATCTCTTTGGCAATGCAAATATTTGTAATCAAAAATAGTAATAGAAAGTCAGCACTGGACACTCTGTATTCTGTCTTGTAATTGAAATCAAAATATTTGAAAATGTAGAAAAATATCTCCAACTAGTTATAAGAAGTTTAAAGGGTGTGATTAATCGCAATTAATTGTTTTAATCAAGTTAATTTGTTACGAGTTAATCGCTTGAGCTAACTGCAGTTAATTGACAGCCCTAGTTTCATTGGTTTTATCATGGTCGTGCCTAGAGGTCTCAGCTGAGATCAGAGTCTCATTGTGCTGCACAGACACCAGGTGACACAGCCCCTGCCCCAGACAGACAAAGGAGAGGAAACTGAGGCACGGAGCAGGGAAGCAATTTGGCTGAGATCAGTAGCAGAGCCAGGAAGAGAATCCAGGTCTCCAGAGTCCCAGTCGAGTGCTCTAGCCATCAACATATGCATCCCTAAGTCACCATGGCAACCTACCTGCTTTGCAGACTGGCTCAGCAGAAGTCATGGAAACCGAGAGCCCAACCAGGGTAAACTCAAGGGGAGGGTGGGGAGTTTGCCCGACAGCGCCTGGGCTGCCCAGTGTCTGTGGTTGGGGACAGCCCATCTGGGCAGAGGTCCCAAGGGTAGAGGAACCCAAATGCTATTGGAAGGGGTCCTCACATGGCGCAGCCGGTGCTGTGAGACTCACCCCTCAACACCCCCACACTTGAGGGGCTGAGGGAACCCAACAGCCACAGGCGAGACACATGGGACTGGGGACACCAGCTGTGGTTTGGTTCTTCCAGTGACAATCCCGGGATCTGAGAGCTGCTGAAAGGGGCCAGCTGGACAGCACCGGAGTCCCGTAACCACAGGGTGGGGGACAGCCCGGATAGGCCAAGTCCCCCCGAACCACCCGCTAGAGGAACCCGTCTGCTGAAGCTGTTAATGGAGATGGCAAAGCCTCAGATCTCCCATGAGCCATCAAACAGCTGTCAGGATTTGGGCCCAATCAACCCGTTCCAGCCACTCTGCTCCATCTGGCCACCCGGGGTCTCTGGTACTCGAGGGTGATGAGGCCTTTTGCTTCGCTAGCTTCATCCCCAACCCAGCCAGCCTTATCTGGGGCACTGCCACTCCTCACAGTGAACAGAGGCCCCCGCCCCACAGTGCAAAGTGCCACGGCCGCACCTACCTGCAGCGCCCCCACGGGGTTACACTCCGACTGCTGGGGCGAGACGGGCGACTTCACCTCCATCTGTGAGCTTCTGAGTGAGACACAACAACACCCAGTGAAGGGGGCTGAGCTGACCGCCTGGGCTGCTCCCTACAGCCCTTGGCCAAGGAGTCGGCTGGAGGTGCCAGGGGTTTGCGGGAGGGCGTGGGGAGCCACTGGCAGGAGACGCCCAATGGAACTGGGATGGGTGATTTAGTGGAAGGCACTGGCTGCAATGCCCCAGCAGGATGCTAGGGGGCACTGTGCTGCAGGGAGTACAATGGGGGGTGCTCTCTCCCCTCTGAGTCAGCGCTGACTCCAGACCCCGAGCCTGGCACTAGCAGGCAGTGCCAGAGGTGGTGCTGTTTAGCTGAGCCGTAAGAGCGAGGTCCTAAGCACTGGGGGTCACACGAGTCCCCCTGGCTCTTTTCACAAGAGTTGGGGTACGAATCCCAATTTCGGCAATTCCATTCTGCTGCCCCAAATACCCCCTGCACTTTCAATTACCAACAGGCTCCTTCTTTCACTCCCTGCCCTAAACTGCAGTTGTATCGCTGTAAGACACCTGCCATGCTCTGCCCCAGAGACGACTGCATCGTGACACAACCCAACATCCAAAGACATTTTGGGATGAAAGGTGCGGGTGAGACGCACGTGCCTCTGAGCTCACCAGGCCAGAGAGTTTCCCAAGCACGGCCTCCAGCATGGATTGAGTGATTTTTGGGTGCCCAGCCTTGGACCCTGAATATACCATGGCCGGAAACTGGCTTAAGAATCAGGTGATTTTTAAACAATAATCACTGTTGGGTTCTTACATTTGCCTGGTGGTTACTAAACCTTTTGGAGCTTTTCTAGGCAACCCCCAGGGCAAGACACCTATCCAGTTTTTGAATGGAAGCTGAGATTCCCTGTGAAACAACATGACTCCAGGAGCTGGGGCTTTAAGAATAAATACCAAATAGCATGCCGATTTGCAGTACTGCAGATAGGGCCCTGATACCTGAGTTCCCATTAGGCACCAGCCTATGGGCCAGGCTGGCAGGGAGACTACATTGCCCACAACCCTTTGCGAAGTACTCTACTGCCCCAAAGAATCATGTGATACAGAGTCCTCACCAGGCTTCTACCTACAGGCCGGATGGGCAGGAGGACTACATTACCCACAACCCCTCCTGCCCCAATGCATGCTGGGATATGGAGTCCCCACCAGGCTCTTATAACCAAACCCCTTTGAGGTGTCTAAGTTGAGCAGTCCCCCTCAATAAAAAAGGAGGTGTCCCAAGATCATCCTGGGTAATCTTGGCCCAGAGCCCCTCTCTGTGACTTTCCCTTTTACCTGGGAGAGGCGGCAGGCAAGATGGGTGCTGCGGGGGCCGCCGCAGTGCTGAGCTGAGAAAGGGGCTCTAGGGAGAAAGGAGAGCTTTGAAAATAAAAGGTGACAAACATTAAAGCAGGCTTCGCGCCTCCGAGCGCAACAAGAACCAGCTCTTCCTAGCTCAAAACACTTGGGTGTGGCGCCACTTGGGGGCAGGAGAGGGACCGCGGGGACTAGGGATGTTTTAGTAACGAATAATACCACCACCCAGCTCTAATGTAGTGCTTTTCACCCACTGATCTCAAGGCACTTTACGGAGGAGATCAGCACCATTATCCTCATTTTACAGCTTGGGAAACTGAGGCACGGAAAAGGGAAGTGACTTCCCTAACGTCAGCCAGCAGGCGTAGAACGCAAACCTCCTGAGTCCCAGTCCAGTGCTCTAGCCCATAGGCTGCACCAGCTGGGTCTGTTTCCTCAGCCGAGCTTCTCCACCCCCCAACTCTCCCCCCTGTCCCTCCAAATCCTCTCTACTCTGACAGGACTGGAGTGGGGAGTAGAGGACGGGTTTGGGTCTGGATGCAAGTTTGCAGGTAAGGGATCGAAGAAGTTGAGAAGCAAATTAAGCAAAGCCCCAGGTCCCCACTCTGCCCCCCTCACCTGGATTCCTCCGATGCTGCTGGCTCCAGCATATTTCCCCCTTTCAGGAGCTTTAGGGCCACCTCTGCTGCCTTGTGCTTGGCTGCCTTCTTGCTTGGGCCTTGACCTGGAAAGCGGGGTGTCTAGCAGTTAGAGCAGTGGGGGGCTGGGTGTCAGGAGTCCTGGGTTCTATTCCCAGCTGTGTCACCTAGTTGCTCTCTGTGCTAGTGATAGGTCAGCAGCTCCCAAAAGCTGACAGCCTCTAGCCCCCAAGGAGGGACAGCAGCAGGGCAAGGAACTCTGTCTCCATGGCCCATTCTGCCCTGAAGAGTGGCCCACGGGGTGCTGCCGAGTGCCAAGAATCAGGGAGGTTGTTTCTATGATGGAGGCACCTGTGCCACTAGGAGCTGGGCTGAGACCCAGCCAACTCCCTCCACTCAGAGGCTACCAAACAAGACCTTAAGTGCTAAGACCTCGAGGCCCTGGGATCCTCCCACCAAGGATGCCCCAGGCATGGTCCAGATAAGGAGGCAAGAAGCTCCGAGTTCCATCCACAGCCTGAATGGGCCCCATGCATCCGGATGACAACTCCCATCCACCTCAAAAAAATCTTAGTCACCACTCCCTACGCGTGCCTCCACCGCTCACTACAGCACCAGCACCTAGCTCTTACATAGCACGTCTACCCACAGGGCTCAAAGCACTTTATAAAAGGGCCCAGACTAGAGGCCAAGAGTCCTGATCCACAGCCCCCCTGGCTCCAAGCACTAGTGATACCTTTAATGCAGAGACACGACCTATCAGCAGGAGGCAGCTCAGGATCAGGCCCCTCAAGTCGGTGGCAATGCCAAGGCTGCCCCTGCTTGGGAGCAGTATTTACCCGCCTCCCCCATGGGTAACTGACCAGTGCAGCTGATGTCCCCGACAGTCACTCGGAAGGTGAAGTTGGGCTGATGCGCTTGTCCCTCGGCTTTGAGTAGATCATACACGGGCGTCTTGCCTATTCTTGTCCCATACTCCTGGAGAAGGCTGATCGGGGTCTTTCCAGGATTGGAGGCAAGCATTTGCTCTATACTGGGGTGGGGGACACAACACAGGGACACAGGCTCAGAAACGACCACAGATCAGGGCTGGCCCTGGGACATGAAACACCCAGGGTCATTCCCAGAGCTGGGAAGGGGGAGCTGTGGGGAAGGAGGCAGTGGGAGAAGCTACCCCTCCCACACCAGAGCACCCCACTGATCCTGTGAAAGAGTCCCCCAGTAAGGGGGAAGGGCTGTAATGAGAGCAGCTACCCCTCATCTCATGGCAGTCTCCCTGACACCCCCCCCCAAATAGGAGGGGTCAGTGGGATCAGCTGTCCCCCGTGATGCCCCCAGTGAATATCTCCTCAGTACCCAGTTGGGTGGTGGGGCTCAGTGTGAGAAGCCGTCCTGCACCCCCTACCCCTGTCTGAAGATACCCCAGTACCCAGTGGGAGCAGCTGTCTCTACCCCATGATCTCCCACCCCCGTACCCAGTGGGGTGAGGGGCCAATGGGAGCTGGGGAGACATGTGCTCCCATTGGGGTGGTGATGGGAGGAGCTGCCCCCCAAGACCCGCCCCCGCCTCCCAGTAGTGCAGGGGGGAGGGGCTGACCCCCTAGAAGACTCCCAGTGGTGGGGGCAGTAGGAGGAGCTGCCCCCCCCCAAGATCCACCTCCACCTCCCAGTGGGAGGGGCTGACCCCCTAGGATACCCCAGTGGGGGGAGCGGTGGGAGGGGCTGCCCCTGGGCCGCCCCGTTACCTGGGGAACCCGCCACTCTTCCTGGTCCCACAGGCCTCCTCCTCCTCACTCATTCCCTCCTCCTGCCCCACCGGAGCCACCTTGCCCGCAGCCGTGGGTGGGAGCCCCTCTCCGGCCAGCGCGCGCCGCCACCGACAATGGCTGGGGAGGCCGCCAGCGCCGCCCAGGGATCCCTGGAAAATGGAGTCCTTCCCAGGGCCCCCGTACCTGGCCTAATGGGCAGGGGGACTACGTTACCCACAACCCCCAGCGCAGCACGGCGCTGCCCCCGATGCATCCTGGGACATGGAGTCCCCACCACGCCCCCTCCATGGGGCCATGTGGGCAGGGAAGACTACATTACCCACAAACGCGTGAGACGCACACTGGTACCCCCGATGCATCCTGGGACATTGAGCTCCCGTCTCTGAGCCTGGGAGGCAGGAGGACTATATTACCCACAATCCACCGCCGTGCGCTCAGCTGCCCTAAGGCCCGCTGTGATTTGAATTTCCCGCTTGCCTTGCCGCCAAGGAATAGAATGGGCTGGAGAACTACATTGCCCACAGGCCCTTGCGCGCAATAAGAAAGGGAAATGGCGGCCCTGCGGAACGGACCGTTCTCGTTAGCCACCTGCCGGGGTCTGCTGATGTTATTGGTGACACTCTTGCTGTTTCCGCCCAGCCGTGCACTATCTCCCATGGTGATTGGCTGGCCTTTCCCATGTCCCGCCCCAGTGTCCAATCCGCTCCTTTTATTGGACAAAAGCGCTATGGCCCCGCCCTCCTCGGCCCGTGATTGGCTGGTCGCCTCAGTGTTGTCAATGGGTGGCTCACATTTACTACCCTGGCGATGGAGGGAGCGTTATTGAAATGGACCAACTACCTCTCGGGTAACGGCCGGGGGCGGGGAGGTGGGTCTGGGATTCCCCTGGCCTGGGGGCCCCGAACCGGGCTAGGTCCGTGTGACCCTCCCCGCCCCCAACTGAACCGGGCCAAGTCCGTGTGACCCCCCCCCCCACGTGAACCGGGCCTGGTCTCTGTGACACTCCCCCCCCCCCTGCGAATTGGGCCAGGCCTCCCTGTCCCTCCCCCCCCCCCCCCGTACCCGGAGCCTGTGTCCCTCCCTTCCCCCCAACCGGGCTGGATCTCTGTGCCCTCCTCCCCTGACCTGGGCCTGCTCCCCCTGAACGGGGGGCAGGTCCATGTCCTTCTCCCCAAACCAGGACAGGTCTGTGACCCCGCCGTCCCTGAAGTGGGTTCACCACCCCTGAACCAGGTTCACAGGACTGGGACCTGGACCCACCCCCCCACGCCAGGGGCTGCCTCCCTCCCTTTGAACGGGGCCAGGTCTATGCCCCCCTTGCATGTTTCCGGATGGGATGGAAGGACCCCATCATCCCTTCCCCCAGCAGGCTTCAGGGTGGCACCGGCCTCTCCCAGTCCCGAGCTCTAACTTGGCACAAAGGCCAGCTGGCCCATGGGCCGCTCCCTGTTCCGTTCTGAGAGCCAGGTGCCAACTGGGGGCAGGGGCCACCCTGTCCCTGGGGGGTCGTGAGGTTGCAGAGTTTGCTTGTAATTCTCCCCCTTACAGGGTAAGCGACACTGGCGGACGCCAAAGGGGGAGAGGTAGCAAATAACCTGCTGTCCTCTCCAGCACCCCTGCGCTGTGTCCCCTAGAACCCAGCCATGGGGAGACATCCTGGGATCCCACCGCCAGACTCTCCAGCACTGGGCAGCTGTCATGGAGCCAGAAACAGGAGAGTCCCGGGTGCTGTGTGTTGGCTGGCAAAGCGCTGGACTAGGTGGCTGACCGATCTGCTCTGGCTAGGCCTGTGTCCCCGTGGGCATTGTTGGGCAGTGGTGGCGGCAGGATAGGACCCTCCGGCTGCTGAGAAACGTCCTTGGTCCTGTCCTGCTGGCCCTAGATGCCTTGCCTAACCCCCACACCTCCTGGATGTGGTATTCTGTCCCATCTAGCGGCACAGAGAGCGAGAGCGAGATAGCCACTTGGCTTTTAGCTCATGCAGTAGAGGCTGTTAGCTAAGGCTGTGGAGCGAGATAGAGAGAGATATATCAGAGGTCCCAGGTTCGATCCTGCGTGCTGACGACTGGGGTCTGTCGGCGTTGCGTTTCCACCTCTCTAGCCCCTTTCACTGGAGCATGTCACCTCCGTAATACCCACATATGGACACCGCTGGGGAAACGATGTGTTGGGGGCACAGACAGGGATAGGACCGAGGAGTCCTGACTCTGAACCTTCTCCTCTCCCACAGCCAGGAATAGAATCGAAGCACAAGACCCCACGCTCTCCTACGGCTGGAAATAGAACCCAGGAGTCCTGGTTCCATGCTATAGTCACCAGACAGCCTTGTGTGGGCAGAGCTGCTGTGCGCCAGGCGGCAGCTGGGGGAGCCGAGCTCCCTGAAGGAGAGAAACGCCTTGGCAGATGTTAGGGGCGTGACTGGTCTTTCCTTTCCCCTGTAGGTTGGCAGCCACGATACTTTGTCCTGGACAGCGGCATCCTGTCCTACTATGACTCTCAGGACGACGTGGGCAAAGGCAGCAAGGGCAGCATCAAGATGGCCGTCTGTGAGATCAAAGGTTGGTGCCCTGCACTCCCCTGCTGGGTGAGAAGCTCGTGCGGGAAGTGGGGGGCGATTGGACCAGGAGGGGCTGGCACACTGTGCTGCTGACCTGGGATCCTGGCAGGGCAACGTTCCAGAGTTTAATGAACACTGGGGGGCCAGATTCTCCAATGGGCCCTTCCCATCCCTTTCTGCTCTCACCTGCCCCTCCCCCCACAGACAGACAGACACCCGCCCACACACATATATCTGGGCTATTTCTGTCCTCCCCAGTCTCTGCCCCCTTAGGATTTGCATGTCGTTTCTACCTCTGAGCACAGTTGTAGTGCCACTGAAGATGCACCTCACACCCCAAGGGAGCTGATCAGTCGTGTGGGAGGTTTCCCTTGGATTCAGTGGGTCCTGAAACCCCTCAGGGCCCCGGCTTGGTCTGCTGGGAGGTTTTACTGGGGTGGGGGGACAGCTCCCCAGTTTAAGAATCACCACCCTGGAGACTATTCCAGGGCTTTGTCCAATCTAGTACTCAAATTCCACAAAAGAGTGTGTGGCTGTTGGAATCAGGCATAGAACCCAGGTGTCCTAGCACGCAGTCTCTTGCTCTAACCACTAGACCTCACTCTCCTCCCAGAGCTGGGAATAGAACCCAGGTGTCCTAGTAGTCAGTCCCCTGCTCTAACCACTAGACCTCACTCTCCTCCCAGAGCTGGGCATAGAACCCAGGAGTCCTGGCTCCCAGTCCCTTGCTCTAACCACTGGACCCCACTCCCACTCTCCTCCTGGAGAAGCACATGGTCTGCAGAGTTGGATCGTGTCATGCAAGGTGAGAACAGACTCTGCTACCCGAGCACTGGGAACTCGCCCAGCGACTGTCTTGTCCCTGCAGTGCACCCCACCGACCCCACGCGCATGGAGCTGGTGATTCCAGGGGAGCAGTATTTCTACCTGAAGGCAGGGGGTGCTGCAGAGAGGCAGAAGTGGCTGGTGGCCCTGGGCAGCTCCAAAGCCTGTTTGGGCGAGAGCAGGAGCCAGAAGGACAAAGGTGGGTCCTTCCTGGAGGGAGGGGGTGGGCACCATGCAAGGGAAACGGTGATCTCTCTTGGGGTGGGTCAGATCTGGGCCTGGAATAGCGGGCAGGGGGGAGCTGTATGGCAGGAGTAAGGGACAGACCAGGGGGTTGGGGAAGCCCAGGGCTGGGGCAGCAGGAGGCAGAGGGTTGGGACTGAGGGACATCGGCCAAGACTGCAGCAGCAGAGGGGTGTGGAAGGCCTGGCTGCACCCTTCAGTTTTGCGATGGGGCGGGCAGCAGAGAAGGGCTCAGGTGCGGGCGTTCCCTCCTCCTTAGTAAACAGTCACTCGTCTGTGACTGCAGAGACCTGGAATTTCATGCTTCTGACCTGCTGGTTATGGGGTGGGGGGCCCAGTAGTGGATGGCCTGACCCCAAAGCCCCAGCCCACTAGAGGGTGCTGTGAGGTGGTGGGGGCTCAGTGAGGGGGCGCACTCTCCCCTTGCAATGAGCACAGACCCCAGAGTGCAGTGGTAGTAGGCACTAGGTTGCAGAGAGTGAGGCTCAGTAGGAGGCGCTCTCCCCTTTGGGTCAATGCTGAGCCCAGAGCAGCCCTACGGGGTGTTGCGCTGGAGAGTGGGTGACTCCAGTAGGGGGCGCTTTTTCCTCTCTGGGTCAATGCTGAGCCCAATGCCACCACACAGGACAGGTCCACTTATTAACAAGCCCAGTGCACGCTGTAAGAACTGGGGCATCAACCCCTGTGTCCTGGCTAAATTCCAACGTGGGTCATTCCATTCTGGCTTCCCTGACCGTTTCTGCTGGATCCTCTGTTTTTCTTCACTTCCTGTCTTAGACTAGTGCAGTGTTACTGCAGGTTGTTAAACAGATGCTACGTTCCACCCCAGAGGTGGCTGCATTTCAGTGGCAGGGGCGAAGCAATCCCTGTATGTACCATACAGGGCCTGGGGCTTCCAGAGGAGCAGGATAGGAATGAGGCAATATTGATCTTCCCGTCTCTCTGCAGATATGCACCTGAGCAGCGAGTCCCTGGGCCGGAAGCTGTCGGAGCTACGGCTGTACTGCGACGTGCTGACTCAGCAAGTCTTGGACGTCCAGGAGTCCACGCGGCCCCAGGACAACGGCTCCCCGCTTGATATTGAGGTTCAAAGGGAGCGGGGAGGTTAAAGGGGAACTGTTGGGTTTTAGGAGGATCTGGAGGACACAGGTCCTGGCTACCCTCTCCCTCCAGCCGGGGCACAAAAGCCGCCTGATTCCAGCAGCTCAGAGAGGGCTGCGGCACACAGTGTAGAGTCAACCAGCGGAACTCCCTGCTGCAGGGCTGTGCTGCGATGTAGCCGGGATCCTCATGGGGTATGAGGCCCCATGGCATAAGCGGATGGGGCAGGGTCCAGGAGTGAAAGTGGATGTGAGCCCCCTGATCTAACCGCTAGACCCCACTCTGCGCCCATAGGCGGGGAAAGAACCCAAGAATCCCGATTCCCACTCCCCTGCTCTATCCACTAAGCATGACTCTCTCTCCAAAGCTCCTTCTCTTCTGAGCAATGCCTTGGCACGCGTGTCTGCGATGCCACAGAGCCAGCTAAAAAAGGGGCAGGGAGGTCACTGACTCACTGGGTGGCTGGGGCAAGTCACTGCCCCTCTCTTTGCCTCGGTTTCCCCACCTGTACAGCAGGCTTGGGGAGGCTGGTGCT
Source organism: Trachemys scripta elegans (assembly GCF_013100865.1). Lineage (NCBI taxonomy): Eukaryota > Metazoa > Chordata > Testudines > Emydidae > Trachemys > Trachemys scripta. The sequence continues at coordinate 20,134,916 of NC_048313.1, read as the reverse complement.
ACAGAAGCGCAAAGGATTGTGGGTGGCCGTTCCTCTTGGTAACCCTCTGTCCTCCCTATTCCCAGAAGATGAACGAAGCCTCCTCCCTGCTCAGAGCCACCTGCAGCCAGTTCATCTCCACGCTGGAGGAGTGCATGAAATTCGCCAACGCCCGCCTGGCACCTGAGCTCTACCAGCCCTCACCGGCCCCCCTGCCCCAGGACTTCGTGGGCACCAAGCTCCCGCACTCCCATAGAGTAAGAGCCTCCCTGGGGCAGGGGGGCAGCATTTGGACTAGCAATGGCATCTGCCTAGGACAGATCAGAAATCCTGCATGCTTCGCTTCTTTGCCAGCCCCAAGTGCGGGGACGGGGCTGTGTGGGTCGGCTGGGAGCTAGCCGGGCTCTGGTCATGGCCTCAGAGAGGGCAGAGCCCGGGCAGTGCCAGGGCAAGCTTCTGAGCAGGGTGTCTGGGGTCAGTTTATCCTTGGCCTCTTTGCTAAGGACGTTGCTATGATCCCAGCGTGGCTCATGCTGGGCCCCCGGCTATCATCAGATGTGTGCCCACGCTGGCAGTCTGAGCTGGATCTGAACTAGCTCCAGAGCTGCCCGGTGCCCCCAGCTCGCTCGGTTCCATCTGACCCTCTCCCGCTTTCTGGCCTCACAGGTGAGACGCTCCCTCAGCCATACGGGCATCGTGTCCCCCGACAGGTGAGCAGGTTGGCCGAGGCGGAAGGAAGGGGGGCTCCCGGGTGGTGCAGAGGGGCTGTTTCACTCTGTGCTGGGTGAGGATCCTGTGGTCCCTGCGCTTGGCTGTGGGGCTGAGGCCGAGCAGGATGCGGGCACAGGCAGGCAGCTGGCTTCTGGGTGCCCACGACATGGGTCCTGGCTCCCTCCAAGCCAGGCCCTCGCCCTGCATGGTGCCGCCCCAGCTCCCCTAGCTGGAGATGGGGAAGGTCCCCAGCCCCCTGGGTGGGTAGACTGGATGGGAGGGGGGAGTGATCAGCCGGGCTCTCCCTTGGGTGCCCACACTTGGTGCCCATCCCCAAGCCAAGGCTCTCACCCTGCCCCCCTCTCGCAGAGGGGCGGAGCCGCCCCGGCCCCCGGTTCCGCCGCAGAAGGGCGCCGTGACGGTGGTGCGCAACCTGGAGGAGATGGTGATGTTCCGCTCGCAGCACTGGAGCCAGCAGGGCCCCGTACCGGATAGCCCTGTCGGCACCATCGTGGAGGAGAGGGAAGGTAGGAGCGGCGGGGCAGCTCCCCCACCACCAGGGGGAGCCGGCACAGTGCAGTGTGGTTACATGGCCAGCTGGGGGCAACTGGCTTCTTGTCCCATTGCAAATGATTACAGGGATTGAAGGACAGCATCAGCCCCTGCCCCCCCCCCCCCCCCCCCCCCCCCCCCCCCCCCGGGCGCCCCCCCCCCCCCCCCCC